>NC_056731.1:1661881906-1662044406 GCF_019279795.1 Protopterus annectens | reverse complement strand
CTATGATGTGTGCCATATATGGGAGTTGTGATAACTGCCAGGGTGGCCAACACACACATTCAGAATAATCCCCTGGGCATTGCATATGACTTGGCAGTTGATGGAGGGGTATCCCTTGTGGTTGACGTAGACTCTATCCTGCTCACCAGGTGGTGCCTTGATTTGTACATGAGTGCAATCTATGGTACCCAGTACTTCAGAGTAGTGTGCCACATGGTAGAAGTGTTGCATATTGCCAGCCCTCACCTCAGGAGAAAGGAGAAAAGATATGTGCTCACTGGCATGTGGTAGCATAGCATCCAGGAACTGGTGGAGTATCCTGGATGCAGATGCCTGTGACACCCCCATCATGTCCCTACTTGGTCTTCAAAAAGTACTTGTAGCTAGCATCCTAAGGGCTACACATACCTTTGTTTCCACTGGGATGGGTTCCCCTCTGTTGGCTCTGGCTCTGAGTTGAGGGTGGCAGAGCTCAGTGAGTTATTGTAATATGTCCCTGTCCACCCTGTAGCACTCTACAATCTCCAGCTCATGTAGCTCCTGGGAGGTTACCCTTGACCCAAACATTCTTCTGCTTTTCAGCCTAGGCCTAGTGTCAGCAGCACCAGTAGTATTGACTTCAGCATCTAGCACATACAGATGTAGCAGACCTGCAGCAGCCCCTAACATTATCTCAGTTAAAATTCACCAGTCTGTACTGCATTGGTCCAGAGTATTGGGGAAAAAATCAGAATGTAGGGCACATGCATACTTTATACATGTCTGCTGTAACTCCAGCTTGTGTGATTGGCTAATTATTTTACATTTCACCTGTCTAGAATGTAGTCAACATCATTTAATAGCCCTTAATTTATTGCACAATGTGGAGCTATGTGCTGCGCCAAGCAACATAGCTTATATAAAAGTCAAAATCAATAGGATCATAGGATCAAAAGAGGTTACTAGGCTAATTACCCTGGGACCCTTACAAGCCTAGACAAGAGTTTATCCCCCCAAAAAAAGTCAGTCAGCACCTATCACCCCTGTCAGCACCTGTTACCCCTGTTATACGGTTTTAATTAATTGCTGCCTGTCATCACTGTGACTTGGATGGTCTTCCATGCAAAAACACTCAGCTATGCAATTCACCACACAAACCTGCACACCAAGAATTAAAAAAATCCTAAAAGTAGCAGGATACAACCACCTGCTGGCATCCACATCCAGTGGAAATATCAGCATGGTGTAGGAGCCTACATGAAAGGGATCTGCGGACACGGTTGCTCCTTTCACTGAATTAACAAATTCACCTCATTTGCATACATATCTGTGCTGACAGCCTGGAAACTATATGGTTCATAGCCATATGACCTGGGCAACAGCACCATTGCACCATTGTATGTACGCAATGCAATGTCTTATAATACATTTCTGACAAATATCATAAAATGTTTTTTTCCTATTTTTTTTTTATTTTCAGTTGTTTTATCTTGTCTAGCTAGGAATGGTCTCAAACTGTTTTGATGAGGTCTTTAATGTCATTATTCTTATTTTAATATAATCCATGTGCTCTACTGTTATTGTATACCTATTTTTGCTGGGATTTTGTTACATTTGTTTCTTTTTATGCAAATTAAAGCTTTGCACTTATTTTACTTTGTTTTAAATCTCATCCTGGCCATCTTCACCCCCCTGAGTCTATCCTTTTTCCATTTTGCCTTTACCCTTTGGAAAAAAACAGTGACCTCATCCAATTGGCAGTTCTCCCTCGCCCCCAAAACTAAAGGTGCTCTCCTGGACAGCCTTCCAGTGGATCATGCTGCAACAGCTTTTATTATAACATTGAAAGGACACTACTCTACTTTACAAGTGAATGTAGGTGCCTCTTTCTTGGTGAACATGCTCCTAAGCTTTTACACTTATAAGCTACTTTGTACTTTATTCAGCTAATTTATCAATATTTGTATAGTGTCCTAGTGCTCACTAAGCCAGGGGTAACAGCTGCATATGACCCTCTCGTAGGGGTCCCTTCATTCTTTCAGAGTAGCAGACTTCCCTCCAGTGACTCCCTCCAATACTTCTTGTAGTTTGGTGACCCTGTTCCTCAGAAGTGTATTTGGACCTAGGGCTTATAATTCCCTAAGAAAGGGATACCTTCAACCCTCTATCTTACTAATATGCTTTTCTCTTGGACTTTCACAGACTAGTGCATGAAACTCTTATTTGACTTTCAGAAGCTAGTACAAGTACTTTCTTTAATTCAGATTTATTGTAAAGCCATCCTATACTATTTTTCCTCTATTCCTGACTTACCTGGTTAGTGTCTACACTGATACTGATAGTTTGTATTCTGCAGACTCATTTCTGCTGTTGCTTTGCTAGTTCTGGGTGTTGCCCGCACTATTCTCCCTCCCTGCACTCAGGCTCACTCCACTCCCCTACCATACCCCCATTCCCACTCACACACCCCAGGATTGATTTCTTTTATTCCTAGACAGGCTCCTCCCCTTCTTCCTATCTTCTAATCAGCACTCCACTTTTCAATCTCACTTCAGCTATTATCTCATCAAACGATGTGTCCACACTCATCACCATTGCGCCTCTCAATGTCCCTGGCTTTCCTTACCCTTCTGCACTTAACTTCCATCCACACAATGCACCACAATTTAAAACCTTTACCTATCACCTCAACCATAAGTCCATCTACACCCAGCTGCCACCTAATTCACCCAGGGCTTATTGCATTATACAACCACTCTGCTACCAGATTTAAACTAGTAACTGAACAAATACTAATCTTAGCCTAACAATTCTATACAAACATCCCATAATTAAAAGAACACTAATAATCACAAACCTACCTCTCAATAAAGCAAAACTTCCCCTATGCGGGGACATCCTCCCCCACCCCGGACCAACCCTAAATCCCACAACCCAACAAACCTATAAATCTCTCACCATAGCAACCATTAACCTGCAAAGTATTGGGAATAAAATTCCAGACTTCCAAGCCTGGATTTCAAACAGTAGGCCAGATATAATAGCAACCACAGAAACCTGGCTTAAACCATATATAAAAAATTCAGAATTTCTACCACCTGGCTACTCCTGCTTAAGATACAACAGACCCCATAAAAAAGGTGGAGGTGTTGCTTTAACTTATTCAGGTCATTCCACATTAGTACCATATACCATCCCCACCCCACAATTCCCATCTGACAAAATTGTTGTAGCATTCCTACAACTGAATACCGGCAAAAAGGTCTACATCATTGGAATCTATATCTCACCAGGCAATAATATACACATCAGAGAACAAATAATTGCCTGTACTTCAAAAACCTTTACCAGTGAGACAATTATCCTTGGAGATGTCATCATAGATTCATCAACCCTCAATAAATATGAATCTATTCAATTATACCCAGCTTATCAATGAAATAGCTAGACCCAACAAAAGAACAACTACTGGTTCCATCATAGATTGGGTACTAGTCTTACACCCAAACAAAGTAGTTTAGCAGGGACTCTACCTCAAACCATAAGTGATCACCTCCCAGCATATATAATACATAAATCCACCCTAGCCCCCAGCCAACACCAACAGAGACTAACTAGAAATATTTCCAATTTTGACTAAACAACTCTAAATGACACCCTGGTACAAGTAAAGTGGAGCATTCTTAAAGTCCTCCCACTAGATGAAGCTGTTGAATTCTTTAATTCAACCTTCTTAGATATCCTAAACAATCTTTCCCCCATAAGGCAAAAAAGAATTAAAAACAACAATGCTACCCGGCTTACTCATCCCACAAAACAACTGATGTCTAAAAGAGACAAATGTTAGAAGCTTTGGCAAAAAAAAAAAAAAAAAAACAAAGACCCCAAATACCTCCTTCAATTCAAACAACTTCATAATCAAACAAGATGTGCAGTAGTAAAATAGAAAAAATAATTCCATCTATCTAGCCAAAAATGCCATAAACAGAACCCTAAGAAATTCTGGAATATAATCTCAACCCTACTTAACCTAGGATCCAATAACAACACCTGTCCTGACCCAAACAAATCCTCCACAGAAATTGCCACAATATTCAGCTCACATTTCATAGACTCCATTGCCAAACTTACAGGGAATTTCCCTTAAATAAATATCACAACAGACTCACCAAATATAAACTCCACGCTAAGCTTCACCTTCTCCTCCATCCCTACCACAACTATCTTGAAACCACTCCTTAAACTCAAACAATTTACTAATGTACCTGATAACCTACCCCAACATGCCTACAGATGTTAGCAAAGTCTATAGCTTATCCAGTTAGCATGCTTATCAATAGATCTCTCCAAGAACAGCAAGTACCCACTATGTGGAAAAAAAGCTTATATTCTCCCACTACATAAAGGTGGCCAAAACATAGATTTCACCAATTTCCAACCCACAGCAATCCTTTCCCCTCTATCCAAAATTCTAAACAAATGTGTCCACAATCAATTCCTAAAGCACATCCTAGATAATGCAATATTGTGTCCACAATCAATTCCTAAAGCACATCCTAGATAATGCAATATTGTCCCTCACCCAACACGGTTTCAGACCTGGACACAGTGCCACCACTGTCATTACATCATTCATGGACACTGTAAACCATGCAAAAAACACAGGGAAAATTGTGTCCTCTTTATTCCTCGACCTATTGAAGACATTTGATACCATCTCACATCCCCTATTACTCACTAAACTATCTAACCTAGGAATCTCACCCCCTACCTTAGATTGGTTCTCTAACTACATTACAAATAGAAAACAAGCAACAAAATGGGATCAGTACTTCTCTCCTTATCTCCCGATATCAACAGGAGTTCCCCAAGTCTCTATACTTAGGCCCTCCTTTTCAGTGTTTTTGTTAATGAATTCCACTCTTCCCTGTCCAAAACCTCACGTATTCAATATCCAGATGATTCCACCATCATCTGCTCTGCCCACTCCATAAGTGAACTCCAGAAACTAACTCCCATCACCTTCTCATCCACAGAAACATGGATGAACAACAATCACCCAGCCCTAAATGCTAACAAAGCCAAACTCCATCTATTTACCCCTAAAAGATCCACCCCCATAAATAGATCAGAATTTACTATTCAGTCTCAGAACAGCACTGTCATCAAAGTAGTGCCCCACACTAAATTCCTTGGAGTTACTATCAATTAAAATCTCTCCTTTGACCTTCATATCCTAAACAACATCAGAAAGACTCACTAAAAGTTAGGTCTGCTTTACATACACATAACTTGCCGCAATGATTCAGCCAAAAAAACCTTAGCATCCTCCTTTC
The DNA here is from genome assembly GCF_019279795.1 of Protopterus annectens. Taxonomy (NCBI): domain Eukaryota; kingdom Metazoa; phylum Chordata; order Ceratodontiformes; family Protopteridae; genus Protopterus; species Protopterus annectens. The sequence continues at coordinate 1,662,039,091 of NC_056731.1, read as the reverse complement.
TTTTACCATCTCTACTATATGGTGCCCCTCCCGCACACAGGCACTCAGTTCTCTCTAAAAAACGAAAAACTCGAATCTTGTTACAATAAAGTAGCAAAGTTTGCCAACAATGCTACACATATCTCCCATCACTGTATATCCCTTCAAAAACTCAATTGCCTCGAGCTACCTCACTTCCTACCTTACCTACAACTCACCACTGCACATAAAATCATAATTAAACCAGAAGCTTGCCAATCCCTAACCTCACTAATGCCCCACTACAACCCTGCTTGATACCTCAGATCAGAAAATAAATGCCTTCTTAAGGTAGAATTATCCAACCTTACAGCTGGCTCAGCTCTTTACTCTATTGCTATAGCCAAGGTGCAGAATTCCTTACCACCACAATCAGAACCACTTCTATCCACACCATTTTCAAGAAGTCTCTGCAAGAATCTCTCTCCAAACTATGGCTCTGTACATGCTCAAATAATTCTTCTAGCATTACATGAAACTAGAAACCTCTTCAAACAACTTTAACACTTTGAAATATCTATCTTCATTTAATTTAACTCTTCTCCCTTTCAATTTTATGCATCCTCAGCTACAAGGTGAAATTTAAAGAAAAGAAAGCCTAATTCTAATTGCATATCAACATGTATATATTGTACCTGGATGTAAGTCTTTGTTGTTTTTGTATTTTGTATAATGTTGCTTACTAGTAACTTGAATCTGTTAACAGTCGTTATGTAACTTTATCTCATCAATGTATATGTAATATGTGGAGCTTTTCTCCCAGGGCCTCCACTGAAAATGGCCACTCCTAGGCCCAGTGGACTATCCTGGAAAACAAATTAAAATAAATAAATAAATAAATACATACATAAATAAATAGCACGTTTGCACACTGTGGCACATACAGCAAACGTGGAAATTATTAAAAAAAATGTATTTATTTTTACTTATTCCCTTCCTTTTTCAGACATCCACAATGTACATTTTGAACATATATGTATGTGTTCTAACATTTAGTGGGGAGTTATGTCCATATTCCTGATGTTTTGCATCCCCTTCTTTATGTGTAGACTCCTGTACATGGAAAATGTCCATGTACACTATGGACAGGGCTACAGGGTCTACATAGATGCCTTGCTGCTTATTCGATCACTCCACCTGGGTCATTTCCATAAGATTTGTCTGCTTATTAGGTAATTTGCATTACACAGAACTTTTCTTGTTTGAGCATGCTTGTGAGCCTCTAAGTTGTGCTTACTGAATCTAAAAATATTCATGTCCATGTACGCATTGTGACGCAATGTGTACACAATAAAAAAAAAATGTGTAGGCTTTACTGAATTCCCCCACTTGTCTTTGTATAACTGACCTTCAGTCTTCTTCTGTGTTGTTCCCTGTTTACTAATGTACTGTGCAACTGAGAAGAGAGAATCTCAAATCTCCATTGCTGTTTTTTTTTCTAATGTTTAAAAAGTTAGAATTTTACAAGGGACAGCAGAGTAAAACAAGAAAAATCAGGTATGTTTCTCTTTCTTGAGTTTTGCAAAGCATACCTGATTTCCCCCCCTATTTTACTGTCCCCAGCATATACCAATAGAATGTCTGGCAGCTCAATGGTAGAGCAACTGGACTTTTTTCTATTGGTATAATCTAGATTTACAATGGGCTGGACTGTCCAGTCAGTGTGCTCGTTTTTCAATAGCAATGAGCAGTTATTGTATAATACATATTTATATGTGGTGTGTGTGTGTGTGTGTGTGTGTGTGTGTATATATATATATATATATATATATATATATATATATATATATATATATATATATATATATATATATATATATATATATATGTATATATAGACAGATATATATATATATATATATATATATATATATATATATATATATATATATATATATATCTCAAATGTAATAAAAACAGAAACCTTCCAAAGAACTCGTGCGATGGAGTATATATTCTTTATTCCACAATCCTAATACAGTTAAGCGCTTTCAACTGGAACCCAGTCTTCTTCAGAACAGTTAAAAAGCACCATGACATCCTTTTATAATGAAACCAATTCACTCATTTGAAAAAGTGCCAAAACACATAAAGGTACAGTACATATTCAGCATTTTGTAAATACATGAACTCTATTAACCATATTAAAAATCAATATGTATTGACTTCCCCAATACCCTAATTATTTTTGCAAGCACTTATCGACAATTATAATAATATATGTAAAAATATATATACACATATATAAAATACATAAAATATTTTTAAAAATATATGTATAATATATTAAAGCCCTATTCTCTAACTCAAATAGATGCTTAAAATCATATGTTTAAAGACTTGTAAGTCATTTTTTAAAAATGTAAAAATGTAAACACATAAAGCTGAATTAATAATAATAATAATTATAGTGTAGTTGCACAATAACTTATGCTGAGAGGACCAAAAAAGGCTTAATACTAATGGACTCATTTAGTCCTGGGGGTCTGGTGGCATCTAGTAAAATCTGCCATCTACTCTCCAAGGCCGCTAATTGCATCTTCCAATTCCCCCCAAATGTTGAATACCTAATGGTGTCTATAATAGCAAAACGAAAAGTGTGCTCTATTCCATAGTCATGGATGTGTTTGTACAACGCGTTCTTCATGTCCTTCCTCTGAATACGGTAAAAATGTTCATATATACGCTTTTTAAAAACTCTTTCAGTCTTGCCTATGTAATACATAGGACAAGAAAGACATGTTATATATCACCCTATTTGTATTGCAATTCCCAGTTCTAGTTTTGATACATGTAGAATTTATGTTTTTGAGCAATGTATCTAGATTCGTTAATATGCTTACACTGTTTACATCTGCCACATTTGGTTGTACCTTTGTACATATCCTTTGTGGCAGTGTCATAATTTCTCTAATAATCTTTTTAAATTAATACCTGTCTTATATACAAATTCAGGGGAATTTCCCACAACACGTTCCAAATTCGAACTTATAAGAATGTTCCAATGTTGACGTAATATGTCCTTAATAAAACACGTGTGTGGTGTATAGGTCAAAATACAAGCACGACTAGGATGACTAGGTATTTGTCCTTCATGTTTTCCATGTACCACATATTTTCCCAATAAAGGGGGGTATTTCTTGCCCCATTCATTACCCACAAAATTTGTTATGTCCTGGAGCATGTAGTCCGGATATCCGCGATTGCTAAATAATTTCCTAATAGTGTCGAGTTCCATTCTCATCACTGCTTCCGTCGAAGACATCCTCGCTGCACGGATACACTGCCCCTTGACAATATTTTTAAAAATGTGGGGGGGATGATTACTTGTAAAATGTAAATAATCATTGGAAAATGTTGGTTTGCGGAAAATTCTTGAGGTAAATTCATGTTTGTCAAGACCAATCAAGACGTCCAAATAGGCAATATCCACAGTACTAGTTTGATGAGTAAATTTCAAAAATGTAGAAGAATTGTTGATGAAAGTCATGAATTCTTGTAATTTCTCTATTGAGGCTTGCCACAAAATGAAAATGTCATCCAAATATCTGGCATAGAATGTGATGTTGGTGTAAAAATGACTCTTGAATAATACTTCCTCTTCCCATTCCAGCATCACCATGTTGGCAAAAATAGGGGCACACGACGCACCCATAGCAACACCTTTTGTTTGCTTGAAATATTCCTCTTGAAACACAATATAATTGTGTTCTAACACAAGTCCCATCATGTCACACAGCAACAAAACCTTATCCCAACTAACCCCTGCATGTTTCCTGAGGCTATTAGAAAATTGTTCGATTCCTAGTTCTCTGGGTATACTGGAGAAAAGATCGACCACATCTATGGTGACTAAGACGAGGTCTGGTCTCCAATATTCGTGTTGTAATTTGCCCAGAAAACTCCACGAATCTTTCATAATGTGTGGGATGTTTCCATAAATGTGTTTGAGCTGGTGATCTATCCATTTCCCTATATTGTATGTCTTGGAATGGGAGCCGGAAATGATGGGTCTAAAGGGTGGTTGCTCCAAGGATTTGTGAAGTTTAGGTATGCCAACAATGGTTGCCAAGATGGGGTGATCATTTTTCAAAAACATATAAGTGTCATTGGTTATCCTGTTGTCAATTAAATATTCCTCTATAGCCAGATCAATACGATGATGTCCTATGTTGATCTGATTTAAAGAGACATTTTCATAGGTGTCTGCCTGATGTAAGATGTCATAGATACAAGACTTGTATGCTTCAACATAAAATAGTACTATCCCCCCACCCTTGTCGGGTTTCATAATTTATGCATCACTTTATTAAGACATTCCTTTTCCGACTGGGTGAGATTGTATGGTGGGCCATTGTGCAACGGATTCCTGTATTTGAGGTCCCTATGTAATCTGTAGATGTCTTGACTAACCAATTTCTCAAAATTGGATATGCTAGGATGAGATACAGGTACATAAGAACTCTTTTTGCACAACTGCATGTTTTCCTTCCTAACTACCTGATCCGTTGAGTCATCATAAATCACAGCCAAATTAAGTTTAAAAGTTTCACCTGCTTAATATTGTCAACTAAATTGTTGCAAACAGTAGGGATGAACTTCATACCTTTGTGCATAACACGAATAAAGTCATCATTTACCTCCACATCTGTGTAGTTATAGACTTTGAAACCTTCGTAACATGTAACCATAGGATACTTCGGAGAAAGCATCCTACTACAAGTTATGTTACCCTCCAATACAATATTCTGATCAATAATAGGAGTAAATGTCACAGAATCTGTTTCATGAGTCTTGTCTTCTATAACTACACTAGCACATGTGTGGAAATGTCGGTCTATTTTTTGTATTGGGTCCACTGTTTGTTGGGATGTCTGGCAAAAAGAGGCTGGGCACTCTGAAAATCCCTATGTGTGGAAAGGGGTAGATATAAAACCTAATTCTGACTGTTTAACTTTAGGCCAAATATAGGCTCTATTGTTACTGTATGCTTCATGGTCCCTAGTTAGCTTCTTACTTTTCCTCTCAAAAATATTGTTGGCTCTACTTTCAGCTTGAAAGAATTGTTTTTTAAAAAGGTCATTCCAAGTCTCATATTCTACATCATTACTAATGGTCTCATACATAACTTCTAACTCAACTCCTAAGGAGTCACATTTCTCTTGTTGATATTTAAGTAACAGTTCCATGAAAGCAATTCCAAAACCATCAAACAAACTATTAAATTCACTCATCACTTCTGCATTGTATAATATGCCTAACGGTAATTTAAAAAATCGTAAACCTTTAGGTACCATCTTAGAGTTTATACAATTTTTTAAATAACTAACATCTATTTTAGCATTGTTATATGCAGTGAGTTTCTTACCAAAGTCAAATATCATTTCTTTAAGAGAGCTATAAATATGATTTTTCTCATTAAATTTGTTGATATGATTCTTTTTACCAAAATCATACATGTCACCATGTCCATTCAAAACATTATCAAAAAGCTCTCTTTCTTTTGTTTTGGTGATTAGCAAATCATTACTAATTAATTTATTGTAATCGTGCCGATCAAAAGTCTTATGTTTTTGCTTGGGACTAGATACTATATATGTAACAGTACCTTTCTTATCAAAATGGGATTTCTGCTGGTTACATCCGTTAGGTTTGTTCGTGTATGCAGTCTTTGGTCTAGCCCCATTTCGTTCGGCCTCACGTCTTGCCCTTGAAATGCTGAAATCAAAGGTAAAATCCTGGGCTGGTGTAAGTCTCGATGGTTCAAAAATATTATGTGCTTCATCGTGAAAAACAAACCGCCGCTGTTCCTTAGGAGATACGACAAAGCCATCACTGGTGTCCGGTAAATCAATTGCGGCTTTAGTAATATGAGCTGCATCCTCTGAAGGTAGTAAAACTGCTGGAAAACCACGTTCGGGTGTAGGTAACCTCCTCCTGGAACTGACTGTTTCAGGTTCAGATGTGTCAACATTAGACTCCTTCCGGTTAACTTTGGGGACTTCCCCTTCCCCTCTAAACGCCAACAAGCTTCCATTCGGTGGACAATCATCACCATGTAGTGAATACGAACAATTTAATGTTTTAGCTTGTAAAACATTATTGGAAGCTGGAAATACCTTATTGGAGGCAATGCTATTTAATAGTTCAAAAAGTTTACGGATACTTCAGCCCGAAGTCCATTAAACTCCTCTCGGGACAATGAAGCCTCTAAGGTAGTCTCCTGTTCAGCCATATCAACCAACAAGTAAAAGGAAAATTCAGCGACTCCAAATGTAATAAGAACAGGAACCTTCGATGGAGTATATATTCTTTATTCCACAATCCTAATACAGTTAAGCGCTTTCAACTGGAACCCAGTCTTCTTCAGAACAGTTAAAAAGCACCATGACATCCTTTTATAAGTGCCAAAACACATAAAGGTACAGTACATATTCAGCAGCATTTTGTAAATACATGAACTCTATTAACCATATTAAAAATCAATATGTATTGACTTCCCCAATACCCTAATTATTTTAAAAATATTGTCAAGGGGCAGTGTATCCGTGCAGCGAGGATGTCTTCGACGGAAGCAGTGATGAGAATGGAACTCGACACTATTAGGAAATTATTTAGCAATCGCGGATATCCGGACTACATGCTCCAGGACATAACAAATTTTGTGGGTAATGAATGGGGCAAGAAATACCCCCCTTTATTGGGAAAATATGTGGTACATGGAAAACATGAAGGACAAATACCTAGTCATCCTAGTCGTGCTTGTATTTTGACCTATACACCACACACGTGTTTTATTAAGGACATATTACATTGGAACATTCTTATAAGTTCGAATTTGGAACGTTGTGGGAAATTCCCCTGAATTTGTATATAAGACAGGTATTAATTTAAAAAGTTTTAGAGAAAGCAAATTATGACACTGCCACAAAGGATATGTACAAAGGTACAACCAAATGTGGCAGATGTAAACAGTGTAAGCATATTAACGAATCTAGATACATTCGGCTCAAAAACATAAATTCTACATGTATCAAAACTAGAACTGGGAATTGCAATACAAATAGGGTGATATATATAGCTACATGTCTTTCTTGTCCTATGTATTACATAGGCAAGACTGAAAGAGTTTTAAAAGTATATGAACATTTTTACCGTATTCAGAGGAAGGACATGAAGAACGCGTTGTACAAACACATCCATGACTATGGAATAGAGCACACTTTTCGTTTTGCTATTATAGACACCATTAGGTATTCAACATTTGGGGGGAATTGGAAGATGCAATTAGCGGCCTTGGAGAGTAGATGGCAGATTTTACTAGATGCCACCAGACCCCCAGGACTAAATGAGTCCATTAGTATTAAGCCTTTTTTGGTCCTCTCTTAGCATAAGTTATTGTGCAACTACACTAGTATTATTATTATTATTAATTCAGCTTTATGTGTTTACATTTTTACATTTTTAAAAAATGACTTACAAGTCTTTAAACATATGATTTTAAGCATCTATTTGAGTTAGAGAATAGGGCTTTAATATATTATATATATTTTTAAAAATATTTTATGTATTTTATATATGTGTATATATATTTTTACATATATTATTATAATTGTCGATAAGTGCTTGCAAAAATAATTAGGGTATTGGGGAAGTCAATACATATTGATTTTTAATATGGTTAATAGAGTTCATGTATTTACAAAATGCTGCTGAATATGTACTGTACCTTTATGTGTTTTGGCGCACTTTTTCAAATGAGTGAATTGGTTTACGTATAAAAAGGATGTCATGGTGCTTTTTAACTGTTCTGAAGAAGACTGGGTTCCAGTTGAAAGCGCTTAACTGTATTAGGATTGTGGAATAAAGAATATATACTCCATCGTGCACGAGTTCTTTGGAAGGTTCCTGTTCTTATTACATTTGGAGTCGCTGAATTTTCCTTTTACTTGTTGGTTGATATATATATATATATATATATATATATAAATAAACAAATATATATACGTTTTATGACACATTTATTAACAGCTCAGTGATAGTCTGCATAGCTCTAATGCTGCCATTCATTTGATATTATGGTACAAGAAATACATTACATATAATCTGTTGAGGTCAGGATGTATGATACAGATGTAAGAAAAGTCATGGAAGCACACCCACCCTTCTGTTTACAGATTAAAATGCTCATTGAACTTCCCACAATATTGGTAAATGTATCAAAGAAAGTAACCATTTCTGATCTACCTAATGCATTCCCACCAATCATTATTATTATAATTTACAAAGTAAGCAGTTAATGCCAAACAAACTGACATGAATGCAGTACTCATCTAAGTTCATTAACACTTGCTATGAGCAGAGCTCCAGGAAATACTTTGCCTCCCCTCTCTGTGTCTGGTCTCATGATGGCTGTTTTATATGTTTTCAAATATTTTGACACAAAGAAATGTAACTTATGAACTGATAAATATCTGATTTTATCCAGTCTTCTTTGTTGTAACATGTGTACTGTTGCACCCAAAAACATAGATACACATACACACTTAAATGAGTACTTTCCGTCACTTGTGGTACAAGCAGTAGCAGGCAGAGTGCTTCTAAACAAACAAACAAACAAATATCTATCTATCTATCTATCTATCTATCTATCTATCTATCTATCTATCTATCTATCTATCTATCTGTCTATCTATCTATCTATCTATATATCTATCTATCTATCTATCTATCTATCTATCTTTAGAAAATTGCTCCTGTGCTTGTGGCTATTCTTTTACCCACCTTCTTTACTTTCAGTCAGGCTGTCAATAAGAAGCTCTTCTCACTGCTTAGTGCTACAGCCTGGGCAGACACTCATCAAGTGACCTGTTGGATATCCTCAAGAGCTGTGCTGACTAACAGAGTGAGCCCAATGACATCAGCAAACTGGGCTGTTAGCAAATTAAGATGATTATTTTTTGTTTGTTTTGTTTTTTCTTCAGAGCTCCGCAGAGCACTACGCAAAACAGTTGGAAAACCAATTTTTATTTTTAATTTATAAATAATAGTGCTGTTTCTAAATCTGACACACTTTCTTTTTATTTTTCATCCGGGATGGGACTGCAGCCCAGCAGGTAATACATTGAGCTATCCCTGGTAACATGCCTGTTTAAGATATTTTATTTGGGTTAGTGGTTAGAATCCAAACCAGTGTTGATTTGTTGTTAGTAGATGTATTGCATGTGATATGGGGTGGAGATAAGTTGAGTAAACCTACATAGATTGGGAGATGGATAAATGGAGAGCTGGTTAGTAGATGGACAGTTTATGTTGAAGTCTTCAAGAATTATAATTTCATATGTTATGTTAGATGAAACCCAGGAAAGAATGGTTTCCATGATATTAGTATTGTTTGGAAGTATGTAAACTGAAATGATGCAGTTTGACTATTTAGAACAAGGTTGGCTATTAGGAGCTCATCTTGTCAAAGCTGGAACAGCAGAGTGCTGAAGAGTATGGATTAGCTGTTTGAGTAGATGATAACTATGTCTCCATCTTTTCTTGGGTTACAATAATGTCTATAGATGATGAATCGCTAAGTATTTCCTCATTTTTTACATGTGGCTTTAATCACATATCAGCAAGTGCTAATATACATAGAGAATGGTGTGTAATCCATGACTAGTGCTCAGCAAATGTATTACATTCCTTCTAAAGTTGATGTGATCTAGTCTGATGTTGTAGGTATTGGCATAGATTGACTGACTATGTGTATCAGGTTTGGGATAAGGGGCACTGCAGTTTGTTAAGGTGGACAAGAATATGGATTTTGGGATAGGAGAAGGATAACAAGGTTTGTCTTTGTTCTTGAAATAAGGTAGATTTGGAGGGAGATTGTTACTGGGATGGTAAGGTTTAAAGAAAAAGATTGTTCAAGGAATGGTAGAGGTGAGGTGTAATTTTGACGTAAGTAAACGGAGTACTGTGTTTGTGAATATGGAGAAATTTTGGTGTGCAAGGGTGTTTTTGAATAAGAAATTGATATTATGTTATGGTGGTTAAAAGCACAGACTAGTGAGCAGAGTGAGGTGGAATAGTACGGTCTACATTATGAATAAAAGAAATATGAAAAGGATAGCTCTATGAATGAAAGAAATGAGAAAATTGTGTTGTGTGAACTAGGCAGGACCCATTGTGGAGGAGGAGCACTTTACTGTAAGTGATACAGAATGGATCTGGGGTTGTGATTTAGGAAGAGAATAGGGTAGAGTGTGGTTTAGGAAACAGAAAATAATAAAAGTTTTGTATATGAACATTAGTGCATTCACGTATATGAACATTAGTGCATTTGTGTTTTGATGTATATCTTTATCTATGTATGTCTATCTCTTTCTCTCTCTCTTGATTTATATAGATATGTATGTGTGTATATATGTATATATATATATATATATATATATATATATATATATATATATATATATATATATATATGCAGACATATGCTTTATATTGACACTGAAGAGAACTCATATACCCAATCCTTTAAATAAACTTATTATGTCACTTTGAAAATAGTCATGTCTATAGAAGCCTGCATTTGATGTACGCACATTGTAGCAGAGTATGATGGTTCTCACTAGAATGCAGCATAAAAATCATGTAAATAGTTTTAAATAGATGTAAACTGAACTGTTGCTTTAAAAAGGTGAATGCAAAATAGGACTGTGCTTTAAGAAGGTAAATGATTTTCTGTATTAGTAAGAAGGTAAATGATTTTCTGTATTAGTCATCCTACATTGTTCAATTTATAGGACTATTTTTTAATTAAATTGCATATAAGAGAGGATATTGTAAACCTAACAAGCCAACATAGTTAGTTTGCCATACAAAGGAACAGATTATCTGGAGCATCAGTTCTGGGTGTTATGCTGTATACTAAGGAAGAATAGTCGTGGACTGTTCTGAGAAGCTGTCAACATCTTTATTTGAAGGAGCCTGGCAGACAGATACTCTATAGGACAGCAGCTGTATTCCATGGACTTTGATTCTTGCCTCTTGCCAAGGCAGAAAGTAAATGTTTAACTGTTTTGGAAGTAACTGTTACCCTGCTTGTGGAGGCTCTGGGACTTTTAAGAAAAAGGTACATTATGTTTTTTTTTTTGTTCAAAAAGTTATTTTGGTACACATGCCTGTGTGAGAAAGTCTGCACCACTGCTTTTAATTTTGTCATTAAATAAAACTACAAATGTCTGATCATTCTTGATTTTTATTGCATTAATATACCACCAGAATTTGTGCAGTTGACATTCTTGGTGCACCTTTTTTGTTAGAAGCCCTTGCATTTACATTTTGCTGCTTGCATGATGTTTAACTACTTGAGCAACTTAATTCCACCTGAAGAGGGGGTATGTAGATTTTATTTGTCTGAAAATCAATATGGCTATAATTGAAGAAGTTTTTTTAAGGCATAGTCACTTTTCCTGAGGGTATGCTGTCCATTGCCAGAGCTATACCAATTTCCAAGTCAGTTCCACTATTAAAATAAACTACCATGGAGGGAAGGCCTAGAGGCATACTTAATAATGTTTGAGCAGGAGGGATGGGATTGGACTGGGTGGGATAGAATACTTTCAGCTCAGCTTATGTATGCACTTTTAAACGCTTTCATGGATTTAGAAGGGACTGAATATTTACGATATGAAAACTTAAAAAAATTATTGTTAGCCCAAGTTGATGCCATCTCCAAAACACAATTTCAAAAATTTCATAGTTGGGTATTTTCTGTTAACAAAATGGTAAGATGATGTGCTCTAAAATTCAGTTAAACTGTGGTTGGATCCCAAGGGGTCAACATACAAAAAAAATAAAATAAAATGATAAGAAATCTTAGCCACTGACACATTTCTAGTTTATAGAAGTGGATGTTCCAAAGTTTTGTAAGAACACAACATTTTGTTGTATTGGTAAAGAGATTGTTATGCAGTGAAACTATATTTAAAACTCAGCAATCTGGCATATGGTAAATATAAAGCAAATTTGAACAATAAAACAGAAAGCTTCATCTGCAGAAAAACTCTGTTTTCAATGTGGGGAATGAGGGCCAATAGCTAGATTCTGTAGCACTGAAAACTACAACCAGTTAAAATCATGCTAAAAATGTTGTTATGCCTACAGAATGTGATGAATTGCATGCAAGAATAGTAGAGTCAGCCTTTTGAAATTGCATTACAGCAAAATTAAGTGCAATGTCTGAACTGAAGCTGCAGGGACTACTAGACTTAGGCAACATGGCTACTCTTATAAAGTTACAGTATGTATGTGAGTAGAAGATCCTTACTGAAAAAAGAAGCAGTTGTTGTAGTAATCCGTATTACTGAGGACAGAAAACAGCATCTCATTACTCAAGTAGAAGATCAAACTTTGTTTGGGAAGATACTTTACCCTATTGCTGTAGTTCTCAATTTAACACATAATATGAAAATATAGAAATATTTTCACCACTTTAAGGATATATATAGACAATGAGAAGAAGATACTCCTTTTAATAATCCACCTTATCAGTATGAGAAAGGGATCCAACAAGTGAACTAGGCTACTGATACATCTGTACATAACCTGGAAAAAGGAGGATGGAGCAACAACCAGGCAAACTCGTACAAGTGTACAAGTTCAACAATCAAGGATTAGACTGCACTCTAGTCTCATAATTATACATGATCTACAATCACTTTAACAACCTGAATATTCACTCACTCTTACAAGCTTAGAATGCTAACAAATAACATGTTGATTACAATTGTCACTTATAACAGGCTGAATATTTGAGGAAAGTTTATTATCAGAATTAGGATCAGTTACCAATGAAGTTTTTGGATTTTGCTCTTTGAGAAATTATTTCACTGAGAAGACAATGACAACTCCTCATGGTCTAATCTGTGTCCTGATAGACAAATGACTGTCAAGCAGTCATCTAAGTAGCAACAAAACACTGGAACAAGATCACACAGGACATTAAACCTACTACCACCCTTAATAACTTTAGAAAACCACTGAAGAAACACACCAAAGACTTCTTCCAAAGTCACTGTTTTCATATTCATGGATAATCTGCCAGACACTAACCCTTTGCTGTTAAAGGGAACATCTACTCATATACCACAGTTCTTTTACTTCCAATGTACTTTTTACCCTTAACCTTATCTGTCTTCCCAGAACTCATCACACTATTCCTTGATTTAAAATGATACAGCAGTCTCTGTAATATTAGCTCTTTAAAGTCATGTATAATCCTTTTACTAATACCTCACATATACCTACAAAAATGACAAGTGGCATCAACATTATTTTGTATGTTTCAGTTGATGGGCTAAACCCATGTGACAACCTCAGGTTCTTCAGAAGTTTGGGTAGTAAATTTTGAGGAAAAAATGTTCACCAATGACATAGAGATGGAGTCCATATTTGTGCTATTAGTGATCAAAGTTTGGTAGCAGACTGTGGTTGCTGGCAGTGTTGATTAGGTAAGGTATAATAAAACAGTTAATGTCCATCTTTCCTATCTCTAATTGAGAACTTGGGGAGACCCAGTGGCTATGCTCCTTGTAGTGGAAACTGTAGACCTTACAGGTCATCACCTCATACAACAGAATCTGGTGATGTCATGACAACATTTTACTAATCACTCCCAATGTTAGGCACCTTGACCAGTCACTATCTGTAGGATGGCTCATGTCTCTGTCTGTGACTCCCACTGTATTTCTCACTACCTGGAGTTTCAGTCAGGTTACCATAAAGGTTGACTCCCCAAGGAGTCTTTGGCCCATTCATCAAAGGATTATATCTATAGGTATCCAGCATAGAACAATGTAAAATCCGGGGTAGAGCAGGTAAGGAGCCCAGAGGGAACAAGTAAAAGCTTCATAAGAGTCAAAGGCAGAGAAGATTAAAAAAAATTAAAAAGGAAATCATTTGCATAGTGAGAAATATCCTTTAGTCACTGAATAATGTCTTGCAATGGACAAAATATTATCTCAGAATATGTACAGTATTTACAGATTAATTACAAAGGTCATCAATCTCAGCTTCTTTTGGGTATGGCTAATATGTAATTTTCTTTTGTAAGCAGAACAATTTGTGATAACCTTGTTTAAAATTAAATGTGTCACTCATGTAACTTCTACCTATTATTTCACTAAGGACTTCAAGAATTGCAAAAGCACTTACTCCTTCCAAGACATGTCTGCTAGTCCAAAGCCTAGTAACATGATGCCACACAGTGAGTTCCATTGGCACTGTGTATCACTGGCACTTAGAGCAAACTGACTATTTAGATTAACATTTTAACAGGACATGAATTGATATGGCTCTATAAGATAGATTTCTCAGTTATGTGTTGGGTGCCTAAGGTGTAATGCTTTATAACTGCACTCTTGGTGTTTAAAGTTGCAGGGTTTAAAGAACAATGCCCAGACAGTAATGCTTTACTTTATACTTGTACACAATACATTCTCCAAACACGAATCTATTCAATGTTGTGGTTGCAAGACATATAATTAGTGGCAAGGAAGACAGAGAGATTAAATATGGATTAACTTTTTCTGATAATAAAGAATAATGTTAATTTAGTCTGCATCTATCAGAAGATACCATTTACACAGTCTCCTTAATAGAATGTCATTGTTTTAATGAGAGAATTCATGAAACAACTGTAAATGGAGCTAAAATTTCTTTGGTGTCTGTCATTAGCATTCCTGACATTACACTTGTCAAAAATCTGCTACATCATCTGGCACGAAATTTTTTCTTATAGAAAAGGATTTGATTTTACAGGTTCTGCAACACCTGCCAGGCATTTTACACATGTTATTTAGTTGTTGTCCAGCTAAATCTGCTTAGCTTATGTGCCTTTTTTCTGGATCAACCTGAGAGCACTGTCTGGTTACCAGTCTGGTGCACAGCAATGCATTAGACAAAAGGAGACTGAGGGGATCAAACCTATGTCACTGTCTGAT
The DNA here is from genome assembly GCF_019279795.1 of Protopterus annectens. NCBI lineage: Eukaryota > Metazoa > Chordata > Ceratodontiformes > Protopteridae > Protopterus > Protopterus annectens. The sequence continues at coordinate 1,662,024,077 of NC_056731.1, read as the reverse complement.
TGCCAGTCTGGTGCACAGCAATGCATTAGACAAAAGGAGACTGAGGGGATCAAACCTATGACACTGTCTGGTTACTAGTCCTATGCACAGTGACACATTAGACAAAAGGAGACTGAGGGGAATCAAACCTATGTCACTGTCTGCTTACCAGTCCTGTGCACAGTGATACATTAGACAAAAGGAGACTGAGGGAATCAAACCTATGTCACTGTCTAGTTACCAGTCCTGTGCACAGCGGCAAATTAGTCAAAAGGAGACTGAGGGGACCAAACCTATGTCTACAGAGTGAAGTGCGCTAGCACCTAATCACATTATCTTCTGTGTTAAATGACCAGATACCTTGTTTGGTGTCATTTGATTCCTCAGTGCAGAATTATGTTGCACTGTTCACTGTATTACCATCTTGGTTACATTTTGCACTGGAACTTTAGCCAGGTCATGACAAATATGATGTTAATGCCAGTGCCATGTTCACTGGCTCCTAATTAATTTGCACATCTGTTTCAAGAGATTGCCATGCCAGCCATCTATTACCCTACTCTCTACATAGTAAATATATGTATCTTAGAAAATATGATAATGAACTCTAGAAATTAGCATAATTTTTCACCATATAAAAGTAGCCCATCACAACAGTTTCTCCTCAGTTGTGTTTTTTCTCACTCTCTGTAAAATAATGGACAAGTGTGATTGTCACCAATTCAATTTGGTGTTTCATGAGAGTGAATGTCTGGGTACTAGATGTTCTAAAGCTAAGCTTTGGTCATTCAGATTTTGACCCATTGGCACCAGACTGTATGGGATCAAAGGATTAGTGCCACAACGATACTTATTTAGCGGGGACAGTGCATCACCAATAATAACTGTTTTGTAGTTATTGAAATGTTATTACATGTAAATAAATGTAAAATCTGCTCTATGGTATAACATGATTTCATCTAGTGGTAGTACAGCTTTCTTTAAGTGGGACTCATCTGAATGCCGTACTGATTACTTCAAACTATAGCAACTGCAGAAGACAGGCAAGTATATCCATTGCATTTGTCCATCTCAGCCATGATAGTAGGTCAAATGGATTCAAGTTCTGCAATATTTGTTTGTCTTTTTGCACAGAATAACATTTCTGTTATTTAGCTTTTAGTATAAGAACCACCAAACTATTTTCTTTTTTTAATTAGTTTTATTGATTTAAAAAAAAAAAACAGCAGAGAGAAGTAAACAATTAATAACCTAACTGAAAACTAATGAAAACATTCATTGAAACAGATCCGCAGATAAATGTAAACTAATAGGCTTGCATATATTTTGTTTGTTGGGATTTGTAAAACAGATAGCATTCCATGTGTCATTAATATAGTGATATTCCATTGTCAAAGGAGAACATTGTTATTTTTTCATTGTTTATATTTTCTCACTTGTAATTCTTTAGCTCTTTTTCTTTTTTTCCGGGATACCTGTTTTATTCTCTTCAGAGCTGCAGACAAGCAGGAGTCTATACCAGGAAATAATGAGCACAAGGCAGAAAAATAGTTCAAGATGAGAGTTTTATCTCAACGTGAACAGATTTAGGGAAGTTTAAAATTATAACATGCTTATCACCTCAATGATCACAATTTGGATTTTAGCTCACAGGGTCCCACGAAAATATGTTTAGGACTACAGAGTTTTCAAGAGACCATATTTAGTGATTCAGTAAGAATTTCTCTATAATAGTACTTGTATGTAATTTCATTCGAAGTGGGATCTATAGTACACTACTCTGTTAATTGCACATGGTCATTCTGTTTCTTCCTCTGCATTATTTTGAAAACATGACACTGGATATATAATAATGCCCTGCAAATCATTTTGTGTGTGTGTTCACGCATGCACTCATGTGCATGCGTTTATGTGCATATTTGTGTGTGTGTGTGTGTGTGTGTGTGTGTGTGTGTGTGTGTGTGTGTGTGTGTGTGTGTGTGTGTGTTGCTGACCAGTATAATGCCATATATTCTATCTAGAATGCATTTATAGGTTCAGAGGTATGTACTAGGCCAGCTACCCTTGCAGGCCATCCATTATGCCCATTTTAAGCCTTGCCAATTCCCTTTTTTCTGCTCAAAATACCCAATTCCATTTGGTTAGAGATTAGCTTTACCCATCCCATGGTCAATAATTATATGTTATCCTTAATGAGAATAACTGGGATCATACTAGAGATAATTTGAGGGGACCCATGCATAGGATAAAGCATTTAGGAGCTGCCTCTCTACATTAGTAAAACAGGGAGCAGTCCTGGGGTAAATGTTCTGTTTCCCATACATAGATCTAAGTTGCACTTGAATATAGACAGGGATGAACTTTGTTTTATATGAATGGGGTGTCTGTTCCACAGCAGTTGTATCCTCAGAGATATATACCTGTCCATCCAAACCATTCTACTGATGTTGCAGAAGAGGTCTAGATCCCTATACTGCATATTTCTGATGACATTTGGCTTGCTGATGTGCAGTAAATCCATCAGTAATGGGTTGGTGGATGCCTTGTATGCCAGACACAGGTCACCCCCTAACAGTCTGTGGGATACAGAGTACAGTGACAGAGCTTTGAGTTAGTCCATGTAGGATATGTTGTTTATGCCTTGTATCCTTGTAGTAAGGTATTTTGTGGGCATTCCAATTGTTTCATGTGTCTGGATAGATACATGACAAAGGACGTATTATATTCAGTGACTGGCCTAATGAAGGTTGAGTAAAGAGGGGCAATGACATCCCTAGATCTAGATGCAATCCCTTTTGCTTATAAGCTGTGCAATATTGAAGGATTTCTTACAACGGACACAGGTTGGTCAAAAGTTATGTCACTCTTCACATAATTCCTAAATTCCAAACAACTGGGTAACTTCTTAAAGGTATACTGCCAATGTGGTAGTTCTCTGGGATGGATGACTTCTCCAAGGATACAATATTGCATTTTTGGCATGTAGTTTTAATCTATCATTTTGGCATCAGTTATTTATTTGAGACCGGACTTCTTGCAGGATAGCCATGTAATTTGGGGATTCAGTGACTGATCCTAGCTTGCAAAGCAATTTGGTACTGGCACTCACTTCAGAAATGTAGATGTCAAATGGTAGACGTCCCACCACAAAACACAGGGGGACTCCACTGGTACCTAGTAACTTCAGCTGTTTTGATTATATGCATCCTAGCTGTAAGCCAGTTAGAAACCCAGCAGGCGACATAGGGGTTTACTCCCATTCATTTAGTTTTTCTACTGTGCCTGAATGGAGAATTATGTCAAAAGTTTGGCCAGTTTGAGGTATCTGATGTTTACCATTTTGCCTTCATCCATTGCTTTACTGACCCTCTCAAAAAATCCATCAGGTTGAATTAGCATGACCTGACCTTGATGAATCAAAACTGAGATGGATCCAGTGTTTTGAGGTTCCCTTTGTCCTAGTTGATTAATTCCATGATAAGTCTTTGAAAAGGATGAAGGAGTTGCATGAGATATATTTCTGTTCAATATGTTTATGTGCTTCTGACCACTGTGAAACTGGATTTGATTTATTCCTATTCATACTGTAGACATTAAAGTGATGAAATTATTATTCTATGTAAGTCACTTTTATTTGACATACCTATTATAGTATGTCACCTGAGGGCTAGATAAACCAGAATTATGACAGTTGCAACCTTTTCAGATTATGTAAAACATAAAAATGTTTTATGTTACCAGTATTAGATATCTTTATGTATAGTCCACATCATTAGCTAGCAATATGGCTTGTTTTTACTTTGTTACCATAATTAGATTACCTAATAAAATTTTTAAATATTAGGGCATTTCTTTCCTTCTGTCTCTCTCTTTTTTTAAAAGACACATCTGCTTCAATCAGGACTGTCCATGAAAAGATGAATGGGTTGTAGCTCTGTTTATAGCAGGCACACAAGCAAAGATGAAGTAGGAATTATACAAGCTACCTAACTCATAGGACGTATGAGAGATCTTTAATACACTTTATGAAGATCTAGCTGTGTGACAAAGTTTTTGTTGAGGAAGCCAAACAAAAGGGCTGTTTCATGCAGACATGTTAATAGGCCATCTTACAGAAGGTTAACTAGCTGTTTAACTTGATTGATAGATCAACAAGTGCATCTTCCTTTGCTTAAATAACAACTGGCAGGAAATTTGTCACTATCTGGCTACAAGAAACAACTACACAAAGGCATTACTGTTAGCCCTCAGTAATGAGAGCACCAAAAGAAGTGTACGTTAGCTTAAGATACTTTATTCCTTCTGCCTCCACTTATATATTGTTCAACTCTGAGTCACTTATCTGAACTAAAGATCCCGGTCACACATGAAATAATTTATAAGCTTTTCCCAGTTCAAGAATTAAATTATTGTGAAGCATAATTAGAGATAAGAAATGGAAAATGCGATCTTTCACAAGTAAGGTGGTGCCAATCAAAAACAAAAAAAGGACTAGTGTCTACCTATTACCTTGGTGCATATGTACTAAGATTTCATTTATAAGATGAGAAAAAGTCCACTGCTAACATCATTAATACAGGCTAACCCTTACCTATCCTTGCTCCTAAGACCACCCGTACACCTTACCTTAGAAAAAAAAAACGTCTCCATAACATTACTGCTATACAAAAGATTTGGAAACACACCATACACACCAAGACATATAATGCCACATCTATCCCTTTATCTAGCCCTGACTTGCAATAACATGCACACACATACTCTCTAATGCTGAAACTAAATATTCAAAAGTTTCAGCTTTAACATCTAAACAGCTCAGAACACTGGAGTTATCCCCTTACCTAACCTTCACTCTAACCACAGTCCACCTTTCTGCTTTATATATCACCAGTGCTAAAACATTACTGCATTTGATGATATGCACTTTCATTAAATCAGACAGTCACTTCATTCTGTCAACAAAATAAATATTCAGCAGAAAGATGACATCCAAAAGATAGATAGGTAGACATATAAATAGATAGATGATGGATAGATAGATAGATAGATAGATAGATAGACAGACAGATATATAGATAGATAGATAGATAGATAGATAGATAGACAGATATATATATTGATAGACAGACAAGTAGATCAATCAACATCTTTATCTACTTATCTTTGAATGTATGTATGTACATATATCATAAATATAGATATAGATATATAGATTTTAGGCCCAGCTTGACTCTGGATTGAACTACTCTGTAGTAGTAAGGGTAAGAGATTTCTGTCTTTCTGTCCTTCAGGCTATCTCATAAAATGTTAGGCTTTTCTCACTGTTCTCTGCACTGTCTGTGGACTCTTGGAGATTTCATCTATATATGTACACAAAACAAGAAGTGAAGTTAATCCCTCTCCAGAATGACCTCACATTTAAGTTTGGATATTAACCGAATACAATGCTGTATCATACACAGATGAGTATAAAGCACATTTTCTCATGTGCAAAAATCTCTCTTCAGAATGACCTCATGCATAGGTCTGGATATTACTCCAATGCAATGCCGGATCATGCCCAAATGAGTATTAAGCACATTTTCACATGTGCAAAAATTTGTCTCCAGAATGATCTCATACATAGGTCTGGATATTACTCCAATGTAAAAATATATTACACAGATGAATATAAAGCACAGCTTCACATGTGTAATAGCACCTTCCATTCACATCCACCCAAATAACCACCTTTCAGCATTCACTAAAGGCTTACTTATTAAAGTCATCATGTCTTCAAAATCAAGCAGTTCTTGTCTGTATTCATATATGTTGGTGTTATGCTTTTTATTTTTTTTAGTCAATTTAATCATAGCATACATTTTTAAATTTGCAATTTTTGCCAGTAATAGTTTCCATTTGCTTAGCTGTGGTTTTTATTTTAAATTTAAACTTTAATTTTATTCTTTCTTTGTTATTAAAGGGATACTTTTCTTAGAAGTTGATTTAAGTGAGCAGTGTTTTTTTTTTTTTTTTGGGGGGGCTATATGAGTGTCCAGTGTGCAGCGTTCTTTTTTCACCTTTTACTATAAATGGGGCAATGTTTCTTTTACTGATAATGGTAGAGTGGAAAAATATGGCTTATGCATCATTTTTGAACAGAGAAAGTAGAAAAACAAATGGCAAGGGACAAGTTGAAAGGAAAAAATGTAAACTAAATGGGGAAGCATTAAAGAACATTACATAAATAATTCAGGCTGTGCAAGTATAAAGACAGCTAGACAAGAACTGTATGCTTGAAAATGAAGTGGTGAAAACAGTGAGATTAATAAGACAAATGGTGACGAAGATAATTCTTTTGCAGCAATTGAAGAAGCAGACATTACTGAATTAGAAGTGGGAGATTATTCAGATCTGGTCTGAAATTACACACAGATAATTTAATAGTTTAGTTATTAAAGAAACTGATACATTTGCAGAGCATACATAACACTAGTGTTACGTTTTTCACAATCAAAAATACAGAATGTGAGTAGGACCCTAGAATGCCTTAAAGTAAGGAAATATGGAGATGCTTTTATTCATATTGGTTCAAGTAATCTCATCTTCAAGAGCTCACTGACTTAACAGCCCTCTTACATATCTTAGTTTTTATAAATGTTAGAATACACTTTTTACAAACTACATATAGAAAAAAGAGGTAATTATGAAAGAAAAGGCTTTTTGGGTAAATACCTACATAAAAAAATAGCTAATTTTGAAAAAGTAGGAAGGTGTAGAACATTCATCCCTCATTTTAGCACACATGTATTTAGACGATTACGTGTAAAAAGTTCGAACGTTTGAAACATCGAACTGCATATGGTCGAGACCATATGGTCGATGTTTCAAAACATCGATCTTTTAACATGTCTAAAAGTAAAAGAAAGAAATTAGTTAGAAGACTGTAATGCAGGGGGCAAGCCCCCCTGCACCCCCCACACCCCCTACTTAAATATATCAACTCCGATATCGTGCTACAGCAGGGGAACAGGAAAACTTCCCATTCCACGGTGTATTCTCAATGTAGAGCGATCTCGGAATTGGTATATTTAAGTAGGAGGGCGTGGGGGGCGCAGGGGGCTTGCCTCCCTGCATTACAGACTTCTAACTAATTTCTTTCTTTTACTTTTATACATGTTAAAAGATCAATGTTTTGAAACATCGACCATATGGTCTCGACCATATGCAGTTCGATGTTTCAAACGACAGGATGGAGTCCACTTCTCAAGAAAAGGAAAGAGAGTTATTGCAGCAGATACAATATTTGACAAACATTTAACAGTTCACAGAGAGCAAAGTGTAACCTATAGAAATTCATTATTTTCTTGCATGAAACACAGGCTTCACACACAATAATATTAATTCTACAAAAACATAACTTCCATGGTTCAGAATGTACTGGATATTGTTTATATTCCTAAGAAGATGACTGGTAATTCATGTCAAAGTCAGGAGGATATATTTTCATAAGAACAGAATACTTAAATACTATGATAAATATATAATATGTAACATATATATATATATATATATATATATATATATATATATATATATATACAAATTACCATAACATCGAGTTGCAATACAGTGAGACAGAAACAATTAATTTTATATTCACGAATGTCCAGATCATTATAAATTTTCCACAGGCAAGTAAACAATCAGCCAACAAAATTTAAAAAAACAAACTGAAGCAAATAAAACCCACTCAAGTAGGGGTTCCCCACACTGTCGCCAACTAAATATACCAACTCCGAGATTGCACTACAGTGGAGAAAAAGGTAAAGTTCACCACATTGGCCAACTGTTTCCTTTTGCTGTGAAAACTTCCGACGATCTGGACGCTTGTGAATGTAAACTTTCATCATTTCTGTCTCACCATTTTGTAACTTGACATTATGGTAATTTGTTATTTTAACATAGATCCATATATATATATATATATATATATATGTATATAGAGAGAGAGAGAGAGAGAGAGACACAGATATATATATATATATATATATATATATATATATATATATATATATATTTATATAAAATGTACATGAGGCTGAACTATAGCTTTAAAAACTGAAATAAACTGGGCAGACGAATTAATCACTGCGTGTTTAGAAAATTTATATAATTATATTGAGATTAATAAAAAAACATTTTATAGATATATAAGATGTGGTAGGTGTAAAGATATAAAATTGATAAACTATGCTTATATTCTAAAATTTATTCTCAAACACAATAGATTGTAGACATTATTACAAAACTGTATGCAAAAAAAGTTTGGCTTTACAAAGGGGGGAAAGCTGGTGCTAGCAACATCTGAGTAACTTCAGATACAGAAATTAAATTAGATTATAATAAATAAAGAAGGCTTACGCATAAGCTTTCTTGTCTGTGAGCTGAGAAGGGGCGGGGCAATTGGCTTCAGCTATAAGGAAGTGAGCACAGCTGCTGTATAGAATTCCCATGCATTGGATCAGCACGACGGACCAGATAATTCGATTCTGGGTCAGAGGATCATTGGTTTTATGTATGATGGAGTTGTCTGTCAAAAACCAGATAAGTAAGTTGAATCCTTGTCTTTAGTATGAATGGCTGGCTTAATGGTTAGGGTGCAGGTTCTTAGCACCACAAGGTACAAGGTTTGAGGTTAGTGGTTGCGCAGTTTGGTGTCTCAGTTTTGATAATTTTTCCTTCATTGTGGTGACAGGTTGTGAATCCATTCATCATCCCTTAATTTTTTATAAAATTTATAAGAGTTTGCTTTAGTGGCGTTCATAATTTATTAGTTTGTACTGAGTTTACCAAACCTAAAACAAGTTCACATTTTCACAAATTCTTTGAAATGCTTGGGATTCCTCTCTGCTTTGAGATGCTTTCTAGTTCAGTTAATCAGGCAGGTAACATAATACAACAAACTAAGTACTTGGCATCATCTTCTTTATTTCTGGCTTTATTTTTGAAACCTGACAGTAGCCATAAATATTATGCAGTATATTGCAACACTACTTGTTTAATTGGGGATATCCTCAACTTCTCAGCACAGGTAATCTGGACAAATCTTAGTTTTTACTGACCTCCTTCCTCATTGACTGGTCAGTAAACCTCTCTTGTGCATAACAGACTGAAAAGTTGAGGCAAAATCTGGACATGCTGTGAAAATTTGGATAGTTGAGGATTATAATTTAAGTTTTGTCAGTAATTGTACACAAAACTGTACACAGTAAGTGCAGTGCACTAAATGTTTTACAATACCTGGGGATATATATTAGGTTTGAGGGAGAATGTATTGACCATATCACAATACCTAGGGTATTATTCACATATGTGTGGTAAAATGCTTCGCTGCTTCTACACTACTTTTCTGAGGAAATGTAGTTTAGTTCTATAACCCTTGCAGCAACAATACTCAAAGAGTTTTGAAAGTGGTTGATGCCATCTGTTGGCTGCTAAGTAATCAGGCAGTTTTTTTTTTTTGTTTTTTGTTTAGTAAATAATTAACTTGTTAAAGCGGTAGTCATACTAATGGCTTGGTTGAAGTTAAATTGAATTAATATTGTCAATTTTAGTTTAAACAAGGTTATATTGAGATAAAAATATTAATAAAAGGGTCATTATTTATTATACTAATCATTTAATTTTATTGCAAGTCTCTCTTCCCTGTGGGTATTTAAAGAACAGTGGAACAGAAAAACTAAAGAAACACAGGACTTCTTCCATGAGTTAGAGGCAGCTCAGATAGCGGAGCAGGTGTAGTCTGAAAAAAGGCATACTTTGCTGCTGTCGGAAGATGAAGAGAAGCAAGGATCTAATCCAATAAAGAAAGCAAGGAGAAGGACTAGAAAGGACATGCCTACTCCATACAGAATTCAACTTCCTCATGTCAAGGTTCCACTCCCCCGAAGGTAAATAGGAAATAGTGCAGAGGCTGTTCTGAACAGAGGTGACAGGGAGAAGTCTGCTGGTTTATACCTTGAAGAATTTATTAATTCGCTGTCAGAAGAGGGCATAACCAGATTATTGGATTTTGTTTTAGAGAGGAACTTTGGTGGTACAGCAGTCCTTCGTATCCATCCCACTGGCAGGGATCCCCTTGGAGCTACTTCACCATCTCCTGTTTTAAAGGACCACAACCTTAACATTACCTATTTTTTGTCTCCAATGGCTAGCTCCCATTTGGCTGGTAATTCCATCCTGGGATTACATATCACTGCTCATGTACCAACTAACATTAAAGGCAAGATATGCAGAGGTGATTTTGCAGATATTTTTGATTTGGTGGATGGAGATAGTATATGTTACATTATGGATTCAGATAATCACAGGGCAAATGACTAAATGGCAGCTTTAGCAGCAACTGGTAAAAAAACCTTCTAGCAGTGCAATGCCAAGAAACTGGGATACATGGACATAACGTTTCATTGTTTGCATGGGCATTATAGTGGAAAAAGAGCCTGGTCAAGATCTACCACTCCTTGCTTATTTTCTATCAGTCAGGTAAGCCCATTACTTTAGAGGTGGTACAGCTTAGTGTTCTTATGATAAAAGATTCTGTAAGATGAAAGCTGTAGACAAATCTATCAAATGGGAGCAACGTCATCCTGATATTTGGCTAAGTCCATACAAGGCCATGTCAAACCCTGAGCTGTTGGACATGCTCCACTTAAAGAAATCCCAATCCCTCAGAGCCACATGCTCCAGGGATCTAAACCTTGTCATCACAATGAACAAAACATGCTGGAGGGATAGGTTACTGACCCAGAGACTCCTCATACTCTGGAATAGACTGCCCATACATGTCAAGCAGAGTGCATCCTTGGCCCTCTTCAGAAGGAACCTTGACGATTAGATGGGAGATAGGAAATTCACCCCGGGGATCACGTCAGAGACCCTGCTAGACAAGAGTCCAGGGAAGTAAATATTGTGGGAAGAAATATCCAGGGAATTTTTATGGCTAGGCTTGTATAGGTCCTATGGCTGATGGCCTAGTACCAACCTATGAACCTATGAATCTAAGTGCAATGTTAGACAAACCAAATACAAGTGGAAATAGTGTTGCTGCTAGTCATTCAAGTAATGCTAAATATAATTGGGCATTTAAAAGGGGCAGGTGTTTTTGGCCAGCTTGTAAGTTTCTACATCTGTACTGTTCTTGTTGGAAAGGGCATCCATCAAACCAATGTTGGTTTAAATCAGGACCTGCATCCCATGACAGTTTTTCCAACTCTCAGGAATTTAGTTCAGCCTCTTCACAGTTTGGCATTGGCAGCAGAGGCTGGCTTTTTTGAGGCCATGGAACCAATGCATTAATGCATCAGGCCAGAGGGCAGTCACTCTCACTCCCCATTCAGATTAGATAGTTTAACTCAGTTGCTGTCAGATTACCCTAATGTTAAAATTGTGCAGATTCTTATTGAGGATTTTAGTCATGGTTTATGGATATGTTTTTAGTTTATCTCGATTCCAGATCCATTAAGAATTGTTTATTGATAAAAGATCATGAGGATATTGCCCTTGATTTAATTGAAGAGGAGATACATGCAGGTAAGATTTTGGGTCCCCTTCTGCACCCCTCTGCCCACTTTAAACTTTCATCCATAGGCTTAGAACCCAAAAAGAAGGAGGGTGAATTTAGGTTGATCAATCACCTTTCTCATCCTTAAGGTGCATCTGTTAATGAATTCATTGACAAAACAATGTACAGTGCATTATCCTCCTTTAGATCAAGCAGCCAAGGCTATCCTTCCATATTCAGATCCATGCATTTGCAAACTCGATATACAGCCTGCCTTTCCCAATCAGTCAGGAAAACTGGTCCCTGTTAGACTTTGATCTGAATGGGAAATTTTATTTCAACAAGACCATGCCCATGAGAAGCTATGTAGCTTGTGCCAGCATCGAAACTTTCAGCAAAGCCATACATTGTTACTGGCAGCAAAGGGCACCTTGGCAATCAGCAATGCATTACTTAGATGATTTCCTGATAATTGGAGAGGGCAAGGATGGAGTCACAGAGGGGATGTAATTTTTCAAGAACATTTTTGATAATTTAGGTGTTTCCTTGGCAGAATACAAGTCAGATGGGCCTCTCCAGGAGATAAATTTTTTTGGACTTATTGGTGTATGTTACTTCAAGATCCTTCAAATTTCTGGGTGTCAAAATAGACTGCTTAAAATGTACAGTCAGGCAGTTTCTTGGTACCACAAAAGCTTCAATAGGGGAATTAATGCAGTTGCACAGATTATTGAACTTTGCTTGTAGGGCCGTTGCCCTGGGCAGAACCTTTCTGAAAGCCTTTTCCAATCTGGCAATTGCCAATCATTTTGGCAATCACCTTGAGTTTCATCATTGGTACTGTAGCTGTTTATGGATGCAGCAGCAGCTACTGGTATGGGGGATTACTTTCGTGGATCTTGGTTTGCTGCCAAATCGCGCAAGTCCTAGTCTGTAGAGAGGCAAAAGGACATTACCTTCTTGGAGATTTTCCCAGTATAGGTGGCCACTCTGGTATAGAAGGAGCAGCTGTGGAATTGCAAGGTGTCATTTTGTTCAGACACTATAGCAGTGGGTCATACTCTGAACAAGCATATCTCAAAGTCTAAATGGGTACATTCAATAGTTAGATTGTTAGCGTTGTTGTTTTCAAATCAACTTAACTTTTTCTGGCATGTGTTCCAGGGAGTACAAATGGTATTGTTTAGGGTTGGTCCCACTTTCAGTTTGGCAGGTTTTGCAACTTGGCCCAGGATGCAGAGATGTGTGGAACATGTATTCCCCCAGAAGTATGGTTGATTGGAGAAACATGCAACAATTATAAATCTTAAAGACACGTGACCTACTAAATAATCATGAATTCCTAAAAAACAAATACAAACATGAATACAAAAATTCAATAAAATATTATTCCTTTCATAATTATTATAAAATTCACTACTCAGACAATTAATTAATATACAAAATAACAATAATGTTTAATGTTTATACTTATTTATTAGGAATTCATGAGTGATTATGTTTTGTTTCATTATTATTCTGTATTATTCTGTACTGTTGACTTGGCAGACTGATCATTTAGTAGGTCATGTGTCTTTAAGATTGAGAATTGGTATATGACTTTCTGAACTAAGGATATAAATGTAGGAGGGTTAATCAGTTTCATTTGGTTCTAATGAAGTCCATAGTCATTTTAAGTGGATGAAAGCACTTAAGCACTGTACAATAAACTTTATATTTTATATTTATATTTTATTATTTCATAGGTTTATGAGTTCATAGGAGGTTAACAGCCATAGAGCCCTTACAAGCCTGACCATATTTATCCTGAGATGCCCCAATTGTTGGTAGTTAAGTGAATGAAACTTGCAGAGGTAAGGGTCTATGGTAGGTAATGCCGACTTCCTCTGTCCAGGAGGGAAATGGGCACCACCCCAGGAGTGAATCTGAGGTCACCCATTCATTGATTTAGGTTGCATTTTAAGACCATCAGGGAAGGGCTCTGTTTCATGTGAATTGGAAGCTTGTTCCAGAGAACTAGCAGTCTCTGGAACATGTATTTATCTCTCTCCAGCATGCTTTGCTCATGTCAGAGGCTAGATTAAGATCCCTGGAGCGAGTGACCCTCCTGCAGTTTGATTTAAGAACGTGTGGAATTTCCATAAGGGCCATGTCAGAGGCTGCCCTATAAGCCAGGCACAGGTCACCCCTTAGCAACCTGTAGGAGACAGAAGACAGTGACAGGGCTTTCAGCCTTTCCACATAAGACTTATTTTGTGTACCCTGTAATTTCTTTGTGAGAAACCTCTGTGGTATCTCCAATTGTTGCAGGAGTCTGGTGAGGTACATACAAAAGGGAGCACTGTATTCAATTATTGATCTGATAAGAGCCGGGTGAAATGGAATTATAACATCCTTAGGTCTAGATGGGATACCTTTACTTATAAGATGTGCCACATAGAAGGACTTTCTTACTACTATGGATACATGATAGTCAAAGTTCAGATTTCTATCAACCCGAGAACCCAGATCATGTACCATTGGGTCTACACTTAGGGAGGATGCTGCCTATAATGTTTTTAGCAGGGATGTCAGCTTTTCCAAAGGGAATAATAATGCATTGTTTTGCATTTAGCTTTAATCCATGGCTTTGCACCAAGAATTTATCTGCGTTAATCCTGTCTGCAGTATATTAATATCATTGGGAGACTCAGTGATTGCTCCCATCTTGCAACTGTCAACTAACTTGGTCAGGCACAGGCTGTCCAAGTTTGCCTGTACTTCTGAGAAATAAACTCTAAACAGTAAGGTGCCCAGCACAGAACCCTGTGGTTCACCACTGGTGACTGGTCTTTTGCTACAGGTGAAGTCACTCACTTTGACAGTATGTGTCCTGTCATTTACCAGCTGGCTACCTATCTGGCAAAGTAGGGGTTAATTCTCAATTGGGAGAGTTTCTCTATAATACACAAGTAGGGGATTGTGTCAGATGCCTTGGTTAGGTCACGATAGGTAGTATGCACTGTCTTTCCCTCCTATAGAACCTTGGTGACTTTCTCAAAGAAGTCAATCATGTTTAATAAACATGATCTATGTTTAATAGATCCAAACTGGTTGGGTCTAAAGTTTAGAGACTGCATGTGTCCTTGTTAATAAGGCCCATGATGATTCTTTCCATGGCCTTGCAGATAAGGCTAGTCAAGCTTATGGGTCTATAATTCCCAGTGTCAGCTGATGGTCCCTTTGTGCAGAGGGATTACTGTTGCTGTCCTCCATTCTGCCAGAATATATTGAATTATCCAGTTGTGGTTAAACTGGGATCCAAGTGGGTCTACTAGGTCATGTATTAATTTGTTTAAAAGGCAACCTGGGATGTCATCTGGTCCCATTGATGCCATGTTTTTGGTCTTGGAGAGCACTGAGATGACCTGCTGTCTTGAGCTAACAGGCTGAGGAATGATGACAGTTATACTTTTGGGGATGACTGGAGGGGACAGGAATGTGACATTTTCATCAAATCTATCAGCTAGCACTTTTGTCTATTACCACCGGTTGAGTATGGGCAGTGCCATCCACTACCAGTTAAGTGCATAGCTGGGTATTCTCTGTTAGATTTTGGATATAGTTAAAGAATGCCTTGTGATTTTCCCTAGCTAGAGAGGATATTTTTGCTTGGTAATTAGCTTTGGAGGAATTGACAAGATATCTAATTTGTTTAAGTTAGAGGATTTCTTCATCTCCTGAGCCAGTTCCCTCTTGTTCTTGGATATTAGTTTATTTCTTTTTTTTGTATAGCCTGTTTATATTAGAGGTCCACCAGGATGGCTTGTTTTTCGGCATGATTTGGTTTTAATCCATTCAGGTACAGCCGATTCTATACAACTGCTTAAGTGGTTATACATGCTATTGGTGTACACCTCTGCATAGGAGTCCATGTTATGTGCATTCAAGAGGGCTTTAAAACTTCTTATACCATCACTTAGTAGGAGGCAATTTGTCTTAGAAAAATTATTAAGCATTTTTGATCTTGATGGAGTATCTAGTCTTACAATTACATTGAAAGAGACTGATTTATGTTTTGATCTTACCAGGGAGGGCATCCTACTGGGGGGGGGTACAATGCTCTCCCAAATTAGTGATTACTATGTCCAGAACATTTGAGCCTCCTGTGGGTGTGCTGAATAGCTGTTCTAGATCATTTGCATTGACAAAGCCCAAGAACCTCTGAGTCAGCATGTTTGTGGTCATGTATATTTCCCAGTCAATGGTAGGATAATTAAAATCACTTATGAGTAAGGTGCTGGGCTGTATGGCAAGTGACTCCAGTAAGTCCAGGTATGTGGTGTGCTTTTCCTGTTTCATGGTGAGGATTGAGAACCAATAGCTAGCTATGATGTGCTAGGGGACTTTGCCTATAGTTAATTTGACATGGAGTAGCTAAAGAGACTCATATTATTTGACCAGTCTCAAGGAGTACTTACCTTAATGAAGATGGATACACCTCTTCCTCCTTTGATTCTTTTATGCTCAGTTTGTGATCTGAATGTATAGAAGGCATTGTAACCCTGCATCATGTTCTGGTGCTTTCCATGCCTTTGAGCCATGTCTTGGTGACTGCACAGAAGGCAGCATCTTCCAAAGTGAAAAATGCTTCCAGAGAGTGCAGTTTCTTATTTAGACTCCTAGCATTAAGCAGCAGTACCTTGAGTTTATCTAGAGAGGATTTTGCTATGTTGAGAAGTTAATTGTTTTGACACTGCCTAAAAAATTCACAATACGAGTGGCTAATGCCTTTGTCAGTATCCAAGAGCCTAGAGGAGACAGGTGCAAACCATCGCTGGCAAAGCTGCATGGCCTCTCGACCATGTCTTCCCAGGCTGATAGATATTGGAGCCCCTTGGACTGATACCAGAAGCTAAGCCAATTGCTAAAATCAACCATTTTTTGTTTGTATTGTGGCATCATTCTTGGAGAAGGCTGAATGTTGCTTAAGGCTAAGATTATACCTTCCTGTGACTCATAATCTCACAGCTCAGTCATGTCTCTCTTCATATAGCCATTGAGGTACATTTCAAGTCTTTCACCCCCACATGGACTCAATGGAGTCATACCAGTACTTGTGGTTGAGTGACTTGAGTGCTTGAGTGACTTGACAGATCCTGGCACTTGACAGGCAGCTAACAATGACCTACTCCTTATCCAGCCTGGTGAGAGAACATCCTTGTATTTCACAATGGAGTCACCTATGACCAGTACATTTGGTTTTGTGGTGTTATGCCTTTTGCCCTTATTTGTTGAGACATTGGTGTGTGTGTTATTAAGTGTTGTGCTTGTTTTTTGTATTGTTATGTGTGTAAGTTTTTCTGTTTGGGAGGCCTCTGATCTTTTGGTAAGTTACTAGTGAGAACCTCTGCATATATGGGTTTATGTGTCATGCCCTTATTTAGTGTGGGAAGTGTGTGTGTGCTGACAACCTGTTTGGCATTCAATTTGTCCTTATGTGAGAGTCTTACCTCCAATTTCATAGTGTAACTACATCTTCACATAAAGTATTTGCTTGTTTCAGGAGTAAGTGGTTGTCAGTATACATGAGACAATTGCTACATTACCTCAAGATGCCTGTGTCTACCAGACTGGCCAGAGACATGATGGGAAATGGCCCAACCATGATAGCAGGCTTTTACTCTACATTTTATTAGGGAAGGGAATGGGTTAATTTGACAAGACTGTGTTGGTAGCTCTGCAAGACTACAAGAGGGACCTATATTTTGTGTAGGCTAAGGTTGCTCAATAAGAAACGCTGCTCAGTGAGCAATTGAGTTGCTGCTGGAGCAGCAAAAAGTTTGGAAAAGTTTCAGTGATAGCTGTTTAGGGATAAACTGAGCTTCTAGGCTTTTGTATCTATACAAGGGTACTGCTGACTGCTGCAGCATGAAGAGCAGCACCACACAAATGAGAGGATTAAATATGAGTAAATAAAAACAAGTTTTAAGCTAGCTACCAATCAGAAAAGCACTTAATATGCCTTCCACCAGCAATCCTCAACTCAGACAGGTTATATCAGCACACTTCTGCCACAAGGGTACAGAAAAACATCTTCTTAATGTAGAATAGCTATTTTGGAACCCAAGTGTAACTGGATCACACAAACCATATACAAGAATTTTACAAATTACTGATGCAATGTAATTAACTACTTTACGCAGCAGCAGCAGGCAATACAGTTTTTTTATTTATTTGAAAGTGCTAAAGTAAAGTCATGATATATAAGAAAAATACAGAAAGGTACTTAGAGCCCTTTTTTGTGCTTCTCAGCTCAACTAGACCAGGTAAACAATTACTCCCACTAGATAAATAACTTCAGTCCTCCTAAAGCGCAGTAAAGGAGTGTCCGGAGTAAAATGCTATCACAAACAAACTTAAAGGTACAGATACAGCAGTGTACTTTAAATAATAAAAGTCTTCTCTTTGTATAAATGTGCCAAGAGCCACTCAATTGCATAGAATTTATAAAGACACTGAAAACAATATAAGCTTATTAATAAGCACTCCAGCCAATAAAACTACATGCAGAAATATCAAGTGTTTCCCCAACTTAAACAGACCAGGCTACCTCCCAGTGCACTAGATGGAAAATCCACTGACCTCTTAATGTAAAATCAAGTGCTTGCTAGAATACAAAAATGCACTACTTTATCCAGCAGTTAGCTAGATAATTAATTCAGAGCACTTTAATCAGTGGAACAGACAATGAGAGGTAAAATGCACTTTTTCAATGAAAGCCCTTTTTCAATATAAGCAGAAATTTAACCTTGCAGTCTCATTATTTATTAATGACCTCACAGAGGACTTGCCTTCATTGGATTTGATATTATACATTAATGGCATACTACTCCTAGAACTTTATAGATGCTCACCTGCCTATAAAACCAACTCCAACAATCCTTCTTTTTTCTTTGCTCCTAGACATAGAGTGAGAACTTTCTCATTGACTACAAAAAAGCTAATGCAAAGCTCTTTTTCATCCTCCACATATTGCAGAAACTGCCTCCAAGCATGATAATGGGAAAACATAGCAATAGTATTCCTGTTGTTTCCAAATACAAATATTTAGGCATCACTCTTGATCCTTTCCTCACCGCTAGCATTCATACTGATAATAGAGTTAATAAAGTAATTTCACAGCTAAAATAACTCTATAGCATATCTCACCTTCTTTTCACTTTCTCACTTTCCAAAAATGTTCTTCTTCTTCTTCCAAAGCAAGAGTATGGACTACCATTTCAAGTGTCTCATTCCATCTATGATAACTGTAGACTTCAGACTACCAAAAATAAATCTGCCGATTCGCATTGCTGAAGGCCCTCATACCCACCACTGCAGTCTTCTTAAGAACGTGAATTGGCTACCTGTAACCAAAAGATCAAATAACCTAGTAGGTGCACTGATATACAGAGCTTTAAATGAAGGGTATTTCCCCCTTAAGCAGAAAACTCCCTTTCAGATGATAATCATAATCTTTAGAAAACATCCAAGAAAAATGTTATCACATTTAGTAGACCCCCTTTCAAAACAGTTATTGGAGTGAGTGCATTCTCCAGACTGGGCACTGACCTATAGAATGATCTGCCAACTCAAACAGGCCAAGATACTCTTCAAGGACTCAAATCATCCATGGCAGATCATCTCCAAGTGGAATAACTTTTAAGTGCTTCAGGAATAATGGGTAATGTGGTTATTATCAATCATTCATCTCAAATCACTTGCTTATAAGTGAGCTGATGCATACCCAGAAATGGAAAGATATTTTGTATGTATTGTATATAGAAGGGCAAACATAATCCCTGGGATTCAGTAAGCTCTGCATGACATGCAGGAATAGTGCAAGAGCTGCTGGAGGCAATATGGCCACCAAGAGATCCCGAAACAAGCTCCCAGCATGTGCACATACACTCATGCACTATTCCTGCACAGACACAGCTCCTGTATGCTAATTATCCCTTTTGCAGGTGAAAACCATGTAAATGAGGTGAATTAGTGATCCAGGAAGCTGGCAGCCATCCATGCAGGAGTAGTGTAACCTGCAGAAATTTATTTGGCTAGTAACAGAGTACATTTCTGCAAATTACAAAATGGAGCCATGACAGCTCCAAATAAAGGTTGCATATAATGTGGAAGGCATTCCAATGGCCAAATATATGGCTATTGGCATGGAAAATAGGTTCAAAATAACAAAAAATAACTTTTATTTTTTTGGTCGATTTCAGCCATTTAAGTGTAGGGCAGCGGCGCACAAACGGGATCGGCCCAAAAATAAAATAAAACCTTGAAAAAAGCTTTTTAGGCAACATCACAATTTTGCCTTTATAGTCAATGGCAGGCAGAAAACACCAAGGCCACTGAATAGTGGTTGCTAAGGGGGGAGGCTCAGTGCTAGACTTGTAACTAGGCATTTGCAGTCAATTCTATGCAAATGAGGGGAATTATACTGAATCACAGCTTTTCCCTCATTGCTAGCCAGCACCCAACCATGTAGGTGCAAGAAAATCATGGTGCAAGCCTAAGAGTTAGCTGACATCATAGAGGGTGGCCTGTTTTCCCACTATAAGCACAAGGAGAGTGGGGGTGCCATCTATCAACAAATGACTATGACTGGAGACAAACTTTGGGTACTTTCCCTTGTGGACATTGTGGGTCATGCCAACATGTTAGCAAACTTAAACAATTTACCAGTGCCAACACCAGTAGAGTATATAATTCAAGGGTGTTTGGTAACTGTAGTAGTAGTTGGATTGTCTACTTAACTACTTTCCAATGCTCAGCTTTTTATGTTGGCCAAACTTCTCGCTCACTTAGAACTAGAATGACTGAACACAAAAGTGACATTCGTAATAAAAAATATACCAATGCCTTGTATAGACATACCATCAAACACACCAATGCTAAGTTTATGTTTATGATCATAGACAAAATCACAGGAGATAGAAGTAACCAACAGGGTTGGCATTCCATTTTATATCATAAAGAGAAATACTGGATCATTAATCTTTGGGCGTTATTCCCTCCAGGTCTTAAGGATCATTTGTAAAGGATTGGTAAATGTTATGTGCATTTGGTTAATCCACTAACTATTTGTAGCAGTAGGTACATAATCTTCTGAGGCCAGAATATGTTCATATTCAGTATAAGCGTATGTACACATGTATAATTAGTTGAACATGTTATGTGTTATTTATTAATAAAGATACCAGGATATTTCCTTGGTTATGCAGGAATTTTACACTATTTGCAAAATCAGACAAATTTATAGGACATAAGTCCATTTTGACAACATGTTCATATATGGTATGTCATATATATATAGATATATATTCCTTCTATTTCTGTTGTGATATATATATGTTTTAGTATTTACATTTTATGTTTCTTGATATTCTATGCTTTGCATGGTGTTTATGGGATTTGCTCCTTTATCTTGACTTATATTTGACAGTAATGATGTATTTTTGAATAATGTTAATATACAATTGTATATTTGTTTTTTCACATATTCTTTACTATCTTATTACTTCTTTACGTTATGTATTAGTATGTTTTATATACATTATCATTAATATTGTCATGTAAATTCTGATGCTTTAAACGTGACAATGTGCTTCAACTATTATGTTGGGCTATACCACGTTTCCATTGGTTGGGGTTGTGTATAAATAATCACTATTCTCATTGGGGGAAGAACTCTATTCACTGATGAAGGCTGGGTAGCCGAAACCGGTTTGAATATGAATAATATATTTTGAACATGAATACTGAATAAATATCTTATTTTCTACTTCAGATTTCAGTGTCTTAGCATTGCGATTGCTGGCTGTTGATGTTTGGTTTATCATTGAGGGTTGTGTCAGGCATACTGTAAGCTTATTGGAGCTCTGTGGCTCAGGTTTGCCCTTAGCTTAGCAGAGCTAAGAAAGGGTATGTGTCTGAAACTGCCTAGCAGTGTTTACATTCCCTAAATGGGTGTGCATGCCACGCACCAGGTTTTAAACAAAAAAAAAAATTAAACCAGCAAATAGCAGCTCCGTTCACATCTGAGCAGTAGGTTTGTGCGGCATGCCTCTGGGCTTAAACAGGAAAGCAATGGGAAGGGAAAACATCAGTAGGAAGGTAATCAAAGAGAACTAGCATAGTTGGCAGGTGAAATGTATCAGAATCAGCCAATTACACTGGCAGAAGCCCAGCCAAGCACACTACTATAAACTATGCAAACACCTTTCCCTCTGTTTTTTTCCCACAAACTCTACACCATCGGTGTAAACAAACAGGGAAATCTTACCTAACAAAAGCAACAAAATGATAGGGGCTGCTTTCGCTCTCATAAATCAACATGTGGAAGAGGCTGAGGGTGGTGAGGATGAGAATGCTGACAACCAACCCATAGTGAGAAGAAGGAGAAGAGTGTAAAGACCCAGGGTAACCTACCAGGGGCTACATGAGCTGGAGATAGTGGAGTGCTATAGGGTGGACAGGGACCTCCTACAGCAAATTGCTGAGCTGTGTCAGCCTCGCTTCACACACAGAACCAACAGAGGGGAACCCATCCCAGTGGATACCAAGGTATGTGTAGGCTTAAGAATACTAGCCACAGGTACCTTCCAAAGGCCAACTGGGGATATCATAAGGATCTCAAAGGCATCAGCATCCAGGGTACTCCACCAGTTTTTGGATGCCATGTCAGCACATGCTGGTGAGCACATATATTTCCTCAACACCTGTATGGTGTTGACCAGCAATATGCATCTCTTACACCAAATAGCAGAATATCAAAAACACAAGGCGATATCCTGGACAACCAAAAGAGTTTATTGCTCCCACCTTTACTACCTACTCTTCAAATAGCAGAATACCCTGAGGTAGTGGGTGCTATAGACTGCATGCACATACACATCAAAGCACCACCTGGTGAGTGGGGTAGAGTCTACATAAACCTCAAGGGCTTCCTCTCCATCAACTGCCAGGTCATGTGTGATGCCCAGGGCATTATAATGAATGTGTGTGCTGGCAGCCCTCGAAGCTATCACGACTCCCACATCTGGCATATGACACAGCTGTACCAGAGATTTGCCAATGGGGACATCCCATATGGCTACCTAATGGGGGATGCTGGTTACGTACTGGAGCCATGGCTGATGACACCCATCAGAAATGCACACACACCCGAAAAAGAACTCCATAAAGAGGCACACACACAGATCAGAATCATAATAGACTGTCTGTTTGGGATGCTCAAGTCACGGTTCTGGTGCCTGGACATATCCGGTGGAGCCTTGCAGTACTCACCAACTACATGTACCCAAATTGTCATTGTATGTGCCTTGCTACACAATATGATTCTGTGGAAACAGCTGCAGCAGGAACAGTATGGGGCAGGGCCACACAGCCCAGGCCAGCACAAGCACAGAGTTACTCAGAGGAGGAACAACCTGAGCCTGCCCCTGTAGGCAGAAGGAGGCATGCCCAGTATGCCCAGGTCTTGGCAAAGAGGCAAGCATAGTACATACACCAAAAATAGAATTGCTCCGGAGAACCAGATGAAGGTACAGACCGGCAACCAAGCACAGTGAATTCCAAGGCAGTTTATTGATAAATTCCAAACGCTGGTATACAAAAATACGTTTTCGAAAATCTTTTTCAAGGCAAAAACAACGTTCACAAATCACTTCCACTTAAATACAAATTTAAAATCTTGCATAAACCAATAAAATCGTAAACCCAATTACCTGTTTAAATTGATAATTAAAGTAAAAAACACACATGTAAAGGAAGCAGGGGAAACATTGGTCTTTCTCTTAATATAAAAACTAATTCAAAAACCATTTTATATATATACAAATTAATAATCAATTCTGTATTGTATGTACCATAATTAAAACATTAATATAATTCATTTTTTAAGTTAATTATTTCTGATATATATAATAAAAAATAATATTAGTGACATCTAGTGGTAGTTTATGATTTTGCACTTCTTAGCTTTAAACTGGCAAACGCTGATGTACAAAAATACATTTTCTAAAATCTTTTCCTAGGCAAAAACAACGTTCAAAATCAATTCCATTTAAATCAAATTTAAAATCTTGCATAAACCAATAATATCATGAACCCGTAGTTATAAAAATTTATTATTATAAATGTATTTATGTATTAAAAATAAATTGATTCTAATATGTGTAGTAAAATGATGTTGGTGACATCTAGTGGCGGTTTATAATTTTGCACTTCTTAACTTTAAAACAGGCATTAAAGAAATTGTATCATTTAGACCAGGAAATCTGGTGGCTTCTAATATAATCTGCCAATACAGCTCTCTGTATTCTAACCTGGTCTCCCACATACCTCCCCTAATTTCTTTGGGAACCACTTCAATGACAAAAAAATTAAAGGAGGCTGTTGGACATAAAAGAATATGTCTGAAAAGTGCGTTGTTAATGTTTTCCTTTTTTATTTCATAATGGTGCTCATACATCCTAGTTTTTAGTTTCCTCTCAGTTTTACCAACGTAAAAGGAACCACAGGGGGAACACACAGCAATATAGACTACACCATAGCTGTTACAGTTGGAAAATGTATTGCTCCTAATGTGTCTATTCCTACTGGGGATAAAAATGCTGGAACAATTTTCAACGTGAGGGCATTGGGAACATGAACCACATTTGTAAGTCCCCTTTCTTCTAGATGAATGATCAGATCTAGGGCCACCAAATTCAAAAAGTCTTTTAAAGTTAGTGTCCCTCCTGTATATGAACTTCAAAGGTGGGTTTTGAATTTGTTTTAGTTCAGTGAACTGGAGAAAACGTTCCCATTCTCTCTTAATTACTTCCCTGATATTGCGTGAGTCCCCGGTGTAATCCATAATATAGGCCCCTTCATAAAAAGTATTGGAGGGTAAATCATTATTGGGGGTATTCAATGTTTCATCCTGTCCTAAAATAGGTACAAACCTCCCTTTCCTACCCTGAACCACCTCATCTATGGTATCTTGAATAAGTTTATCTGGATAATCTCTGTCTCGAAACATCTGAGCCACAAATTCTAATTCCTTAACAAAGTCATCTTCTTCAGATGTCATCCGACTTATTCTCACTAACTGTCCCTTGACCAAGTTCTTTTTTTGAAAGAATGGATGACCACTGTTATAATGTAGATATGAATTTGAAAAAGTTTTTTTTTCGGTATACCTTAGAAGAAAAATGGTGGTCCAATTTGGCCAAGGAAATGTCCAAATATATTAGTTCACTTTGATTAAAGGAATATGTGAAATCAAGAAAATCAGTTGTCCCTTTTTTTTATAGTACATACACTGACATGGTAGGAACCCAGGGAATGACACCTCTCTCTGACTCGCAAATACAGTAAAAGGGATGGCAAACATGGCACTACCTGTACTTAACCATGTATAGAGGGTGTACTATGTGCATCCGACATAGTCAGCCCTCCAGCACCATCATCAATACTGGCACAGCCACAATGTAAGTCACTCTCATTATCAATTGCTGAATGTAGTAGTATGTTCTGCTACCTGTATCTATGGTATGGATGTGAGCATGTAAGGGAACTGGTTGGCTGAATGGGATGGCAGCAGATAGTGGACACCTATACCAGCAGCATGAAATCCTTAACAAATACTGGTGTCAACATAGTAGGTAGTACTAGACAAGGTGACAAAACCCACACAGGACATGTGGTGGGCCAAATGTGTGTTCATAGGACACACACATGCATGTCAGTGAGGCTCACATACCCACCAACAGTCTCAGCCAACAGGACAGGTGTAGACAATTACAAAGAAAGGCTGTGCTAAGGCCTTTGATTGATGGCTATGGAGAACAGCCCCCCTCCAGACCTACACAATCAAACTACAACAGGTCAGACAGTGCGATGTTACTTCTGAAGGGTAAGAAGTCTGAAACTGAAATGTAGGTCAATCAAACCTAAGAACTGTAGCACACTGATGTGCCTCCAGTCTGCATGATAGGTCAGAATACAGAATGAAATGGAAGCCAACAAAGTACCTGAAATACCAGTACAGTCATAGCAAATGTTTACAGTTGTCAGGTGTCTCCCCCCACCACAAACCTATGTAGAAATGTAGTAACATGAACGAGTAAGTATAATAACAGTGGAGCACAGATTACCTGCACTGGCCAAAGTAGCAGGACAGATTGTTGCACGTGTACAATATGCAGGGCTCTGTGTGTTAGGTTGTTGTGTGTTGTATATTGTGTGAAAGTGGTCAGCATGTAGGCATGGTAGGTTGGGTCCCAGTGGCCAATGGCTAGTATTATTGATAACAGGGCCAAGCTCTCACAACTGCAGTGCCAAACACAATGTATCCCAGCAAGACACAATCCAGCAGCAATCCATACTAATTATTCGGATGTAATATCTGTCACCATCTGAAAGGTGGACATGGCATGAATGTGGGCCCAGACATATAAACAGTACACAGGTGGAAGTACCCTAGACAGAGAGTGTATAAAATGTTACTGTCAAATCGATGCACCTTTGGAATTTTACATACAAGTTATCAGCACATTAGTTGGCTGTGTAGTATGGAATACTGATTTATTCTGGCCAAACACTGGCAGACCAGAAAAGGCACAGGTATGAAGTACTGAGAAACCACTGATGTCCCTGCACAAGCCAGCATAAGTGGAATGTCCCACATGTATCTATGAGTCAGCTGCAAGTAGCTTCCATAGAACATGCACCCAGCTCACCCCACCATCAGCCACAGGTACCTCATAGGTCATATCCCTGCTGTTGGGAATGAGTACAATATGACCCCCACCTCTGTATGAGAATAGCCACAGAATGCAGCATGCTGAAGAGGTGTCCCATGCAGGTGTGTCCCTAGCCGTAAGCAGCAACCTGCCAGCATCCACACCAATGGATCAATAAGGACAAAAACTATTGACATTAACACCTTGCACACCTCCCTGTCACTCCAGGAATATACTGTGGCTTGCAGCCTGGGACTGTAGGAGTGACACAATGCACTGGGCTGCTACAGATGGCCTGCATCACTACCAAATGCCCTGCAGTCCTCTGTCAAAGGCCTGTGTCTCACCCGCACTGCCAATGTATGTTATCTCATGGACTCCCAAATAACAACATAACACAGTCCACAGAACACAAATGCAAGGCCATGTTGACAAATCCCAGTAGCATTTCCACCATGTCCTACTGAATGAACTGTGGACCAACCCCTAAATACAGCTGGGATGAAGTGATAACTATAGGGATACTTATCAGATATCATTTGCATAATGTTTGGAAGAGGCTAGAATAACAGAGGGGGGGGTAGAAACATGGATGCCGTGGAGTATGTGAAGTCTTAAACTCAGATGTGTGCACATACTATCCCTGATTGCAAACACAGGAATGGGTGGCTACCAACCTGCTCGTAAACCACAATGTGAAGGGGTAATGACCAGAAATATGAGGCCTGCCTCTGGGTAACCTGTGTGAATCTGTACAGGTGTGAGGTATGGCCACAGCAGGATATGGCCATACTGTCACGTTGATAGATGTGCAAGCATGGGATCCTCAGTCACCACAGTACCAAGGTGCTGAACCATTTACACAGACCCATCAGCAAGTGTCTGCAGCTCCCCCTCCAAAATGGCATGATTGTGCAAGAATAAGTAGGCTGCAGACCACAATACTGGACACAGCTTCACTCATCTTGTGTTCACCAGGAAATTACTGCAAGCAAACATGTATACCTGTCAGTAGTTGATGACATAAAACATCACAGTGTAAAACAGTACATATGTCTGAGTATCTCTACTAACACCAAAACCATGTAGCAGAAGCAGCACAGACACAATTAGTTAAAGTATCCCACTATCCTTTTCCCACTGTGACTCCATATTGTCAAGCAATCTACAGATATCCTGCAGAAACATGTTGCTAGCTGTAGGTGAAGAACACAAATGCCTGCACTGGAGTACAACCTACTTGGAATGGATTCACACATTCAATACATAAGGTCATACTGGGCATGCTCCCACACTTAAGGAATGAAGCCCATGTGTGGCAACAACAGTGGATTATACATATCTGTCAGTCGCAGATGTTTGCGCACACACTCCACATTGCACATCAGTCATGCTTTGCACACACATCGGATAGGAATATATAAATATATCCAAGGACAACACACTATAATAGGCCAAACATACACATACATAGATGTGTGGAAGAGAGTGAGAAACAGTGACAAAGAGCTTCCCATTATGAGCCTGTCCCACCCAGCACACATCCAGTTTGCTAATATCACATGATGTGCAAATGTCTATCACTGTAGACAGTTGCTTCTGGTAGCCCTCAGCACTATAGTGCCTGCGGTGCTTGTGATAACTTGTAACATGACTGTACAAGTCATTATTCATCTAGCAGTTATATACACGTTCCTGTCAAATGTTAAATGTGTGTGTGACTGGGTGTTGTGTGTGTTCCTCCAGATGAATGGTTTCTGGCCCATTCACATACACTGCACTCCCCATTGCCCTACTTTGGCAAGCCTGCTGATGTCATTCACCTTGAAATACCCTTTGGGGAAAGAGTACCCTTATAAGCTTTGTGGCACTTACTATAACTGTGTAATGCTATAATGTGATGTACTAGTTAGGTAGGAGTTTTAATCCCAGACATGGCAACTGTGAGACTCATGTTTGTGTGTGTGTAGAGATCATTGCTTTTGAGGCCAGTCACAGTCACTACACTGTCCATTATCCTACTTTGACAAGCCTGCTGATGTCATTCACCTTGAAATACACCTTTGGGGAAGGCGTAGCCCTCTAAGCTCTGTGGCGCATGCTATAACTGCATCATGCTATAGTATGATGTACAGGTTAGGTAGGAGTTCTAATCCTAGACATGGCAACTGTGAGATTATGTGGGTGTGTTTGTGTGTAGGGATCAATGCTTTTGAGGCCAGACAGCACACTGTCCATTGCCCTACTTTGGCAAGCCTGCTAATGTCATTCACCTTGAAATACACCTTTGGGGAAAGATTAGCCCTATAAGTTCTGTAATGTGTGCTATAACTGCATAATGATATAGTGTGCTGCACTACTTAGGTAAGAGTTCTAATCCCAGACATGGTAACTGTGAGACTCTGTGTGTGTGTTTGCTTTTGTGTGTATGAAGGGATCAATGCTTTTGAGGTCAGTTACAGTCACTACACTGTCCATTGCCTTACTTTGGCAAGCCTGCTGATGTCATTCACCTTGAAATACACCTTTGGGGAAAGACTATCCCTATAAACTCTCTGGCATGTGTTCTAAATGCATAATGCTATAGTGTGATGTATTAGTTATGTAGGAGTTCTAATCCTAGACATGATGACTGTAAGACTCTGTGTGTGAAGGGATCAATGCTTTTGAGGTCAGTTACAGCCACTACACTGTTCATTGCCCTACTTTGGCAAGCCTGCTGATGTCATTCACCTTGAAATACACCTTTGGGAACAGACTAGCCCTATAAGCTCCATGGTGCATGCTATAACTGCGTAATCCTATAGTGCGATGTATTAGGTAGGAATTTTACTTCCAGATATTGTAACTGTGAGACTCGGTGTGTGTGTGTGTGTGTGTGTGTGTGTGTGTGTGTGTGTGTGTGTGTGTGTGTGTGTGTGTGTGTGTGTGGGGGGGGTCAATGCTTTTGAGGCCAGTCACAGTCACTACACTGTCCATTGCCCTTCTTGGGCAAGCCTGCTGATGTCATTCACCTTGAAATACACCTTTATGGAAAGACTAGCCCTATAGGCTCCCTGGCATGTGCACTAAATGCATAATGCTATAGTGTGATGTATTAGTTATGTAGGAGTTCTAATCCTAGACATGGTGACTGTGATACTCTGTGTGTGTGTGATGGGATCAATGCTTTTGAGGCCAGTTACAGTCACTACACTGTCCATTGCCCTACTTTAACAAGCCTGCTGATGTCATTCACCTTGAAATACACCTTTGGGGAAGGACTAGCCCTACAAGCTCCATGGTGCATGCTATAACTGCATAATGCTATAGTGTGATGTATTAGTTAGATAGGAGTTTTAATCCCAGACATGGTGACTGCAAGACTCTGTGTGTGTGTCTGAAAGGATAAATTTCTTTTGAGGCCAGTCACATTCGCTACACTGTCCATTGCCCTACTTTGGCAAGCCTGCTGATGTCATTCACCTTAAAATACATCTTTGAGGGCACACTAGCCTTATAAGCTCCATGGCATGTGCTATAACTGTGTAATGCTATAGTGTGATGTACTAGTTAGGAAGAGTTCTAATCATGCTATAACTGTGTAATGCTATAGTGTGATGTACTAGTTAGGTGGGAGTTCACATCCCAGACATGGCTGTATGTGTGTATGTGTAAAAGGATCAATGCTTTTGAGACCAGTTACAGTCATTACACTGTCCATTGCCCTACTTTTGCAAGCCTGCTGATGTCATTCACCTTGAAATACACCATTGGGGAAAGACTAACCCTATAAGCTCTGTGGCATGTGTTATAACTGCGTAATACTACAGTGTGATGTACTAGTTAGATAAAAGACCTAATCTCAGACATGGCAGCTGTGAGATTGTGTATGTGTGTGTGTGTGTGTGTGTGTGTGTGTGTGTGTGTGTGTGTGTGTGTGTGTGTGTGTGTGTGTGTGAAGGGATCAATGCCTTTGAGGCCAGTTACAGTCAGTACACTTTCCATTGCCTTACTTTTGCAAGCTTGCTGATGTCATTCACCTTGAAATACACTTGTGGGATAGGGCTAGCCCTATAAGCTCCGTGGTGTGTGGGATAAATGCAGTACACTGTAATAGCAATACATAGCAAGGTAGGGATTTGAATCTAAGTACTGTCAAGTGTGTAGCTATTATTGTGTAATAAGACTCATTGTGGGGTGGGTTTTGCAAATTTCTTATATTGAGGACCTACTATATGTCACAATGTTCACCTTACAAGGACAACAGATGTCAAACAGTGAGGCTGGTGTAGACAACCCATACCCCTACATGTGACATTATGGATTGGATGACAATATAGGCAACCCTTGTATTATCCAGAGATCACTCTCCACCCATGTCTTATACACAAACACACTTGGCTAGGCAACAACCACTATGTTGGTAGTTCCCTGCATATTGCCCACAGATAGCAACCATGGTGTGATTGCAGTGGACTACAGAGGACACGGCACCCTGTTCCATCCCTACTATATGCAAATAATTGCTTATAGTGGTCCTTTGCTATGTTTCCCACCTGCAACAACTGTTGAGTCAGCAAATGTAACTCACAAAGGAAATACCATGCCTTATACACATGCCCTGTATGGACAGATGCCACTAACACCAGTGAATACCTGTATCATGCTGTCAATGTAGGTGCAGGATCAACCTCAGTTCCATAGCCAGTTCTTACCACATGAGGTCAGGAATGCCACATCAGATGATAACAATCTGTCCACACAGCATGCCCCAGACACTCCAGGTATACGTCCACATGTCAAAGAACATGCATGTGGGACATGTGCACAACCCAGACACCATCCATGTTATGGAATGTAGAACGCATTCATGGCAAGCATTGCACAGCACTGGCGACCCACAATAGTAACCCAGATGAGTGGATGGTGAAAACAATACCCACCTGTGTGGGCCAATCCATGGACTACACCCTGTGCCACACTGCAGACCATTTTCATGTGGCCTGATGCCAAGGTATACCCTTTGCCTAGCCTTGTACAGCCTTCTGGCACAGTCAACTACTACACACCTGTGAAGCAATGAACCCATGCATGTCAGTACTGGCAAATCTGTGTCTGTGTGTTTGTGGAGATTAATGGTTTGGAAGCCATTCACACTGACTACACCTCCAATTGCCCTACTGTAGCATGCCTTCTGATGTCAGTCACCTTTTCATACCCTTTGCCCATATATCAGCCTGATAACCTCTGTGGTGCATGCAATACCTGCATAATACTGTAGTGTAGCAAACTAGTTAGGAATTCTAATCCTGACCCGCCCAACTGTGATAATGTGTGTGAGTCTCTGAGAGGGTGTGGTTGTGTCTTCCTTGACACCTGCTTTTGTGGACAGGCACATGTACTACACTTACCTTATCCCTCCTTTATCACTGTTGCTGATGCCACTCACCTTCAAAGATACCTTTGGACAGCTCTCCGACATGTAAGCTCTGTGGTGCATGCAATAACTTCATAAAAATGTAATAGCAATACATAGTCAGGCAGGGGTTTGAAACCTCGTACTGGTAAATGCGTGACACAAACATGCTTAGCTCTTTTTCTCCTACCCCCTTCCTTTCTTGCTTTGTCTCTTTCTGTCTCTGTCACTCCCTCTCTGGTGCATGTGGAAAAGTACACCTGCTTTGCTTAGACAGCAGCTTGTGTTTTGTAAGTGATGCTCATCATCAGCTGATGGCCTGGGCACGAATTGCTGTCCCCCACTAGCTGATTGCATGTGGGACAGCTGTGGTTACATTCCCATAGCCAATTGCATGGAAACACACTCCTATAACTTGGAACATCATGTGGGTGTTGGCCCTTTTCATTCACTGTGAGCAGGACTTCATGTCAGTGTTTGGCAAACAGCATCACAGAGGGTAGTGGGATATACCTTTTACAATGTACACTGTGGAGACAGGCCAACAAACAGGAGGGGGATGTTCCAGACATGAGGACAGAATGTAAGTCTTGCTCTTCTACATTTGAAGTAATGTTGGTTTAACTGGGTTTCTGTGGATATGGCTGGTCTACATGATTTAATATCTGTCATGACAGTGTTATGTGGTTGAGAAAACTCTCACCTGTAGGGCTATCTGCAGACTGGCCAGTGTTTGGAGTCTTACATGTGTAGTGTTACTCACACATGTCCTATCTTTAGAAATACAGTAGTATACTCTGAGCATTACAGTCAGTACATGGTGACAGTCATGTGAGTTACTGACTTCATATCCCTCAGAAGACATCTGTCACAACAAACCCTGTTACATTGGTAAATGTATGAGTTTATCACAGCAACATGTCAATATTGGCCCTGTGTTTGTGCCTTCAGCCACAGCTCTGTCAACCTTTGTACATATGTCATGCAGTAAGAGGTGCACATGTTCAGTACATCATTATTTACTGACATCATACCTGATAACAATCCAGTGAGATATCAGAATGCTAGACATATTATGTATAGTAGGGCTTACATTTGAGGACAAAACCTGGACATTCTGTTGTGTGTACAGTAGTGAGGTCTGTGTACTTATGGTGATTGTCGACAGAGTGTGTATTGTGAATATGTTCCTTGGCCAGTGTACAGACTGAGGTAGATGTCATTGTTCTTGGTCCTGTTCTATCTGATGTTGCATGCTGCTCCAGTGTATGGTACCCTATCGGCATACATGTTTGTAGTGCCAAACAGACACATGTCCCATACCACAGTCAGGTATCAGAATACATTGCGTATTGGCCCAGTATATGTAAGGTTAGTGTGTGAGTGGCACATATGAGGATGGTGTTGATCACACAGTCCATATACTGTAATATTAAGCACACTTACCATATGTGGCTGTGTTCACATTGGTTATGGGTATTCGCTTTCACACAGGTGTCTGTTACTCCATGCTGTTACATGGCTGTAGAGTCTGCTATATTTGCAGGTACATGTGTATTCCCCCATAAGAAATGTAGGTCAGTATTGTGGCAGTCTGCCTGTAGTTTGCACAGTGCTTTGTGACATGCCTAGCACCTCAGTGTACTTACCCAGTGTGATGATATGTCCAGATATTTGTCAGATGTACTGTTAAGGGCCACCATAACTGTTGTGTATTTCTGACAAAGCAGTTGGATGCTGTACAGATCTATGTCACTAACTAGTGGGTAGTATGTGGGCTTGTGACCTCTGCTCCTTCAGTTATTATGTGTCAGGACAGACAGGAGTGTGTGAATGCATAAACTGTGTGAGCTTATCTATACCAGTATTTTCGTGACATCCCCATTTACATGGCTGAAACATCCACTTTGTCAGGCTTGGTCCACACATCTTGCACTAAGGGGTTCTGTGTATACCTCTGGACTGACCAGAGTGTGTCAGACTGTCCAAATGTTTTGGTCATATCTCTGCTGTATTCCACAGGATCATTACTGTGATATCTGTGGTACTGCACTATGATGATCTCATGATGTCTGTCAGTAAATGATGGCGTACATGTCAATATCAGATGTGACTTCACACATAAAATTTCTGTTAAGATAACCCCTGTTACAGTAGCAACAGTCTACATTTATACCTGCAATACTTACATGACATCCCTTTACACTAAGAGGTTGTGACTGTTGGTACTGAGGTATGACTCCACTACATGTTATGGACATATGTATTACATATATGTATAATGTATATATATATATATATATATATAGAGAGAGAGAGAGAGAGAGAGACACATATACATATATGTACATACAAATATGTATATATATATATATATATATATATATATATATATATGTATATATACACACACACACACACACACACACACACACACACACACACACACATATGTATATATATATATATATATATATATATATATATATATATATATATACACACACACATATATATATATATATATATATATAAAATATACTTTCATATAGATATATATATATATATATATATATATATATATATATATATATATATATATATATATATATATATATATATCCATATCCTAAACATGACTGCTGTATATACCTACCCAGATGTATCACACTGTATTTATCTAAATGTATATTTAGATATAACAACATACGTGATTCAACAGTAATATCACTAACAATTACTACTATTGGAAAAAAACAACTGTCATCACAGCTATGATGGCTTAGTGCTTCACTGCTGTGACAATAGTGCACAGGGTCCTGGGTTCAAGTCCTGCAAGGGCTGTTTATTTTGTTGCTGGGCAGGACAAGGGCTGTTGGATACAGAGTGGTTAAGGCAGTTTAAACAGCTTTAAGCATGTTTGCGTGGGTTTGCATGACCGTAAGTACTGCTAACTTACAGTTCAATAAAAAGGTGCTTACACCATGTAGGCTTTGCTTACCATGCGCAAATCTGCTTAGCATTTATATTGCAGCAATGATGAAACCTGCTAAGCATGGCTCAGACATGGTAACCAGTGCTCACCTTCTGGTCTGATAAAATAGCAGGGTAATGACATCTTTAATAAGTGTATTTAATTCCATGTACATAACATGCTTCTATGTCCTGTCATTACAGTAGCAAGGCATGTGAGTCTACTGTCTGGGATATTTGGGTAAATATGGCTTGTACAACAGTTTTTTTTCCATTTGAATGTGTTTCTTACATGGGTAGTATCCAAGGTTATATGCATTCACACTGGCATATAATGTATCATTACAGTACTACTGCTGACAGTGCATTCCCAAGTAAGAGTAGATTGCAGATTATAGTCCTGAAACCAAACACCCATGCATGCAAAGATGGACTCTGAGTCTTCACTATCATGTTCTTGGTATGTGAGCTGTGTGTCATTAAGTATTTGCTACTGGATATTGATCTGACATGTGAACATTATCTGTACTCTACTGTGTATATAGGACATGTCATTGAGGGCTGCTGTCATGTAGTAATGGCATACCTATCAGTGTCAGACATCTATCTGTCAACACAGTCATCCTACTGCATAACCAGTTGGCTAGCTGATGTCTGTCTGTCCTCTGTACAGATGTGCAGGTGTCGGGTCTCCATCTTCGCTGCATACAGGCAATCTATGCTTGAGTAACACTGACATGTCTTCCCAGCTGTGTTATGGATGCCACTGCTAGGAATCCACACCCTGTATGCACCATATGCCATGGATACCTCAACTACACTACCACAGTCAACAGAACATGCTTGGGTACAGGTCTCCAAGACAGACACTGACCATGTTATGGAATACATGTTGCATACATGTCAGCTGGAGCACCTCACTGGCCCTCTGCAAGAGGCAACCAGATGATTCGATGTTGCATGTAACTCTCACCCTGAGGATCACCCCTGTGGTATCTGTTGATAGATGGCCTGCTGACACATGGCAGGTGGCATGATACCACTGTACACACATCCCCTACACTTCCCATCTCTCCATGGACAATAGCCTGGTACACACCTATGAACACCTGCACTGATGGACCCCAGTACTGACAAATGTATACATGTGCATTACTGAGAATAACAGTGTCTGTGTGTTTGTAGACCTGTAGTTGAGAATGCCCTAAGGCCCTTCACACACACAGCACCCCTCATTGCCATAGTTAGATGTGGCTGCTGCTGTACTGGACATTATATGTACCCTGTTACACTCTTCACCTGAATGGCTACCTGGGGCTTGCAGTACCAGCACAACACTATTGTACAAATGGGTTGATAGGCATGGGATACCCTCTGAGTTCTGGCAAGTGTGTGTATGTATGCAAGGGTGTATATTTGTAGGATACAGCATTCTGAGGCCACATTCTCCTAATACAACATGTGTTGCCGCACAGTATTAGGGATAGTGATGTTGTTGACCATAGGAGAGCCATGACAATGCACCACCCTACTATCTCTGTGGCATGTGCATTAGATGCATATCCCTGTAGCAGCACTCTTGGGATAGACAAGTGGTTGTATTGCTGTCCTGGTCAATGTGTGATGGTTGGTATGTCAGAGTATTATCATGGGTTGCAGCGCATACAATATCCACTGCAGGGTGTGGGTGCTGGGTATACTGTCTTTACACCATGGTACCCCCAGTACATGTCGCATTTTCCACTGCATGTGAACCACTGTCACCATCAACCATACAGGTAACTGATAACACTATCCAGCCCAGTTATCCATGTGCTGTGTGCAACTTATCTGTAACAGAATAGACAAGGTAGTTAGCACTGATAAGCCCAGGTCTCTCAGATGTGTGTATGACTGTTATGCATTTGTCAATGTCTATATGACAGTATGTCACACTATGTATTGTCGATAAACAACCAGTACATCCCCCATTACCATACTGTACAGGGCCTGGGGATGTTCTTCACGTAACATGTAACCTGGAAGACACCTCATCCTAAAAGCTGTGTGGTGTGTGCAATTAAGGCCACACACATCAGTAGCACTACATACCAAGGTAGGGGTTCTAGTCCCAGTGTTGACAAGTAAGAGTGTGTGTGTATGTGAAGGACTCTACTTCTGTTTGCAGAATATACATGTCCCAGGAGGACATCTGTCCGAGAACTGCCTGGCAAATGCTAACATGTCACAGGTATCATCCTGTGGAAATACATTCCATCACAACTAGTGGTAGATGTGTAAATGCCCTCTTCCCCACTGTATAGGTGTACAGTGATACTGGGGTTGGAATATATAGCTGGGTGGGGCTCTTGTGGACACAGCCACCACTATTGCAGTTAGTGTTGAGTGTATCCCCCCACTTAGCTGGCTGTAATACTGTACAGTTCATATTAACAGGTTAAGTAGTTGTCAATCACACTACCTGCAGCTCTGCAGCCCCTCACAGCCTCCAAAGGATAGGGCTGTGACACCCACACCAGCACACCTATGTTTACTGAGTAGAAGATTACACTACATTGGGGAAGGGGACATATACCCTGCCAGTACCATCATCAATGACATTAAACTAGCAGACTGCTTATTTCCCAATGTGTTGGTGTGCCTATTCTGTCTTGGTGGAATTACATAGGCTAAAATGGGTTCCTTACACAGGTACATACATCCATGTGTACAGTAATCTCTGTGTATTGCATCAACACCAAAGCCTCTGTGTGTGTTATATACAAACATGTGGTGTGTACCACCTAGTACACTTACCATTGTCCACTGTAGAAGTGCTGCTGACATCAGCCACCATCCACTCACCTGTACACACCCCTGTATACACCCCCAGACCTATCAGCCATGTGGCACATGCAGTAACTGTTATACTGACCTGTGACGCGTTCACTTGTACCCAGGATATGGCACAGCCAAGGTGTCACCACAATGTCATACCCCTTGTAGGATAATACAGCAGACCATCATCCTGCTGACACATGGACACCTACAACACAAATGGAATACAATAGGGAGACCACAGTCACTCAATGTTAATAACAGCTATAATGCATCATGGCTGGACAGCTACACTTCCTGACATTTAAGCATTAAACTTTACTGCTGACAATGTTACACAGCATGACATTGGTACACCATAGTAAAGTCATTCTGTGTATCAAAACCATATTAGCCTGTCCCTGCATCAATGTTATGGATGACAGGGATGTGGTACAGGTATCATCATATGCACAGGGTGTGTTGTTGGTTTGTCAGAGACCTAGGCTGAGGCATATGTTTGACACCATTTGTGAATGTGAGGGGGTTTAATTATTAATTGGGCTGTTGTGATGTAGTGTGTGTAGGTATGGGTTTGCCCTAGCTGTGTTGGTAATGTGTGTGTGTATGCATGCACACAGTTCTGTCATGTGGCTGCCCATTACAGGGGTTTTGGACAGCTGCAGACCATACCTGGCAGGGTGTGCAGTTCACAGTCTCTGGCCATGGACATGAAAACTGTGCCTTCCAGGGCTCCATGGGCACCAATAGGTACAAGCCACGATTTAGTATTCTCCCCTGATGATGACATATGTCTGCTGGATCCAGGTCCCTCTTGGGACTGGCCGGGGCCACATGCACATGGCCTGCTGTTGTGTGGTACTGCCACTACTGGAGTGTCTCTGATTTCTGGCACATTCATGTCGACCTCCAGCTGTTGGTGTTGCTGGCCTACATCCACGTGGCCATCACACTTCTCCCACCATATGCACAAGCACAAATATTTCATGGTCGAGGATTTCCACCATCTCACCAAAGCATCTATCCATGACCTCTGCAAAATAACAGTGGGCACCTGCAAGATCACGGATGATGTCAATAACAGCTGAATGACTTGCCCTCTGCAGCCTCAGACCCTGTCTGGTGTACTGTTCCATACGTGCCTGCACCTCCATGACAGCCTGAAACATGTGTCTGGTGGAACCAGATGTGGCACCTCTGCCAGGGGCATGATGACCAGCTGCCCTCCTATGAGCACCCCTGTACGTCTGCCTATGTGGTACCCTGCTGGACATTCAGCTATGGCTGCTGTGTCCAGACACATGTGTTATAGGTACCACACTGTCCTGTTCCATGCCACCAACCACCAACTGTCCCTCAGCTATGGCCACTGGTGATGGGGTATGTATAGGCAATGTGATTGTATGCGGGGATGGGATGAATAACAGTGGGATGTCAAACGATGGTGCAGCTTCAGCCCCTGACAACCCTGCCTGTGCGTCAAGAAACCTATTATCATTATCAGTGTCTGTATGGAAACCAACATCAGATTGCCTGCAGGAGGGTCCCTGACCCACCTTGCCACCTGTGAGGGGAAAACAAGAAACGGACTTTAAGACCTGTACATCATTGCTTAACAATACACACTTACACACACACACACACACACACACACACACACACACACACACACACACACACACACACACACACTGAAATTCCACCATACTACTTACCTGTCCCTGAGTTTACAGAATGTCTCTAGTTTTTCTCTTATTTTCCCCATCCTGCATCGGTCTTCAATAACTACAGTCAATATTACCAGTCATTAACGTATCATTCTTCTAATCGCTCAGAAAATTATCACAAAACATGACCTGTTACTCCATTAAGTCTTTAACTTGATTGGAGTCATTTTTTCAAAGACTCCCTGATGTCATCAAGTGATCACCCTGGTTATGTCCAGAAGTCTTGAGCATGGCCCCCATATGTTAT
The DNA here is from genome assembly GCF_019279795.1 of Protopterus annectens. Classification (NCBI taxonomy): domain Eukaryota; kingdom Metazoa; phylum Chordata; order Ceratodontiformes; family Protopteridae; genus Protopterus; species Protopterus annectens. The sequence goes on along the minus strand of NC_056731.1, from coordinate 1,661,984,635 downwards.
GGGCTACTACAGTCAGTCAATAATGTCATGCACTGGAGTTTCATGCTTAACTATTGTTCAGTAGATGCAAGATCTGTTGCTCTATTAACTTTTTATGTGGACTACAGTAATATTTGGAAACACTCTCTGGTGTTGTCTAGTAATTCCCCAATGCATCTTTAGTACTGCATACTTGGGTATTCTTTCACTTTTCTGCTGATTGCAATTAAAAAGTATCCCTGGTGTCTAGATTTCCCTCCCAATGCATCTTTCATGCTGCAGACTTTATTGTTCTATCAGCTTTCCTGTGATAACATCTCAGAAAAGTATTCCTGGTGTCTAATGTGTATGTCCATTTCCATCTACTGCACAATTTCTAAGGGAAATTGAGAGGTATGAACAACCCCACTCTCACACATGTGTATACATGGACACACACACAAATACACACACAGACATAAACACATGCATTCTACATACATCAACTCCCCATGCACTCCACCAGATAGCACTTACAGACAAATTCAGCCAACCCACACACACACTTACAGGTGAGGCTGCACAAAGATATTACACACAGACCTCTCATTACCCATCTGTCAACATGCATGACATATGGCACTCAACAGCATGCAGTGCAGGTATAGTCAATCCCTGTTACCAACATTATACATCTCTATGATGCATGGGTTATGTTAGTAGTGGATGTCCCTTCCCCTGGAACGCACTACACCCATGAATGCTGTGAACCTGTTCGGCACCCTGGCATGTACTGTGCACCAAACCTCACAGGTGTACACACCATTGCTGAATGTGTATATGTGTGTCAGTTATGTTTGCTTTGCTGCTCACAGCCCCTATGTGTTTGTCCGACACATACCTGGGATGATATGTGGACAGATGCCATTTGTGAATGCCTGATGTCTGATTTACAGATCTCATCATCAGTGGTGCATGTATGGCCAATAAAATACAATTACACTGACAACCCTCAAACCTTACCATGGCTATGGGGAGTGTACAGACCCTTATTGATATGGCACCCTCTTCCATGATATGCCGTGGGGCCACATTACTGCATATGTTAACATTACATGAACCTGATATGCGACATATGACCTGTGCAATCAAATGCAGTATCAAACAAATGTGTTAGTTGTGCAGAGAATGATTGAGATGCATACAATTTGTGGGTGCATATGTGTGCACACCTTTATCGTGATGGTTTGTTGCATCAATTGTTATGTGTACTACAGCAGTCACTATTCCTGGAAGGGGTATACTAGCATGGGTCATCTGCATTTGTCAGTATTTGGTCAATCTGTTCTACAAATGTCCCCCAATTATGCATGATTGCAAGGTCAACTCATGTGCACAGCCCTTGGAGGTCACACAGTGCCATCACTATTGCTGTAGAGTCAGGGTTATGTATGCCACAATTCATGACCTTGACTGTGTGCAGATACAGCCATTCTTAGTGAGCTTTGGATCTCTGCTTCAGTGCACTGTTGTGCTTCAGGATGACACCCCCCATCCTCAGCCTTTTTGCAGATGCTTCAAAACTATGGCCTGCACATGTGTGTCAGTTTGCAGTCTCCCATACTCTGAACACCATGTGTACCAGCCTAGTCCCTGCTAATGAATGGCAAACATACAGCCATACACTAGCACCAGCAACGTGCAGATGGGGATGGTGGGCCTGAGGTGGAGTGAGGTGTTGGTTGTGCAGCACATGTATCTTAATTGATACTGTCTGTAGGTTTCCAACTTGGTCTTAGTACAGCTGTACACATTGCAATGCATGCCTTTGGGGGACTTTTGATGTTATGCATACACTACCTGTAGAGAACCCTAGCTGATGTTTCCTGTGGAACGACTATCCCATCAGATTCCCCTAACCCATGGGCCACACGCAGAGTCCAGGGAATTGCTGACACAGGTACTGCACAGCCAGTACTTGCTAGACATTCCTGCAACTCCCTGTGTTGTGGCATGTTACTAGGCAGCCTGCATGACCAGTTTGCAAAATGTGTCATCATCTGTCTTGGATGGCCATCTGTTTATTTTCTAGTTACGAAAATAAAATTGCCAAAGATTACAAAGACAACCACAAGGCTTGCTATAGTTACGTCAAGAATCTAAATGGCAATGCTCAGATCTGCTCTGAGCTACAACACAAAGGCATTAAATATACTGATCCCAAGGATATTGCCAGTATCCTGGCAGATCAATTTAGTGCCAACTTCACCCCCCTCTCACCCCCTAAAGAGCCCATCTCAATACCAAAAGATTGCCAAATTCCTGTAATCATGGCCACACAGGTAGAAACTGCACTCTCCAAAGCTAAGAATACAGCATCCATGGGACCAGATGACATCCCAGGCTGTGTACTACATGAACTACAAAATGAACTGGCACCTCACCTAAGTGTCATGTTTAATCATAGCCTCACCTCAGGCTTCATGCCCAGTGAGTGGCGCACAGCTACAGTTATCCCACTCCACAAGGGGGGGATCCGCCTTCGATCCCGGGAACTACCGTCCCATCAATCTGACAAGCCTGATCTGCAAGGGCATTAAATGCATTATCATGGAACTTATAAACAAAGACATTGGTAACCTTCAAACATTGGACCCCACCCAGTTTGGATTTGTGAAGGGCCGATCTTGTCTCCTGAATCTGATTGACTTCTTCGAATCAGTCTCCAGAACTGTGGACGATGGTAAGGCAGTCCACACAGCCTATCTGGACCTCACCAAGGCCTTCCACACCATCCCCCACTCTGGAATCATAGATAAACTTACTAAGCTGGGCATAAATCCCTATGTCACTCGATGGGTTGCCAACTGGCTTACTGACAGAACCCAGACTGTAAAAGTAGCCGACTCTAAATCCAGCTCCAGACAAGTGACAAGTAGAGTACATCAGGGTTCAGTCCTGGGACCACTCTTGTTTGGCATCTACTTCTCTGAAATACAAGCCAACACTAAGGGACTCTGGCTAACAAAGTCCGCAGATGACTACAAACTGGGAGCCATTATTGAATCCCCAAATGATGTGGATATTCTACAAAAGGGCCTTACAGAAACAGATGCCTGGTGCCAGAGCCATGGGCTCAAGCTTAATGCCAAGAAATGTATAGTTATCCCCTTTGTAAAAAAACATGTACCCATGAATTACCACATAGGCGGCAGTACACTAAACATTGAAAGTGTGATGAGAGATTTAGGGACACAGGTGGGCAGTGGTCTCACTTTTGATAACCACATTGCCACAACAGTCAGGAAATCCTTCTATGTGGCACACCTCATCACTAAGGGCTTTTCATCCAGAAAAAAGGAGGTTATTGTCCCACTGTACTCATCCCTCAATAGAACCATTATAAAGTATAATGTCCCGTTTGGTATGTACCTCACAAGACATCTGCAACAGCTGGAAAGGCCACAGAAATACCTCACTAAAAGAATTACAGGTCTAAAGCAGATGCCATATGCTGACCATCTAAAAAAACTCCAGCTATACTCTGTGGCATATCGTCTACTCGGAGGTGATCTCTGCTTAACATACAAGGCCATGTCAAACCCTGAGCTGTTGGACATGCTCCACTTAAAGAAATCCCAATCCCTCAGAACCACACACTCAAGGGATCTAAACCTTGTCATCACAAAGAACAAGACATGCTGGAGGGATAGGTTCCTGACCCAGAGACTCCCCATACTCTGGAATAGACTGCCCATACAAGTCAAGCAGAGCACCTCATTGGCCCTCTTCAAAGGGAACCTTGATGATTGGATTGGAGATAGGAAATTCACCCCAGGGATCATGTCAGTCACCCTGCTAGACAGGGGTCCAGAGAAGTAAATATTGTGGGAAAAAATATCCAGGGAATTGTTATGGCTAGGCTTGTATAGGCCCTAGGGCCGATAGCCTAGTACCAGCCTATGAACCTATGAACCTATGAACATTAATCCTGTCCCATACATCCATGCCACATTCATGACTGTCTGCACTGTTTGCCATGGTATATGCAATGGTGAGGTAAGGCTACATGTCCAACTACTGGGTGCTACCTGTTGGGTATGGGATCCATTCCATGGCTTGTAAGATGTGTGCAAGACATGGCTGCCTCTGTTGCAGGTAAGTGGGTACATTTGATGGCCATACATCTTGGACAGCAGACTATCGCTTGTTGTGACATTGAGGACCTGTACTTGCTGGAAGGTCCATTCTCATGAAGAGTGCATGCTGTCAGTACATCAAAAGCTGCTTCCACAATATGTTATTTTGAGTGTATGCACACATATGCTTCCAGTGTTTGTGAAGGTATGTCTTCCCCATATTTGTTGTCCTAACATAGGATTCCATATTACACGTTCATTGCTCATGTTAGGACAACATTACAGGTTGCAAGGGTAGTGGAATGCAGTATTGTAATATGCAGTTGTGTAGATCTGTAACAGTTGCCATTGTAATAGTGGTATATACACTGTTGTAGCACTGTATAAGAGTGACGTTTCAGACATGTCCCTACTGTAGGCCATTTGTCTCACCATTATGTTCATCTCTGTGCACACATCTTGCAATGACAGGTTGTTAGCTATATTGCAGGACTCTTACATGCCCTTCAGATACACCACCATGGTGACCACTGTGACGCAGTGCAGTTAAGAGCAACAATAAGTGAACAGGTACAGCATGCATTATGGGTAGATGTGTTAAATGTGTGCATGGAATATACCATGGCCATAACATGGCCGGAGTATTTGCAAACCTGAACAAACACCATACTCACCAGCTACAAGCTGCTGCCCTGGAGGCATACCAGAGGGAACTATATAGTTGTGTGAGAGATGTGATGTCAGTAGCCACACCTGTGGCACTGGTACAGGGTGGAAGCAGCATTACAGTACAGCAACAGTGCAAACCCACAATACTACAGATTATGCACATCTGTTTATTACTACAATGTAGCAACAGACAATATATATTAAATCTCACATATGCATGATTAAACTCTACAGATGCAGATGGATACACAACAGTCATTTACTGATGTGCCCTGTGGCCTTACCTGCATGCTCCTCAGCTATTGTATGGATAGCACCAACCTCCCCAATGCTCTCTGCCAGATCTTGTGTTTGTGGGTGGGCAGGTGCCCCAAGGTTGGCGAGGATCTCCTCAACATGTCTCGGGGTGGCTTGTTGGCATATACCCGCCCTGTGGCAAGCTAGTCCCTCCTAACTGCAGCAGCATGCCAATGGGAATGGCAGAGTAGATCAGTGCACTGATGTCAGACCTACTCATAACTGCGGTTATGCATTCCAACATCGTTTAACTTGTGGACTAGATTGTTCCACAGGGTGGTCCTCTCCTGCAGATCATGGGCTGGACATCCAAACAGGGTGTGTTAGTGCTGCATGAGGTATGTAATGATGATGTCATTTGCCTGGGGTGTGTAGACTGGTAGCCTCTCCCGAGACATGGTGCCTAAAAGACATAAAGAGGAAAACAGGTTGGAGGACCTCATACTGCAAGGATATAATAGTTGTTAATACACATCTCTGCCCCCCCACCATATAGACAACAACAATCTGATCACACAACTCAATGGGTATGTTTACAGCAGACCTACTGTTTGGACATATATCATCTTGTACAACAATTTGTGCAGTGTGTTTGTAGTCATGTTCCATGTTGAAACACTATCATTGGTAGCCAGTTATGAACAATGTCACTTGCATGCCATTGTAAGGGCCACTATGGTTCCGTATATGCATGTGTTCTGTTTGCTATGTGACTGCTGCAGTATTCCAGTTCACAAATATATGTTATTTAGTAGGTTATACAGCAAAAAAAATGTTCATGAATTGCTTTCACATGGAAAATGGAATTTACTACAAGGAGGATCAAACCAGGAATTACTGTTTGCAAAGTGAGGACAAGCACTCTAACCACTACACTATTGCAGTAATGCTTTGGTTGAATGTATCTTGCTATTTACCTTCTTGTGCCATTTAAGCTAGAGTATGCATAGCTAAGCAATGGTCAAACCCACGCAGCTATGGTTAAATTTAATTGGTTTAATAAAAAAAATATTTCTAGTGTTATTTTCTCTAAGAAGGGACAGGTTTCACTTATTGGTGTGGATTTCTGTGTGCATATACACATTTGACAGATATCCTAGCATGTTTGTTGTGATTGTTGTCATAGCTCTCTACCAATCAGGGACAGATCTCAACAGAATCAGGGACAACTCCAGAATAAATCGTGGATGATCAGGGATACTTTTCAAATATTAGTTCTATTAACTTGAGACATTGCCAGAATTAGAGAATCAAAATGTGAATTAATATACATTTCCTGATGTGAAATAACTACGCAGCTCTTCATTATTTCCATATTTATTTATTAAGTATAATTCACCACCTTTTGTTCAACAAGCACCAGTGTTAACAGGGATTCAGAGGGACAAAGCTGAACTTTGAGTCAACATCAGGGATGTCCTTGAAAATCAGGGACATTTGAGAGATCTGAGTTGTACTGTGAGCGAATTCGCTCATTTTGATTGTGGACTGCAATTCTTAAGTGCAGGGGCATGTATATTGTGAGAGCTCTGCTCTCGGACACACCCCCTGCACTCGTTCATGCTCTGTGTCAGTTTAGGAGCAGAAACAGCGTGCCTTCATAACTATGCATGGCAAGCTGCCATGCTGCTCTTAAATGGTCGCTTCCATGCAGGAGTAAGCTATTCCTGCACAAACGTTTACTGAATCCCGGGGAATATTTAGTGATGTAATCAATGTTGGTGGTTTAAAAATTATCCTAATTTTGTCAAGATTTGATTATCATGGCCAGGTAGATAGATTAGCTTAGTCTGCATAACTGTCAATGTGTGATTTGTTATATTTACCAGTATTCATTGTTTAATAGGACTTTTTCCTTAATTATAGCATTTCTATGTAAACTTGTTTATCCTAAATGCTTGATTTTATCCATAGTTTGTAGTAATATTAAGTGATCAAACTATATAGTTTTCTTCAGTCATACTATGTAAATTAATCAAGTGTAAACTATTACTATCAAAATAAAAATTCTGCACCCTTGCTTTACTGGTCTGGGTCATGACTGAAAGGGGTCTTTGGATGAGCTTAAATACCTGGATAGCAAGCACCAAATAAACAACATTTGGTTTGTCTGTCTGTGAGCTACCAAGTGAGGCTAGGCAGTTATGTATGTGTTTCCAAGTTGTTGAGATATATTGAGAAGTATGACAAAAATGACAATATCAATAAATAGTATATGAACAACAATTAATATCGAGTCTATATTATATCCTCGAATGCTTAAAAAAGCGAACGCTGATTGATCGAACTTATTTTTGCGAAACTGCAAAATATCAAAGCAGCAGAAACTCAAATTTTTTCCTAGGGAAAGAATTTGGTTGTCCGTTTCTGTTGCTTCGGTATTTTCAGTGTTATGGTGGAACATTACCGGTCAGATTCGGGTAAGTGTGCGATTGTGTGGATGTGAGTGTTAGGGTGATTTAGGTGAGTTAGGGTTAGGGCTCGGGTTAGGTGTGTGTGCGATTGAGTGGACATGAGGGTTAGGGCAGATTTAAGTGAGTTAGGGTTAGGGAGCGGGTGAGGTGAGTGTGCGATAGTGACGAACCTTAGGGTTAGGGTTTGGGTTAAGGTAAGTGGGTAGTTAGTGGTGTGTGCATAGTTTAGTGTAGGGTTAGGTATCAGATTTTAGGTGTATGTGTGTGGATTTCTGTTTGTTTGGTGTGCTTGTGTTGTGTGTATGTGTTTTGGATCAGCAATTTTTTTCCCTTGGAAAAAAATAGTTGATCTGACAGTTCGAGATTGTGAGCTTTCACTTAAATTAGGTCGATCAATCAGCGTTCGCTTTTTTAAGCGCTCGATGATATAATATAGACCCTTAATATCTCTTTAGCAGCACAATGCAGAGATCAAATTTCAGAGCAGTTGTAATGTCCATCACATAAGCTTTAAGATACAATATTTAAGTAGCTTGTATGTGACATCATTTTGAAATTTTTAATGCAAATATGCACAGGCTACATTAGATACATCAAAGCATCAGTAGGCTCTAACTACAGAAGCAACTGGAGATGTCACTAGGCTTCAGTGAGTTAAGATACATAGATCAGATAGCAACAACAGTCCCTTGATCTCTTAGGTCAAACAAGGCACTAATTCTTTCTCTGAATAATTAGCACCATGTTGAGGATATTTACCTCTCTCCTCTCCTGAGACAGGGTCAGCAAAACATGCACTATCCCAATCAAAATTTCAATCTTTAAAAAGTCCTTAACTGTAACTTTTAGACCTCAAAGCTACCTATTTGTTGTAACACACATACACATCTGCATAACCATAGCCACTGCCCATATACCTTTGTAACACTGTTTACACCCTGAAGGTGAAAAGGGGGACATAATGCATGCTATGTTCAGCCTGCAGTTAACAGCAGCAGACATAAACCTCCACTGAAGTGCCTCTATCTGGTAACAATGAGCCAACTGACTGCAGCTGACCTAAAATATGGCATGCTTTTGATTATGTGAGGTTGTATGCATAGACACCTATTGTAGTATCTGACCAGCTACAGACTATAGGAAAGAATGCTAGCAAGCACAGTATGGGTACCTAAGAATCAGAGCAGGCAGCAAACATCTGGTAGAAACAGGCTGTTGTACAATCTAGTTTCATCCCTGCTAAACTTAAATATGGGACTACATCAGATTAAAAGTAAAAATGCAAAGAGAAAATGGCTATTTAAAGTTAAAAACACCAATCACAAAGCACATATAATGAATATCAAATAAGTTCAATCAACACATATAAATACATGGTAAAAAACATTTGAAGAAAAGAGAATTGTAACTGAAAATATTTTATGATAAAAAATAGTTTAATTCCTAAAAGACTGATCAATGTAAAAACACTGGACTATTAAAACCATCTAGAAAAAATATATAATTGAAATATTACAAGATCTTTTAAGATGTCTTTTAAAGAAACTCCAGGATTCAATAAAGCATTTTCCCAGCGCCAGAATAGTGTAGCAACTCCTGCATGTAATATGGCCGTCGAGCAATTTAGTACACAAGGCTGGGGGCATGCATGAGCCTGCCAGCACTATTCTAGCATGGACACCACTGAATAATGCTAATTACCTCATTTTCTGGTGAAAACCATGCAAATGAGGTGAATTAGTGATTCAGTATGCAGGCAGGCATCCATGCCAGAACAGTGTCCGTTGCAGAAATGTATTCGGTTACTGACCATGTAGATTTCTGCAAAAATCAAAATGGAGGCATGACATCTCAAAGTAAAGCATGTATTATGACTATTAGGCATGGCAATGGACAAAACTATAACCATTGGGATGGAAAACAGCTGCAAAAGTATAAAAATAAACGTTTATTTTTTTGGGGCCAGTTTTGGCCGCTTAAGCATAGTGCAGTGCCTCACAAACGAGATCATGCAGAAAATTTAAAAAAATGTGAAAAGACAATTTTAAGTGAAATCTGCATTTTGTCATTATAGTGGGTGGCATGCAGAATCAAAACTATAGCAGGTAACACTGGTTGGTAAGAAGAAAGGCTCTGGTGTAGTGGTGTAACAAGGGACTAAGGTAGTGGGGTATGCAAATGAGTAAAATTTACTGAATAGCAAAATGGGAGGCCATTGCCTGGATGTACCTAACTGTGTAGGAGCTATAAGGCAGTGGTGCAAGCAGGAGAAGCAGCTGACATGAAAACGGTGTGTGGCATGCTTGGTGCAAGCACATTGGAGCTTTGCGACTTCCATTTGAACTTAGCTAAGCACAGCTAAGCAAGGGGGGTGTCTGAGACTGTATTTACTTATTCAATGAAATGAGGACAATGTTCGTGTCCAGGGGAGGGCCATTTTTGCTTAAAAGTGTTTACTTTAGCTAAACGGGTTTGCACGGTGTGCACTGGATTTTAAACAAAAAAAAATTCGAAAATATCAGAACTGTTTACATTTGGGCACCGGGTAAAAAGGGCAGAAATGGGAAGGGAAAGAATGGGAACTAGCAGAATAAAAGCAATCAAGTACAAATAATATAGCTGGCAGGTGGAATGTATCATAGTCAGCTAATCATACAGGCAGCATCTGCAGCACAACAGTATAAACTATGCAAACACCTTCCAGTCTGATTTTTCCCCACAAACTCTGCACCATTGGTGCACACACTCGGGAGAATTTTAACTGACAAAATGTTAGGGGCTGCTGTCACTTTGATACATCAGTATGTGCTAGAGGCTGAAGGTGGTGAGGAGGATAATATTGACAAATGTCCCAGACTGAGGAGGAGGAGGAGAAGAGTGTTCAGACCCAGGGTAGCCTACCTGGGGCTACATGATCTGGAGATAATAGAGTGCTATAGGGTGGACAGGGGCATGCTTCAGCAACTCATTGAGCTGTGCCGGCCTCACCTCAGACCCAGAGCCAACAGGGGGGAACCCATGCCAGTGGATACCAAGGTATGTGTAGCCTTAGGAATACTAGCTACAGGTACTTTCCAAAGACCTACTGTGGACATCATGGGGGTCTCACAGGCATCTGCATCCTGGGTACTCCACCAGTTCCTGAATGCCATGCTACCACATGCCGGTGAGCACATTTACTTCCCCAGCACCTGTGGGGAGAGGACCAACAATATGCAACTCTTTCACCATGTAGCAGACTACCCGGAGGTACTGGGTGCCATAGACTGCACGCACAGCCACATCAAAGCACCACCTGGTGAACAGGGTAGGGTCTACATAAAATGCAAGGGCTTTCACTCCATCAACTGCTAAGTCATGTGCAATGTCCAAGGCATTATCATTAATGTGTGTGCTGGCAGCCCTGGAAGCTATCTCGGCTCCCGCATCTGGCATTCCTCACAGCTGTACCAGGGATTTGCCGGGGGACATCCCATTTGGCCATCTGGTGGGGGATGCTGGCTATGCATTGGAGCCGTGGATGAAAACACTCATCAGAAATGCATGCACACACACACACACACACACACACACACACACACACACACACACACACACACACACACACACACATACACACACACACAAACACACACACACACACACACACACACACACACACACACACACACACACACACTCAAGAATGCCATAATGAGGCACATGCACAAACCAGGATCATTATAGAGAGTGTGTTTGGGATACTCAAGTCACGGTTCCATTGCCTTGACATATCTGGTGGAGCCCTGCAGTACTCTCCAGCCACATGTGCACACATGTTCATGGTATGTGCCATACTACACAATATGATCCCGTGGAAACAGCTGCAGCAGGAACAGCACAGGGAAGGGCCACACAGCCCCCCACCATTGCCAAGGTCCCCACAGGCATGGAGGGACTCAGAGGAGGAACCCATTGAGCCAGCTCCAGTTGGCAGATGGAGGTGTGCCCAGTATGCCCTGGTCTTAGCAAAGAGGCAACGCATAGCACACATAATGACCCTGTATGGACCCAGAGACTGACACCTGTCTCTGGCTCGCACACACAGTAAAATGGATGCCACACACACATCACACTAACTCTACCTAAACATGTATAGGCAGTGTACTGCATGCATCTGATGTAGGCAGCCCTCAAGCACTGTCCTCACAACTGCCACAGGCACAAGGTAAGTCAGTCTGCTTAACAATAAATGAATGGAGTAGTATGTTCTGGTAGCATATCTATGGTATCGCTGCATGCATGCAAGGGAATGGGGTGGCCTACTGGGATAGCAGCAGACAACTGATGGCTATGTGGACACCAGAAAATGTTTTCCCAATACTGGCTTCCCCACACTATGCAGTAGTACCCAAGGTGACAAATCCAACTGCAGTTTATGTGGAGGGCCAACTAACTGGGAGGTCATAGGTCACAGGCATGGATGTCAGTGTGGGAGGTCCCATACTCACCCCTCAGCCTCACCCAGCAAGTCAGCCATAGGAAACTATAAAGAAGTGTCTGGCAAAGGCCCACAAATAGCAACAATGATGAAATACCCCTACATACTTACACAGTGACAGCACAGCAGTTGCAGTAAGGTTCTGAAGGGTAAGAAGTCTGAAACTCAAATGTATTCCATTACATTCTGACCTGTGGTCTTTAGTGATATGCCACTATTCTCCAAGACAGAGCACAATACTATGCTAAATGGAACCAAAATGTAAAGCAAATATCAACACAGTCTGTGCAAATGTGTACAGTTGACAGGTGTGCCCCCCACACCCATATTCCCATAGAAATGCAGTAACATGTATGTTTGTAGGGAAATAGCAGCAGAGCACACATTGCCAGGGCTGTCCCAATCAACATGGTAACTTGTTGCATGTCCACAATATGCAGGGGTCAATGAGCTATGTATATGTGTGGTTAATACTGTCAGAATGTGGCCAGCACTTACTCCCGACTGTTGTGTCATAGTGGCCTAGGTACAGTACTGTGGTTGATAGGGTCATGTTCCAGGACCTACAGTGTCAACTATTCTGCATGTCAGCTACACCTATGGTAGGAGTTGTACACACTGTCCAGATGTCAATATCTGTTAATGCAGGAAAGCTGGACAGGTCATGGACAGAAGACCACACATATGGACAGTACACAGCTAGGAGTAACCTACACAGTACCTACCATACCTCTCAACTATACAGACCTATGGCAGAATGTCCAGAGGTTTGCATCATATTTGTGGTCTATATATCATGAAATAGTGGTTGTCTGGAAATTCATTGACAAATCACGTGAGACTAAGGTCAGAAAATAATGACAGATTGCAGTGTCAGACTTCATACCCTACAGAAATATGCATGCTTATGCAAAACCTGTTATTGAATCACCTTTCTAGATTTGTAAGGCCAATACTTGAAAATGGTCCCTACATTTAGGCCTCTGTTCCCCAATTTCTTATGGCTTTGTCCAGATGTCTGGTACTCATAATTTGAGTGGTATGGTGCCTAGTAGGACAGCAGGTACCTGAAGGCCAGTGTACTGCCAGTTTAAGAAAGGCTGCCACCTTTCTGTGTCAGCACTGACAACATATCTCTGGCCAACAGCCATACCCCTGGAATGACAGAGGTTGTCACAGAAGAAGCACAAGTATGCCTTGTATATCTGTTCTGCTTGTTCTAACATTGCATTTGCCTGCCAACTATCTGCAAAACAAGAAAGAGTCATGTCAAAACAGCAATGTCAGACAGTGGGGAAGCAGACATCATACCCATAACAGCAAACAAGCAATCACTAAACTGGTCTCCCAAATGTCTATGCTTGGCAGAACATTATTAACACCCTATCCCCATGTGTGGGCCTTTGTCTGACTGTCATATTTGGGCATGTCCAGATGTCAGTCTGTGATGGCATGACAGCTAGGCCCACATATAGCCTCATAATAACAGATAGCAACACAAACCGTCTAAGGACCAAAACAAATGGAGTGGTGCAATGATGGACAACCTGCTAAATAGGTACACTCAGAGGGGTGAAGTGCACAACCTTGTGTGTGATGTAACGGCATGTACCACACCCGCATCAGAATTACAAATAAATAACAGTAACCACTATGGCTAAAGCCTGTGACTGGACTACAAAAGGACAAAGAGACACACATAAGGGGAAGGGGAACCACTGGCCAGACAAATGGAGAATGTGCACACCAGAAAAGATTGTGCAGTAACATAGGTCCCGTGCGGTGTATGGAGTCAGTAAACATAACCTGCAAATACACAATGCACACCCATTCAAGTGGAGCTCCGCAACAAAACAAAAACCCAAACAATGGACACCTTAGAGGCAAAATCACATGAGAACTCCACAAATCAACACACCACAGACCATGTAGACTCCATACACCAGGGTCTTGCAAACACTAAGCCTTACCCCAAACCCCAAACACCTATCCTACACAGATAGGCTAACAGCACTGTCACTCTACCACATTTCATACAGACTCTGCTGAGGTGACCCCTGTCTAACATACAAAGCAATCTAGATCCTGCCTTGATGGGACTGTTGAACATCTGGAACTCAAGGCCCAGTCCATCAACCTGTAGGCGTAGCATCAACCTGGGATGTGATATCAGTACAGCTTGCTGGTATGACAGATACATGTCCCACACACTCCTCCATTTGTAGAATACACTCCCTTTCAACAGCAAGCCAAATGCCTCAATACCCCTAGTGATTTCCTCCCTGTATAAGTGCATGGGGAACACAAAATACAGTCCTGTGATCCCACCTGTGTCCCTGCTGGACAGGGGCTCTGTGTGTTGACATGTCGTAACATGTGCTACACTCTCATCTGCATGGGTTATAAGGGCTTCAGGGCCAATACCCTACTAAAATCATAGCAACCTATACACAACTGTCTGTCAGTGGCTCACCACATTACTTTGTACTGCTCTGCCACTGACATACCTGGAAGTTACAGTGCTATGTGGAATATACTACACATATAATGGACATTTCTGCACAGTAAAATGCACTCTGTACCCACATCCATACCTATCAACCTCTGACAGCAAGACATCTGAACAAAGTCATAAATAAAAGTGGGTCAAAGGCCCAATGATAGGCACATGTTGTAAATATTGTCCTTACATACTGAGAAAATTGGTAGAATAAGGGGTTTTGCATTAGTAGGAATTGTCTGAACGTTATGAAGTCTGAAACACAAATGTCTGTCATTATTTTGTAAAGTCAGTCTTCAATTATATGCAACTAACTTGCCATAAAAACACAAGCTTATGTAGACTGGACGAAATTTCTAGACAAATACCTGGACAATCTGCCAAGAAATGTACAGTTGAGAGGTATGGCCACACCAGGATGTGACTTTTCAGGTAAAAAAGAATACCCCACAAGCAGGAGATCCCCAGCCAGTATATCACCAAATTGCTGGACTGTTTACACAGCTTCATCAGACAACCAGCTGTAGCCACACCTCTCAACTGGTCTTTTTGGGCAAGAATGTTTATAGTTGGGCTCTTAATATTCGTCTGTGCATCATGCATCTTGTATTCCTCTGGTAAAACATTGTGATGATCTGAGGATGTCTGTCACTAGGTAATTACACAATACATTCCAGTGCCAGACTTCAGATATGTCAGAAAATGTCTGTTAAAACAAACCCAGTACCTCTAGGAAAATCCTGTTTACTTTTGAGAGGTATTGCTGTAGCACACAAAACCCAGACCGGAGTGCAAACATCTCTGGAATGGAGTCCCACTCTCACTATAGAAGGTCACACTGGGCATGATCCTACAATTAGAGAATCACAGGCCATGTTGGAACTCACATCAGACTATATACATGTATTGTGCATATATGTCTTTGCATACAGACAGCTATGTGCACCTTAACTGTCCCTACACACACCCATTAGACAGGATTGCCCTCAGCTAGCTGTAGATGGCCCATATGTGATATATCTACATCTGTTGTGTGTGATACACAGACGTATCTATGGGCAACATATAACGATATGCCAAGCATACACACACATAGACGTGTGGAAGAGAGAAACATTGATAGAGAGAGAGAGAGAGAGAGAGAGAGAGAGAGATACACACAGGGGGACACACAGAGAGTCATACACATGGATACTCTGAATGGCATAGAGTGATGTAATGCTATGGACAGTGGCATACTGGTCATAACCAGTCGCACATGCCAGCTTGAAGGCAAGCTCTATTGTGTCATAGTACTGAGGTAGGGGTTAGATATTACATCACCTGCCTGTGTGTGTGTGTGTGTGTGTGTGTGTGTGTGTGTGTGTGTGTGTGTGTGTGTGTGTGTGTGTGTGTGTGTGTGTGTGTGTGTGTCTGTTTGTGTCTGTAGGTTTAAGTACTGGGAGGCTGGTCCCACTCAGTACACTTCCCATTGCCCACTTCATAAGATCTGCTGCTGGCATTCACGTTAGAAGTACCATTGGACACCTGTCATCCCTATAAGCGTTGTAGTACTTGTGATAACTGCATAACACTGTACTACAAATAACTAGATAGATATGGGTTCTAATCTCAATCCTGGCAAATGTAAGTGTGTGAGAGTATGTGTGTGTGTGTGTGTGGGTTTGTTTGTTTGTAGGTGAAACAGTTTTAGGCAATTCCCACCCAGTACACTTCCCAGTACCCCACTTTAGCATTTCTGCTAATGTCATTCCCCTTAGAAGTACTTTTGCACAGCCCCAGCCCTATAAGCTCCATGGCTTGTGCAATAACTATGCAACAGTATAGTACAAATAACTAGATAGGAAAGGGTTCTATTCCCAGTTTTTGGCAAATGTGCGTATGTTTGTAAGTGTCTATATGTTGAAGTATTCTGAGGACTTCCCCATCCACAACACTTCCCAGTGTCCTACTTAGCAGTCCTGCTGATGTCAATCACCTTAAAAGTACCTTTGTACACTTCTTAGCCCTATAAGCTCTGTAGTGCATGCAATAACTGTGCAACACTATGGTACAAATAACTAGATAGACAGAGGTTCTATTCCCACTTCTAGCACATGTATGTATGTTTGTAGGCTGAAGTATTTTGACGACTTTCCCATCCAGTACACATTCCAGTGCCCTACTTAAGCAGTCCTGTTGATGTCATTCACCTTAGAAATACCGTTGGGCACTTGTTAGCTCTATAAGCTCTGTAGCACATGTGATAACTGTATAACACTATAGTACAAATAACTAGATAGGTAGGGGTTCTAATCCCAGTCCTGACAAATGTAAGTGTGTGTGTGTGTGTGTGTGTGTGTGTGTGTGTGTATGTGTGTTTCTTCATAGGTGAAACTGTTTTAGGCCATTCACAACCACTACACTCCCTAGTGCCCTACTTTAGCAGTCCTGCTGATGTCATTCCCCTCAGAAGTATCTCTGGACAACCCTCAGTCATATAAGCATGGTGCATGCAGTAACTATGTAGCAGCATAGTACAAATAACTAGATAGGCATGGGTTCTTTTCTCATGTCTGGCAAATATGTTTGTATGTGTGTGTGTGTGTGTGTGTGTGTGTGTGTGTGTGTGTGTGTGTGTGTGTGTGTGTGTATACAAGAGTTTGTAAGTGTGTATGTTTATAGGATGAAGTATTTTGAAGAGTTTTCCACCCACAACACTTCCCAGTGCCCTACTTTAGCAGCCCTGCTGATGTCATTGCCCTTAGAAGTACCTTTGGACAGCACTCAGCCATATAAGCTCTGTGGCATGTGTAATAGCTAAGCAACAGTATAGTACAGATAACTAAATAGACAGGGGTTCTACACTCAGTTGTGGCAAATGTGTATGTGTGTAAAGCTGTTTTAAAGTAATCTATTTTGATGACCTTCCATCCAGTACATTTCCCATTGTCATACTTTACAAGGGCTCTTGATGTAAATCACCCTAGACATACCTTGCAGCACTGTTAAATCCTATAAGCTCCGTGGTGCATGTAATAACTGCCTAACACTGTATTATACATAACTAAATAGTTAGGGGTTCTAAACTCAATACTGACAACTGTGATATTGTGTGTGTGTTTGTGTGTGTGTATGTGTGTGTGTGTGTGTGTGTGTGTGTGTGTGTGTGTGTGTGTGTGTGTGTGTGTGTGAGTGTGAGAATCATATCATCCCAGTGTGTGTGTGTGTGTGTGTGTGTGTGTGTGTGTGTGTGTGTGTGTGTGTGTGTGTGTGTGTGTGTGTGTGTGTGTGTGTGTGTGTGTGTGTGTGAATCATGTCCTCTGGGGGTGTGGATTATACCATTTTGAGGCATGTACCACCCAGCACACACCCCATTGCCCTAATTTACAAGGCCTGCTGATGTGATTCACCTTAGATATACCTGTATACACTTGTTAGCTCTCTAAGCTCTGTGGTGTGTGCAATAACAGTATAATACTATAGTGGAAATAATTAGATAGGTAGGGGTTCTAAGGTAGAGGTTCTAATCTCAATACTGACAACTATAGTGGTGTGTGTGTGAAGGATACCCCCTGTAGCTGTTGTGTGTTTAGATAATACCATTTTAAGGCCTATTGACCCTCTACCCATGACATAACTTTAAACATCCTGTTAATGGCAGCTGCCTCACATGCACCATGTAACACTATGCAGCCCATACCAGTCATCTGTACAGATGTACATGGAATATCCACGTTTGCAACCTATATGTGGCCTGTGTCCCCTAACAATGAGCATTTTTGTGATATCATTGCCAGATAAGTCACAGTCAACATAGTGACTCACATGCCAGTATCAAGCATTGTACCTGACTGACACATCATGCTGCTACAAAGTCTGTCACTCTATCACTTGTGCAGGTTTGTAGGAGCAGTGGACGAGGCCAATCGCTATGTCTGGTGGGTTATCCACCATCCATGAAGGCATTCACAAGATTACCTATTGTAAGAGGTTGCATGTTATATCCTAGGCATATAATCTATGTGGAGCATGTCATGTGTATACAGCACTATAGCACATACAAGTAGATATGTAGGGTTACTAATATGTCTATTGGCAACTGTGTATTTGTTTCTGTATGCACATACCCTGTGGCTGTCTTTAGTGTGTGTATGTGATTGTTATACCATTTTGTGTGCCTCCTCTAACATGTGAACTCCCCCATTGCCAACCTAGTGTCAGCCCATATAGATGTCATCCACCGTACAAGCACAGTTACACACTTTCTAATACCAAGCCAGTGTGGTGGATATAATGGTCATATCACTGTGTATTGTACACTAATAGATGGCTAGGTCAAATACTCTGTCACCTCCATGTGCATGTGTGTTTCAATGCATGTCCCCATGCAGTAGTGTGTGTGTGTGTGTATGTGTGTGTGTGTGTGTAGGGGGGGTGGGTGTGTGTGTGTGTCAGATGGTTCTAACATGTTAAGGGACTCTTAACCCACCACTGGCAATCCTAACAGCCCCTGCAATTGTCGCCCACTTTAGTAGTAGTGGCAAACACTGCCACCCAACAGTACTGCTGTGCTATTTGTGTTATGTATCTAGTGCTATCATTCGTAAGATTGTGCAGGTAGGAGCTGTGCTCAGCCCTTCATCAGCTGCCCCATGTACAGGACTGTGACTCTGTGTGCACTAACAACATGAGATTCCAGACATGCATATGAGATAGCAGACACACATGCTGGTGATTGTCAAGTTAAACTAACATGGGCTGACTTGTGTCAGGAATACATACCCGCTTTACTAGAAAGGCTCAGCCAGACTCTGCTACACTTTGCTGTGAGGGAAAGGTTAGTTTGCTTTTTATTTTTTGTATTACTTTATTGCCCTTTTCTATTTTGAATACTGGGATTTGTTTTATTTACCTTGTGTTTTCCTTGTATTCTGCTTTTAACTGCATATTAAAATTTGAAAAGAGACCACAGCTCTGTCTCTTTTGAGTCAGGCAGAAATTAGTACAGGTCAATAGAACAGGTCAGTTAAGGTTAATCATCTGTGAACTGAGGGGGTAGGGCTAGGAACTAAACCTTCTATTTAAGGGGTAAGATAAAACATTTCAGAGCTTTCATAGAAAGGCTCACCCAGACTCTGCTACACTATGTTGTGAGGGAAAGGTTAGTTTGTTTTTTATTTGTTGTAATACTTTATTGCCTTTTTCTATTTTGAATACTGTGATTTGTTTTATTTACCTTGTGTTTTACTTGTATTCTGCTTTTCACTGCATATTAAAACTTGAAAAGAGACCGCAGCTCTATCTCTTGTGAGTCAGCCAAAAATATTTTCCCCACCCTCCCACACGGTTACTGTAGTGTTTTTAAACACCACTGTCATTCTAGTTGCCTTCCCTTATGTTAATTTGACCATATATCTTGTTTCCTCTCTGTTTTTACTGGCTTGTGTGAGTAAGCACAAAATGATCATTTGGTGAAATCACTCCCCTTCAACTATTCAAATTTATTGGCCATCCTACTGTATTCCATAGTACCAGAATACAAAATTGACCCCCCTTTAAATCTATCTTGGTGTTTTAAAAATAGTGACTCTCCACTAAAACTTAACTTTTTAGACAGGTAAAACTTAAGTTACCTACTTTCACATGTAACTCCTCTAGTGAACACTGCAGTGTTTAGGATAAACCATTTTTTTCATCTTACCTTTAAGCATCTTGTGACTAGCACTTGCTTTAAAACCTACTGGAAAGCACTAAGAAGTCATAAACTGATAGAAGCACTCAACTCTCCTTGTTAATCGTAGGCACTAAACAGCCTATAATTGCAAAGTACCTTGTTAAGGTAAGGGAAAACAGCTCTTGTGCTTTACAAAAAAATAAAAGCACCAACCAGGCATATCCAAGGGTCAGCTTCCGGTGATTTCTCCTGTCTACCTGGTGAATCTAGGCATACTGGGGCAATGCAGCAATTGCCTCATGTACACAGACAACCCTCTCCTCCTACCACCCAACACTACAACCTGCGAGAGATGCACTTATATAGCAAAACTGGAAGCAAAGCTCTCTCCACCCAAGATTGCACTAGACAGTCAAGAGGAGAAGGTTAACACCAGCACTACACCTCAAGCAACACATAGCCCTTCTAAACCCAAACCACCAACACCCACACATAGCAACACTAAACCCACATATGTGGAGGCCCTTAACAGTAACTTGCCCAAGCAACAAGGATATCTGAAGCTGAAATGCAAACAAACAGCAATCACAACCAAAGTGTCATATAGCTCACAACACCAGTGTGCCACCCAACAGCAGCCCCTAAGGCAAGACAACATACCCAACACTTTAGTCATAGGTGACTCTATAGTCAGGCACACTGATGTCCCACTCACCAGGCTGAACAAGGAGAAAATTACAGTCAGCTGCCTGTTGGGTGCCAGGATCGGCCACATAATGCATGCACCCAAGTCACTTCACAACAAGTACAAATATGACTTTGTCATTGTCCATGTTGGAGTGAATGACTTAAGACGTACCTCCCTGGACTACATGAAAAGAGACATGGAAGAGCTCTCAGATCATGTGGCCAGGGCAGGTATGACCCTACCCCTGAGTAGCATCCTGCCTTCACCCAGAATGATACCACAGTATAAAGACAAAATGATTGACTTCAACAATTGGCTAAGCTTTTGGTGTCATTCAAAGGGGATCCAGTATCTGTCTGCCTGGGATGACATGATCGACAGACCACGATGCTTTCCAGATATGGTCTGCACCTGTTGCCCTTGAGATTCAGGTTACTGGCTAAGGCTCTTGCCACCCTTATAGTGCCTTTTTTAGGCAAAGTTTAAAAGACAAAACCACCACCATAACAGGTACAAGCATGCAAAATCTGAAGGTAATGCTACTCAATGCTAAGTCTAAACTTCAAATGCACTCTCTCAAGGTACTCCTAAAAATGGAGAACATCTATATCTGTGCAGTAACTAAGACCTGGTTCAAGGCTCCAGAGAGCAACACTGCAATACCAGGCTACAACTCTTACCACACTTTTCGGCCACCAAACCAGGACCAAAACACTAAAGGTGGAGGAGTGTCCATATTCACCAAGTATATTCACAACACCAGACTACTTGCCCAACACAATGCGTCTGAAATGCTCCAGGTACAACTAACACTAGGTAAGACTGCAATCCAAATTGTAGCTTGCTACAGATCCTCCACCATGCCCCATGATTCTCTCTACACCTTCCTAAACAAACAGGAAAATATTAAGATACAACCAAACACCCTAATACTGGGTGATTTTAACTACCCTGCCATTAACAGGGAAAACTACTTGTGTACTAACACCTTTGCCCAACGGTTCTTGGAATTCATAAATTTCAATGCCCAGGATCAATCCTTAGTCCCACCAGGGGCTCCAATATCCTAGACCTGGTCATTACCAACATGGGAAATCGATGCTCCACACCTATGGTCACCCCCCATTGGTCAGATCTGACCATAAGCTAATCACCCTTGACATCCACATCCCACCCACAAGCCCCAGTAAGGAAACCTCCATAAATAACTTCTCCAAAGCCAACTTCATGCTACTCAAGTCATAAGTGACAAACTTCATGACACCCATGCAGATGGGAACTGAAAGTTTGACTGCTGAATTCTACACTAAGGCACTGTATGAGCACATCCACTCGTGCATGAATCGTGCCATCCCCAATGGAACCAACATGCTCTCCTCCAAAAAAAAGAAGCCAATCTGGGGGTCCCTTGCCATAAACAAAGTTTACAACAAAAGGAAGAAACAGTTGCAGAAAAGAGGAAAATCCCAGGATGCAAAAAACTCCCTTACCAACCTCAGTAAGAAGCTGAGATCCCTCATAAAATCCTCCAAAGATAGTTATGAAAATAGATTGCCAAATATTCCAAAGACAATCACAAGGCATTCTATAGCTATGTCAAGAATCTAAATGGCAATGCTCAGATCTGCTATGAGCTGCAACAAAATGGCATTAAATATACTGATCCCAAGAATATTGCCAAAATCCTGGCAGATCAATTCAGTGCAAACTTCACCCCCCTCTCACCCCCTAAAGGGCCCATCTCAATACTGAAAGATTGCCAAGTAATAACGGCCACACAGGTAAAAAAACACACTCTCCAAAGCTATGAATACAGCATCCATGGGACCAGACAACATCAAAGGCTGTGTACTACATGAACTACAAAATGAACTGGCACCTCACCTAAGTGTCCTGTTTAATCATTGCCTCACCTCAGGCTTCATGCCCACTGAGTGGCACACAGCTAAAGTTATCTCAATCCACAAGGGGTGATCCACCTTGAATCCTGGGAACTATTGCCCAGTCAGTCTGATGAGCCTGATCTGCAAGGCCATGGAACGTATTATCATGGAACTTATAAACAAAGACATTGGCAACCTTCAAACACTGGACTGCTCACAGTTTGGGTTCATGAAGGGACGATCTTGTCTCCTGAACCTGATTGACTTCTTTGAATCAGTCTCCAGAGCTGTGGACAAGGGTAATGTGGTCCACAGAGCCTACCTGGACCTCGCCAAGGCCTTTGATACCATCTCCCACTCTGGAATCATAGATAAACTTACTAAACTGGGTATTAATCTCTACATCACTCGATGGGTTGCCAACTGGCTTACTGACAGAACCCACACTGTAAATGCAGCCGACTCCAAATCCAGCTCCAGACAAGTGACAAGTGGAGTTCCTCAGGGTTCAGTCCTGGGACCGCTCTTGTTTGGTATCTACTTCTCTGAAGTACAGGCCAACACTAAGGGACTCTGGCTAACAAAGTTTGCAGATGACTGCAAACTGGGAGCCATTGCTGAATCCCCAAATAATGTGGATATTCAACAAAAGGGCCTTACAGAAATAGATGCTTGGTGCCAGAGGCATGGGCTCAAGCTCAGTGCCAAGAAATGTATAATTATCCCCATTGGGAAAAAACATGTACCCCTGAATTACCACATAGGTGGCAGTACACTAAACACCGAAAGTGTGATAAGAGACTTAGGGACACAGGTGGACAGTGGTCTCACCTTCGATAACTACATCACCAGAACAGTCAGGAAATTCTTCTATGTGGCACACCTCATCACTAAGGGCTTTTCATCCAGAAAAAAGGAGGTCATTGTCTCACTGTACTCATCCCTCATTAGACCCATTGTAGAATACAACACCCCATTTGGTATGTACCTCTCAAGACATCTGCAATAACTGGAAAGGCTGCAGAAATACCTCACTAAAAGAACCACTGCCCTAAAGCAGATGCCCTATGCTGACCATCTAAAAAAACTCCACCTATACTCTTTCGCATATCGTCTACCAGAGGCGATCACTGCTTAACATACAAGGCCATGTCAAACCCAGAGCTGCTGGACATGCTACACTTAAAGAAATCCCAATCCCTCAGAGACACATGCTCCAGGGATCTAAATCTTGTCATCACAATGAACAAAACATGCTGGAGGGATAGGTTCCTGACCCAAAGACTCCACAGACTCTGGAATAGACTGCCCATACATGTCAGGAAAAGTGCCTCTTTGGCCCTCTTCAAAAGGAACCTTGATGATTGGATGGGAGATCAGAAATTCACCCCGTGGATCATTTCAATTACCCTGCTAGACAGGGGTCCAGGGAAGTAAATACTGTGGGAAGAAATAGCCCAGGAATTGTTATGGCTAGGCTTGTATAGGCCCTAGGGCTGATAGCCTAGTACCAACCTATGAACCTATGAACCTATGAACCAAACCTGTCACACGCAGTACCAGGCATACCCTCATCAACTGCATGATGATTGAGTGGATGGGACAGAAATGGCAGGGGCAACAGGTGCTGGTAGTTGAATCCATTGCAGTTAAAGTAATGGCTTAGCTTGTAAGGGACCTAGTGCCAGTACTCAAGTAACCTCCTCTGTATATGTGAGCCTGCAGTCCTACAGAACATTCAGGTGACATGTGTGAAGGCTCGGCAGCTGTGTCAAGGGTATGTATGCAAGGTCACAGTGTCTGCCACAATTGCCCCTCTCACATTATTGCATGAAAACACACCTGGTAAATATGTACATATAAGCTGTACCTTGGCTATGAAAAGGTCACTGTGTTTCCACTCTGCCTTACTCAACATTGCTACTGTCAGCAGGACCACAGCCTGCAGACACACAGACACCTGGAACACAAACAGAATACAGTAAGTGGCACCACAGTCAGTCAGCAGTACTAACAGCAATAGTGCATCATGGCAAACAAGGTACATACACCTCGATGTGTACCCATAACTATTGCCAGCAGACAGCACCTTACACAGCATGACATTGCTACACTGTACTATAGTCACCCTGTGCATCAGACTCATATGAGTATGTCTGTGCATCAATGGTATGGATAACAGAGTTCTGGCACAAGTATAAACACATGCACAGAGTGTGGTGTTGGATTGCCAGAGGCCTAGGCTGGGTCATATGGCTGACATTGTGTGTGTGTGTGTGTGTGTGTGTGTGTGTGTGTGTGTGTGTGTGTGTGTGTGTGTGTGTGTGTGTGTATGGGTTGTGCAGAGGAGCTGTGCGTGTCTGGTGGGGACCGCCCTGTAATAGGGATGCATGAGTGTTTGTCTGCACACCATCAAGCCATGTGGATGCCCGACACAGGGCTATGTTGGACAGCTGTGGACTGTACATGGCAGGATGTATGGTTCACCATCTCCCAGCAGGGAAGCGGGAACTGGTTCTGCCAGGGCTATCACTGGCACCACCAGGCCCAAGGACCGATGCAGTATTACTCTCAAATGGTGACTGCTGTCTGCTGGGTCCTTGGCCCTGTTGGGGCTGGCCAGAGCAATGTGCCTATGGCCTGCTCTGGTGTGGTTTGGACAGCAGCCTCCATTCAGTAGTGCTGTTGGCACTGTCACTATGGGACTGCAAATTTTCACAGCCACGTGGGCTCTCAGCTGATCATGTTGCTGACCTACGTTCACCTGGCCGATGCCCTACCCCCACCGCATGCTGACACTGCATGCAGTGTCAATGTCTCATCCCACTGTCTATCCACAAGATGATGTATGGCATCACAAATGCTGTGGAGGTTGTCACGCATGGCAGGAAGTGCTTCATTCATGACCCTGAGCATCTGTCTGGTGCTGCGGTCAGTGCACACCTGTGCATCCATGATGGACTGTAACATGCATCTGGTGACACTTGCTGTGGCACTTGCAACAGGGGCTTGATGGGCAGCAGTCCTCCATCGAGCACCCTTGTCCATCTGCCTATGTGTGACCTCACCTGTTCTCTGGCTATTTCTGGTGTCTACACTCACACTTGCCATAGTCAACACACTAGCCTGTTCCATGCCACCACCCTTGACATGTCCATTATCTGTGGCTGCTAGGGACTGGGTATGCGTGGGCATACTGACTATGTGTGGAAACATGGTGGGTAAGAGTGGGATATCAAACAATGGCACAAATTCAGGCCCCAACAACCCCACCTGTGCCTCACTATGACCACCATCATCATGGGAGTCCGCTAAGACACTGACATCAGGTTATGAGGGTGAGAGACACCAACCCCCATGTTCACTTGTGGGGGAATTCAACACATGTAAATTAATACCCTGCAGGATTATGTTTGCTGATATAAACACACACACACACACACACACACACACACACACACACACACACACACACACACACACACACACACACACACACTCCTGGTACAGTCTGGCACAGCTTTGACACCTATGGGCCCTTCAGGGCAGACCTTACGGTAGGTCTACCTGCCACAAACCATCTCTTTCACAGATACTGTAAAGACCACAACAAAGGGTGACAAATCCTACTGTGTGATGGACCTAATAGCTGAATGGTAATTGTGACCAAGACCAAGGCTATTGGAGTGAGCTATACAGTATCACCAAGTGCATATTTATTTATTTTATTTTCAGTTTGATTACTGGGGAAGTCCACTGGGCCTAAAAGTGCATGTTTTCAGTGGAGGCCCGGGGAGAAAAGCTCCGTAAGCAATACAAATACAATGAAGGTTACATTATGTTAAAGTAAAATACAAGAATAGAATTCATACATTCAGAAATGCAGATGCATAAGATGTGAATCAAACAACACAGCTAATAGATAATTGAGAACACCCATTACTGGAATATCAATTCAAAACAATATGATACAAATATCTGTAAGAATAAGAACATTTTTTTTACATTGTGGTATTGATATATACAGTATTTACAGACTGTAGTGTTAAGGAAGAAATTCATTAGTCAGAGAAAGACTGCTGAGTCTATTTTAGGAGAGTAGAAGTAAATGCAAGCAATGTAGAATAGTCAATTGGGGCATTCAGTAGAATTTATGTAGGGTGGAAGCAGGAGCATTTCCATTTGGATGATAGGTATAGGAATAGTTGGGTCTTGAGTGATTCTGTGTTGGGTATATTCCTGAGAGAAGGGGGAAGAGAGTTCCATTTCTTACCTAGTGAGAAGGAGAGAAGAGTAGTTGGCCAGTGGGATGTTTTGGTTTGTAGATGGAGACAAGGTTTTGGTGTTTGGATCTCAGAGATCTATTCGGGATGTATGGAAGAAGGATGTTTGTTATGGCTGTGCATTTTTCAGGACAGAATATTAATTTGACACCTATGGGACCTTCAGGGCAGACCTTATGGTAGGTCTACCTGCCAAAAACCATCTCTTTCACAGCTACTGTAAAGACCACAACAAAGGGTGACAAATCCTGCTGTGTGATGCACCTAATAGCTGAATGGTAATTGTGACCAAGACCAAGGCTATTGGAATCTTGCATGTACTGCCAGAGCTGACTTACTGATATACAGACCACACACAATGACAAGGTGACAATATGTGATGATAACTGATGAAGGAACAAGAGTATACACTATCACTACATTACCTACCTACAGAATTCAGACTCACAGGGATTCATTTCAGACAACATTGCAGGACAGTTTGCAATACATACAGGAAACGTATGAAGTACTAGGTGCACAGTCTCATAAGATGATACCAGGCAATTGGCCCTGATGCCCTCATAAGCCTGGCCCAGACTTTTGCCCATGTCCCTTCAAGCCAGCACCTGTTTCCCCTGTCCAGCTGGGACATATGGGGGATCCCAGGGGTGTTTTATCCATATCCCATCCAGTCATCTAGCTTCTTCTTCAAGAGGGCTATACATGTACTCTGCTAGACATAGGGAGGGAGTGTATTTTACAAACAGTGTATTGTGTGGGACACTACACTATACCACCAACAAGTGCTATACATGTCACAGCCCAGGTGAGGGCCTTGCTTGCATGTTGCATGAGTGGGGTTTGTCTTACAGATATACAGAAATGTCATCAAGGCTGGTTTGGAAATGGCCCTGTATGCCACATACAGGTCACCTATGATCAGTCTGTATGAGACTGAGTACAGTGAGAGGGCTTTCAGCCTATCTGTATAGAATAGGTTGTTGCAGACCCTATATTTGCCTAGTCAGGAACCTCTGTAGTCTTTGCAACTGCTGCATTTGCTTGGCAAGCTACATGCCAAAGGATCAATTGTACTTGCTAATGTGCCTGATAAGGGTGAAGTACAGGGATGTTGTGGCTTCCTGGTTCCTGGATGACATACTCATATTTCTGAGGTGGGCCATGTAGACAGCCTTCCGCACAATGGTGCCCACACGATGGGAAACTGTCAGGTTGCTACCAACCTTGGTGCACAAGTTGCCTCACACTTGATTGCATGCTCAGTACATTATTACTGTCATAATTAGTGTGGATTACATCCGCCACAGCAGGGAGAATGACATATCTCCTGGCATTCTGTTTGTGGTAATGCTGCTTGCACCAGTCATTAATTTGGGTGTGGGCCTCTTGGAGGATGCTCACTTCAGTAGAGGAATGTAAGACAGTGGCCAGCTTGCAAGCATCTGTAAACCTGGTCAGCTACAGACCACTGCTTTTGTCTTGTACCTCAGATACATTTATGTCAAACAGTAGACGCCCCCCGACCGATCCTTGGGGTATACCGCTCTGGCAGACTCTACTACTAGAGGTGGGTTTCTCTACTTTGACCGAGTGGACGTTATCCTTGAGCCAGTTAGCTACCCATCTGGTAACATACAGGTTGATGCCTAGCTGTGTAGGCGTATGTATCCCGGCTGCCTGGGGATTATTGTGAGAGAATTGGGCTAGGTGAAGGTAGGCATTGTTCACCATCTTCCCCTCAACCTTGTGTTTGTTGACCACTTCAGAGAAGTCAGCCAGGTTTAACAGGCCTGAGTTCTCTTTGAGAATACCAAACTGTGTGGGCGCAAGCATTTTGAGGTTGCCAATGTCCCTGTTTATAATGTCCTTGATATTGCCTTCCATGCTCTTGCAGAGCAGGCTAGCTAGGCTGATGTGCATATAATTGGCTGGGTCAGTGGATTCCTCTGCCTTTGTGTATAGGGATGACAATGGCTGTCCTCTGTGCAGATGGGATGACACCGGTGCTCAGGCTTTGGTTGACTACAGTGTGTAAAGGAGCTGAGAGCTCATGCCTGAGTTCATGTAGGATGCAGCCAGGAATGTTATCAGACCTATGGAGACTTCTGTGTTATGTCTTTGAGAGGGCATTATGGACCTGCTTCCTGATGATGAGGGGAGGGGGCAGGTGCTGTGCATGCAGATGTGTACAGATGGGGAGACAGGGGGATGATGTTTACATGTCACCTGTCTGCAGCATGTTGCCTATATCTATGCCGTATGTGTATGTGGTGTTATTAATCACCACTACAGAGCAGATTTGGGTGCTTCCTGTGGGATTGCAGACATATGTGTGGAAGGCCTAGTGATTGGCCTTGGTGGATGTGTCCAATCTGCACTCAAAGATAGCCTTAGGGTAATTTACCTGTGACCTTATTTGCTTGTTCAGACCAAGGTGACATTGCTCCCAATAAGGCACCTGCTCCATCTTGGCCATGTCCAGCAATTATTTCCACTTATTATGATATTTATGTATTGCTGCTGTCCACCAGGGCAGTTTACCCTACCTTGAGGGAGATTATGTTGTCCTGTCAGGTATTGCTGAGTCCATGCATCTATGTAGATGCTCACATAGTATTGTGGTGTGGGCTTCGACACTACTTCTAGTTCCAACTGATGGGACAGTGGCCATAAAGCTACTTCTACCTGCTCTGAGGAGATTTATATTAATTTTTGTACAGTTTATTTTGTTTGACCCTGACAAGGGGAGTGCAGGGGAGATGGTGACCCGAACAGTGATGGCTATCTGGTCAGATTTTACCAAGGAAGATGACACTGTAGGAGTGCTACAGTGGCTACTCATGTTGGTTAGGACCAGGTACAGGATATTTCCACCTGTTGTAGGAGTGCTGACCGGGTGATCCACTGCATTGCTATTGACAAACTGAGGAATCTCTGTGCATTCATGTTCAGGTGGCATAGGTCATGCACACCATGGTTAGGTAGTTAAAGTCACTAAGGAGCAGGGTAGATTATTGAATACTGACAGATTCCAGCAAGTCCCAATAGATGTGGTGGGTGTCCAGAGTCATGGTTGGAGGTCTGTAGCTAGCTATGATTTGAGTAGGTGGCTTGTCAACTGTTAACTGCACACAGGATGTCTCTCATGCATCATACTGTTTGGCCAGCCTGGAGGTGTGCATGTATATGATAATGTTTAACACCCCAACTCATGTGGCTTTGCAGCCCTCCATTTGGGGTCTAACTGTATGATGGGATGAGTAACCTGGCAAGGTTAATGTGTTCTCCCCAGCTGCAAAGCAGGTGTCAGTGACTGCACAAATGTCAGCATCCTGCAGTACAAGGTACACTTGCATTGACATGGGTTTTATGCCAAGACACTTAGCTCCTGTTAGAGCAGGACACATAGGCACCAGAAGCTGTTGAAGACTGGAGGGGGGAGGCAAAGGGTGAGAGGGGCACTTAGTGATCTAAAAAGGGCACTGTTTTTATAACTGTTTACTACCACAACATAGGTTCACTTGGAGCACATTTTAAGCTTAGCTAATTCCTTTTTGGTGCTTGAGTTAACATTTTCTGATTGGTCTTACCTATCCCATGGCTGATAATTGTATATTAGCCCTAGTGAGAATAACTGTGATCATACCATATATAATTTGAAGGGACCCTTTTAAGGGATGCAGCATTTAGGAACTGCCTCTATTCATTAGTGGCATGAGGGGCAGTCCTGGAGTACATTTTCTATTACCCATCCTTAGATCCAAGTTGCATCTGAATGTGGACAGATGTAGTGGTGGCTGGTGAATTCAAATCAAAGGGGGGCTGCAGGAGACAGCTGAATGGTTGGGGTCAAGGGGAAGGGGTGTGGTCAACTAGAAAGGAGAGGAGCTATGCTCAAAACCACAAAAACTAACTTTAATTAAATACGCTGCCCTGGGTGGCAAACCATCACTATGAGAGTCCAATCAAGACAAAAATAAGTGTAGAAGAATAAAAATATTTCAATGCATTGGCTGCATGACAGCTTATTTAATATCTAGATGGAAACAAAAGGTTGTGAGGCATGAAAAAATAAATTACGTTTTAAATACATTACTGGAATGCCAGTCAAAATCAAGTATAAGAAAAACCAGAAGCACTCAACTCAAACCACTTCTCCTTGCACTGCAGTTCTAATTATAATTTATATTCAGCTTTATTAAAGTACCAAGTAACATGCTGAAAGTAGAAATCTCTGTGATGCCCCACTTGTAAAAATGTTTCTTATCCAAAAAGACCTGCTGCCTGACAACTATCTACTTGTTTCATGGGGAAAACATGAAAGTAAAAAATGAAAAGCAAACAAGAAACAAGCTCAAGATACATTGCTTAAAGGTTACTGTACAGGTTATGGACCACACATGATTGGCATTCTGTTTAGTTTACGGGTAAAGTCTGTAGAGATGACTGGAAGTCTCCAACAAGTGTAATGAGCTTTTAAAATAATGGAATCCTGTCCTTTTATACCCAAGGCTTATACATTATCTAGTCAAGTATTCTCTGCATGGCAACAACAGAAAGGCTTTCAATGTTGACAATTCTTTAACAGTATGCTTATTAAAGCTTACTTGCATCTTACGATCTCAGACAAGCTTACCTTATGGTCATTAAAGCATTGCTACTTAAACACAGAGCAACAGGCACTTTGAGTAATAAGCATAAATCAACAGTACAAAAATATGACAGAAACCAGACCGTTCTGCAAAATCAAGGACAGATGAAAAGCCACTGTAGTACTTGTGTCTACCTTGGATGGGGGGGACACACTGCACATTTACACTGCATAACTACTCCTTGTCTTGCTTGGACACATCCAGAGTCACTACATGGTGGAGTGGGGTGCAACAAGTATGTCACAATTTGAAATGTCTCTGGCTGACTGTGATGGCCCTGACACATTTGCCATACCTCTCAACCTCAGAGCAAGAAATCTGGACAAAGCCATACACAGAAGTGGGACAAAGGCCCAAAAATAAGGACAATTTTTAAATATTGCTCTAATAAACTTAGAAAGATAATAGAATAGGTCTTGCATTAGTATGACTTTTCTGAAGGGTATAAAATCTGAAACTCAAATGTCTGTCATTATTTTCTAACTTCAGTCTTTAGTGATTTGTCACTAATTTGCCAAAAAACACAATTTTATAAAAAATGGACCAAATGTGATGCAAAAATATAAAATAGCCACACAATACAGCTGGGAACCTGTCAAAGAAGGGACACTTTAATATTAGTACTGCTAACTTGAGCATCTGACAAAATAAAAGAATCTACATGCATTTCAAGTAATCTATAACTTTGATTATTACAGTTATTTCTTAATTGTAAACCCCCCACGTTTTCTTTCAAAATTGCTATTTTGCAGAGGGATTATTAAGGGGAAGAGCAACATTTTGAGCCAAAATCGGGGACAGTTGAGAGGTTGGCTATGCCTAATTCTATAAAGCAATTTATTTGCATGTACCTCTCAACCTGTTAATGCAGTAAATCTGAACAAGGCCAAATATATTGAGGGAACATATAAACAGTACTAAAAATTGCTCTTGTATAAATTGAGACAGTTGATAGAATAACAGTTCTTACTTTAGCATGCATTTTTCTGAAGGTTATGAAGTCTGAAACTCAGTGTATCATTATTTAGTGACTTAATTTCTAAATGATTTGCCAGAAAACTACATATTTTATGAAGAATAAACCAAAAATAAGAAGCAAAAATATATTCATTCTTTGAAAATCTGGACAGTTGGGAGGTATAGTTCAGCTGGGCCTGTCTGAGTTTGCTGCCCTTCCCCCCTGACAAAATCATGGTTGAATGGAGCCTCTGCAGCCATTTCAATGAACCATTACTTGGCTATTTCACTCCATTTACCATAAACACTAATGAGCATACTGCTTTACTTCTATGATGAATTGGACTTCATGTCAAAGTTTTATTTTGTATTTTACAGCACAAACACTAAGTCATCTACTAAACAAAGCAATGCAGTCTCACAATGAAAACTTAGCATTAAAACTTCTCTGCCCTTGAAACTCACATTCATTGAAACAGCATTAAAACTCACATTCAAAGAAAATACATTTTGCCAGTGGCAGATAAAGATTAATTTTGGGCTGTTTTCAAATCATAGGCCCCTTGCATATGAAACATACATGTGCTCTTTGATAGACCTTCTTATTGCTTTGAACATTTTTCCAGTAAACAATGAAACAAAACTGCCCAATTCAGAACATTTCCATCATAAAAGTCTACTCAAACTTCTACAGTCCACTATTATCAGTAAATATACACAATTCTACAGTCCACCATTATCAGTAAATATGCACAATCTCTGAAGTAGTAAAAAAGTCATCTAAATAATTCCACGTTAAATAAATCTGTAATGAAGAGGTTGCTGCTAGCAATCACCTTTATATTTCATGGTTTCATCGAAAAATAAAGTGTCTGATGCCCCTAAGGAATAAATTGCCTAAATTACATTAAAAATATGCTAGTAATATTGCAATAGGAAATGGATGGCAAACTGATAACAGGCTCATAGTTAGTATCTTAACTTTCAGTACGGCAGCATTCACCCATTATGGGAATAGAATCAACAACCTCCTGCATCAAAAGCAAGTACACAACCTGTTGTGCTATTAGCAATGTGAGCTGAATTAGCATAATCAGCACTAAACTTCTCTTCCCCTGCAGCTCTCAGCTCCTTGTAAAATCTACTAAATACTCAACTGCATCTCAACTTCGCAGCACAAGAAGTCTGGAAAAAGCCAAATTTATTGGGGTGGGTCAAAAGGGCAAAAACCAGGTTCACATTAAACATTGCTTGTATAATCTTGGAAAGCTGCTAGAATAAAATGCTGTGTTACCATCATACATTTTACTGCCAAGGTCCCTGTGCAAAAGAGTCAGAACAACATACCACTATGCCAAATCATCTGCTTTGTGAAAGAAAAATGCTGTGTTACCACCATTCATTTTACTACCAAGGTCCCTCCCTGTGCAAAACAGTCAAGAGCAACATACCACTACGCCAAATCAGCTGCTTTGTGAAAGAGAGGAAGACTGAAACTTAAATGGCTATCATTTAATGAATTCAGTTCTCACCATAGCTGTCAACCTCTTAGCACAAAACACCTGGACAAACCCAGTAATAAGGGAATACAGCCCTCAAACATATTCAGTGAATTCAGTTCTTGCCATAGCTGTCAACCTTAGCACAAAAACCCTGGACATAGCCACTAACAGGGTATTACAGTCCCAAAAATAAGGACAAATTTCAAATAGCCATCTTATAAACTTAAAACATTGCTATTCTGTCATTAGACATTACAGTTAAACTGTTAATTGTCAGAAAGTAAGTTTAAACAAATCCCTCTCTTGACAGGCAACTGTTGTATGTAGCCATATGACTTATGCTTAGCCTTTTATTGTATTACTGCTCACCATACATGGAATTCCGAATTAGGGACAAATGAATACAATATTAATCATAATCACCAAAAAATATTATCAAAAATGTACAATTGCTGCAGGAAAAGTGAATCCTGAGCTACAATACTTACTTTAATTCTGCACCCCTTCACTCTGTTCTTCTTCTAACTTCTTTTTTTTCTTGTTCTTCTTTCTTCTTCTGTTCTTCCGTCAGGCTAGCACAGGCTGCACACTCCAGCACAGCTGACAAAATCCACCCAAATAAAAAAAAAATTAAAATCCGACCAATGCCAAAGAAATTAAATTATTAATAAAATCGGTCACGATTAGAATCAATGCACAAGTCAAGCCCACAACTGACTGATTGATAATCGCTCTTTTCCCAGCACATAAAGCCCGAGAAGAGAGCGACAACCAATCAGCAGCATTTAGCCCAACAAGCACGTCATGACGTGCCTGCGGACGTAGCAGTCCGAGCCCCTTCCAAGTCTATGCAGTTTGGAACCGCATAGACTTCTGGGCATCACAATGATGCCTTCATTACTCCACCGGGCTGCAATAAAAACAAAAAAATAATCTGTTTAAAACCGCCGCAGCCCGAGGCAGTTAAAGTGCGCATGCGCGTACTTCCGAGTCGCGGACTCGGAATTTTGCATTAAACAAAAAAAAAAAAACGACTGCTACACATAAAAAAAGGTTTTTTTTTATATTTTATTCTTCTTTTTAGCTGAGGGGGCTGCAGTCCGGCAGTCCGATGCCACGAGCCGCCCCTGGACAGATGAGCTTTGATTTTTGTATGGATAGTCTGTTCCAGAACAGTCGTAGCCTCTGTGATATATATACATCTCTCCACAACATTCAGTTTAGATACCTGGACTGAGTATTTCTGATGCCATTTGACTTGCTGATGTTCAGTAGGTCCATCTGTATTAGGTCAGAGGATGCCTTGTATGCCAGACATGTCACCTCTAAGCACTCTGTAGGATACTGAGTATAGTAATAAATCTTTGAGTTGGTCCATGCAAGACCTGTTGTTTAGGACTTGTATCCTTTTAGTAAGGTATCTCTAAAGGTATTCCAATTGTTGCATGAGGTTGGACAGATACATGCTAAAGTGGGCATTATACAAAATAATTGACCTAATGAGAGCTTTGTAAATGGGGACAACAACATTTCTAGATCGAGTCACAATCAATTTGTTTATAAGCTGTGCAATATAGAAAGGCCTTCTTATGACTCTAGGCACATGCTGGTCAAAGTTAGGTCACTGTAGACACAAGTTCCCAAATGCCAAACAATTGGGTCAGTTCTCAGAGGGTATTGTCATGATTTTGACACCAGCTATTATGTGGGACAAACCTTCCTGCATGATGGTTAAGTCATTTGTGGTTCAATAACTGCTTCTAGCTTACAGTCATCTCAAATTTAGCCAGCCAAAGCCCTTTGGTATTTCTTTTTACTTTTGAGATGTATATGCCAAACAGAAAAAGTCTCAGAGTCAGCACCGAACCCTGGGGGACTCCATTGGTGATTGGTCTCTTCCCTATTTTGATTGCCTGCATCC
Source organism: Protopterus annectens (assembly GCF_019279795.1). NCBI lineage: Eukaryota > Metazoa > Chordata > Ceratodontiformes > Protopteridae > Protopterus > Protopterus annectens. The sequence continues at coordinate 1,661,948,633 of NC_056731.1, read as the reverse complement.
TGTGAGCAAGTTGGCAATCCAGCCAGTGATGCAAGTGTTTGCTCCTACATTATTCATCTTTTGTACTACACCTGAGTAGGGGATTGTGTCAAAAGGCTTGGCCAGGTCAAGGTAATGTAGTGTGAACTGTTTTACCTTCATCCATTGCTTTAGTAACAAGAGTAAAGCTTAAAATTTACCCATGATTTTGAGCCTTTCACACTTTCCTCTAGGCTGTATTCAAACACATTTTTAGGGCCATGCATACATGTATGCATTATTTGATTCACCTTCCTGACTGTATTAAATTATATTCCTTGTATAATACAGCACCAGTTGTTAGAATGTATTTTAAATTTGTAGTTTTGAATAGTCTTCTAGTAAGCAGTGAAACAAAATCTATGAACAAATAATGACAATACTACCCATTTCAGAAAATTTCAACCATAGAAGGCCACTCAAACTTCTGTCATTAGAATCCACCAATATCAGTAAATATGCAAAATGTCTGCAGAAGTAAGTCATCTAAATAATTCCACATTAACGGGATCTGTAACTAATGAAGAGGTTGCTGCTAGGAAACAACTTTATATTTCATTGTTTCATCTACAAATAAAGTGGCTGTTGCCTTGAAGAATAATTTGCCTATGTTACATTAAAAAAATGATAAGCTAGTAATATTGCAATAGGGAATGGATGGCAAACCGACAACAAGTTTATAGTTACTAGGTATTTCTTCCAAAGGAGGACATTTACAGGACTGTAGCATCCACTCCCTTTAAAGTACAACACAGTACAGTAACAGCGATCCATCTGCATACTGTGGGAGTAGAACCCACAGCCTTTTGCATCAAAAGTAAGGCTACTACTTGTTGTGTTACTAACAATGCAAACAGACTTGGAATAAGCAGCACTAAACCTCTCTTCCCCTGAAGCTCTCAGCTCATTGTATTTTTTTTTTTTATTTATTTAACAGGAAAGTCCAACTTGGAACAAAGCCAATTTTCAGCAGATGCCCAGGGAGAAATTCTCCAGACACATGTCTTTGTAACATGGAAAGAAACTGGAGCACCCAGAAGAAATCCGCACAAACACAGGGAGGCCAAATTGACTCCACTCAGAATGTGCCCCACCCAAGAATCAAATCAGAAATCCTCTTGTTGTGAGGTGACACCACTACCACTGCACCATCCACTTGCCACAACTAAACTTCTCAATTTCACAGCAGAAGAAATCTGGAAAAAGGCAAAATTTATTTGGTGCAGAGGAAGGGGGAAAAGCCCAAAACCAGGGAAACATTTTAAATATTGCTTGTATAATCTTAGAAAGTTGCTAAAATAGTGTTTTGTGTTACCATGTGTTTCCAAAAAAGATAGGAAGACTGAATATTTTGTGTTATCATGTGTTTTCATAAAATATAGGAAGACTGAAACTTAAAGGGCTATCATTATTTAGTGAATTCCATTCTCACTGATTTGCCAGAAAAAACACACATTTTAAGAGGAACAGACCAAAAGTATGAGCCAAATATTTTGTCAAAATCTAGACAGTTAAGATCTATGGACTAAACTCCCTGAATCACAACTGGTGGTGTGGGAAGCAAATGCAGGCTTTTGTACCTAAAGTACAGGGTTTGAGCCTCAGAAATTCTAACTACCAGTTAAATGCAACTGGGGCATTTCACATACACTCTACTTAAATAAATAGAGCACACCATTGGCTTCAGATGCTGACTGACAGCACTTCCATTGCAGGAAAGATCTTGGAGATTGTAAGCTTGCAGCTTTTTTTTTTCAGTGAAGTAGTCCTGGGTTTATACAATGGAATTTCTAAGAAATTTAAAGAGTTTGCAATAGGAACATCTCAAACATACTATCTTTTTTGTTTTGTTTTTTGTTGCAGTATTTAGTTACCAGCAAAGATGGTTTCGCATTCACAGGACTACTCTGCAGGATATGGCATTTGACATTCAAATGAATGCCCTTATGTTATGACTTCAGTCTTTAATGAGTTGCCGGTGATGTGCCAGACAATACACAACTGTATGAGGCATTGAGTATAAATATGAGGCAGACATGTGGTCAGTCTGCAAAACTCTGGACAGTTGTCGGGTATGGGCTCAGTATATAACATACAGTTCAACACACACTTCTGCGCCTGTTAATTACTATGTACTGTGAAGATTGGGGGAAGGTGGGTGAAGGCTGCCAGCCTAGTCAAATAGAATTTGATACATAATTCTATCATTTGTATATATAAATGTAAAATACAGGTGTGTGTTCCTAAATGAAAGAAAACACTGTAAAATGTGAACTTCAAGATTGTTGTAACATTGCCATCTGCTGTAAGGAAAACTAAGCCAAGCATTTCAAATGTCCTTTGAAGTTAAAATTATCTAAATAGTGGTGCTGAAGTGCCTGGCAGAACACATTCTTTATATTGTCTTAACTTAAGGAATAATTGCTAGAGTGTACATATGAAATGTCTTTTATTGTTGTAGTTTCCTGAGCAGATGTTAGCTTGCTAAATAATGCAGGTGTTAGCTTGCTAAATAATACAGTTTGTTGGCCTGGGAACTCCAGACTAAGTGTCAAAATGATGTAATGTGTATACTGGGAAAACCTAAGTGTCAAATGATGTAATTTGGGAGGGCCTAGCAAATATGTTTGTTAGTGAGTTTAAAAACTATTGTTCAGAGAGAGACTGTGTGCATTTTGATCTTGATATCTAACTTATCAGTACTCTGCCTGTTGTCTTATGTAAGTAGTGTCTTAGAAATATGTTTTCTTGTAGTAATAGCTAGGAACTAAGAAGAAAGTTAGACAAGTGTTTTTCTGTTATACCAGAACCTTCCTACTGTATTGTTTTAAGTTTCTGTGTGATCACTGAACTTAGATATCACTGCACTGTAGTAGTATTGTCTTGTGTTTTTAATTATTTATTATTAAATATTTTAAAAACCTTTACCTGTGGCTTGTTTGTGTAGAGATAAGTAAGCTCTAGAGTACATTGCATATTTATAGAGTTTATTGTAATAAGCCACTCTAATAAACTTTAGACTGAATAGTCACATTACCAGTTGGATAATAATATTGCACAGTAGTAATTGGACACCCTTTTAAGGACCTTTGGGTAGCTGATAAGTATTAGCTGGTGGTGGCAGAAATTACTAACATATAGTCTGGGTAAAGGGGCACAGCTGGAGAATCTGTGTTAGCCTTTCCCAGGAGTATCTGTGGAGTTGTATAAATATTTATCTCAAAGTGTGTGTGGTGTGTCAGCTGCCTGGGCAGGGACATGAAGAACTGGTGGGACAGAGAGGGTACTGGAGGTTAGCTTGCCAGCTATGCTGAAATCTGGACCCTATAGTTGACCCAGTGGGGAGTCTTATTGGAGACCTGGAGAGCAAAGGAGCAACCAGCCCTAGACTGATTGCGATCTCTGTGTGCACTTAAGGGGAAATTGTACTTTACTTTGTATATTTGTTATCCTTTCCTCTTACAGGAGACGTCCTCCCTGGTGTTAGTGGTGAGGATTGAGGCTTCATGATTGCTGGGCCAGGGCATGGTCATCACATTTCTGGTGGCAGCGGATGGGATAAGATATCGTCGCACTTGTGGCTTGTAGTGGTTCGGATAAGATATCTTCACTTGTGGTTTGCAGTGGTGTGGGTAGAGTGAATCCTGTAGCTTATGTAAAGTGATCTTTGGAGGTGTTTTGTATTCTAAATCAGCCACGCAGTGTATACTCAGAGTTCAGATCACAATTGTTTTATTTCTTTTGTTAGCTTAGTTAGTCAGGGTGAGCAGACAGCATGTCAGCAGAGGAGTATGGATAGCTGACAAGGAGCCAGCTGTTGGAGATGTGCGAGGCTAGGGGATGGGTGCTTGGAAACCTGGTTAAGACAGACCTGATTGCAGCCTTAGTTACAGCTGCATCAGAAAACAGCATCCAGGAGGATGATCAGATTGGCAGTGGAGATACAATATCCTTGGAGAATGGACAGCTGAACCTTTCTGCAGTGGACTTAAAAATCCAGCTGAAGCTAAAGAGACTTGAGTTGGAGGCCAGGCGTTTGGAGATAGAAGCCAAAGAAAAGGAGCGTCAGAGGAAGCATGAGAGGGAAATGCTGACTCTTTGCCAGAGTCAAGGAGGTAATGGGGAAGGGAGTAAATGGACCACAGAAGCATAACAGGTCAGTAAATTTCTTCCACAATTTAAAGAGGGGGATAATTTTGATAGTTTTATTCACATGTTTGAAAGGGTATGCAAACAGTATAGTGTCGACCAAAGGCTCTGGGTATGGTTCCTGATTCCCTTACTCTATGGGGAAGCTGTAACTTGTATATCACAAATGCCTGACTATGTCTGTTTTGATTATACTGCTGTAAAAAATGTCTGTTAGAATGTTTTAAGCTAACACCTGAAATGTATAGGAAAAAGTTTTGTGAGCAGAGACACAAGGCAGATGAAAATCTATGTGAATATGTTGCTGAACTGAGCAATTATTTTCATAGCTGGGTGAGTGGATGTCAGTTCACCACTTTTGAAGGGCTGGCAGACTGTTTGGTGAGGGAAAAAGCTTTTAGCACTTTGCCTGAGGGCATGAGGATCTGGTTAGCTGATAGACAATTTGCTACTTCAGAGGAGTTGGGGAAGAAGGGAGACCTATACCTGGCTATCAGGGCAGCCCTGCACAGAAAGGGGACCCCCAGTACTGCTCAGGGGTCTAAAGGAACCCATGGTGGGCAGCACAGACTGCCCCAACAGAATCTGCCAGTAGCAGGGGAAGCCACTAGTCCAGGTACACATCCAGGACCTAGGGTGAAATGTTTTGAATGCAACCAGTTGGGCCATGTGGCATACAGATGTCCACAGAGGCAAGGTGGGGAAATAAAGGTGAGGGAGCCACTAAGTGGGAAAGACAAAATGCCAATATTGGGTTGTCTTGAGACAACAGGGGTAGAGAACTACCATCCTTCAGATGTCCTGAAATGGAAGAATTTGGATGAGGCAGTACCATGTAACTATTCAGTTATATGCAGGGAGGCTAGGAGACAAGCATGTGGGTCTGGTAGCCTGGGGGAGACCCAGACAGACTGCATACTTGCAGCCAGGACTGGTGAGGTGGTCACTTCAGGGAGTGAGCTATGCTGTAGCAGTGAGACTGAATGTGAGCCACAGCTGCTTGTGGGTACTGATGTTCCCTTGGACAGGGTAACTGCAAAGGTAGAGGTGAGTAGTAGTACCCAGGCTGACAGTGAGGCACCACTGTCATAGGATTCCAGACTTCCTGTGGAAGGGGAGCTGGGAAGGGTTACAAGGAGAGAGTTGAGACAGGCTCAGATTTCAAACCCTACATTGCACCTGATTCTCAAGAGAAGGGGGAATCTGTATACTGGGAAAAAAGGGTTATTATACAGAGAGTGGATCCCTGAGGGTGGGCTAGAAATTGAGAGAGTACAGCAGTTGGTAGTGCCTAGAGCCTATCATCTGGCGCTTCTACCCATAGCTCTTGATATTCCCTTTGCAGTTCATATGGGCATAAAACGTACAAAGAGGCATATTATGCAAAACCTGTATTGGCCTGGAATTTCCAGAGATGTAACAGGGTACTGATAGACTTGTGAGCAGTGCCAAAAGGTAGGCAAGGCAGGAGACAAGGATGAGAGCTCCTTTGATGCCTTTGCCTGTGATTGAGGAGCCATTTCAGAGGGTAGCTATGGATATTGTGGGTCCTCTGAGTACCCCAAGTTACACAGGGAAAAAAGTATATCCTTGTGGTTGTAGATTATGCTGCACAATACCCTGAGGCAGTGGCTTTGTCCTCCATTGAGGCAGAGAAGGTGGCAAATGCTTTGTTAGAGATTTTCAGCAGGGTGGGTTTCCCAAAAGAAATACTGACTGACCGAGGTGCCAATTTCATGTCAGACCTGCTGGCTTGTCTGTGGAAGTCCTGTGAGGTGACGCACATGAAGACCACCCCTACCATCCCCAGACTAATGATCTTGTTGAGAGGTTAAACTCTACAATCAAGTCCATGCTATGGGCATTTGCAGATCAGTTTAAGAAGGAGTGGGACAAATATTTTCCCCATCTGTTGTTTGCTTACAGAGAGGTTCCCCAGGAATCCACAGGTTTTTCACCCTTTGAGTTGCTGTATTGGCATAGGGTGAAGTAACCTCTAGATTTAATTTGAGATGAGTGGGAAGGTGAGTGCGAGACTCACAAGGAGTCTGTTGTGGCATAAGTCCTACACTTCAGGACAAGGCTCAGGGAACTCATGGGCTTGGCCCAGGAGAACCTGGCAGAAGCCCAACAACAGAAAAAGGTGTGGTATGACAGGAATTCTTGAGCTAGAGAGTATGCTGTGGGGCAGCAGGTGATGGTTCTCATTCCTGTCAGACACAACAAACTGTAAGCAGCTTGGGAGGGACCCTACAAGGTGGTAAGAAAGGTAAGTGATGTTAACTACATGGTGGAAGTGCTAGGCAGATGGCAGGGGCACAAATTGTACCATGTTAACATGATGAAACCTTACCATGATAGGGAGGATCTTGTGCTGAGTATTTGCAGTGGATTGCAGGAGGAGTAAGAGGGAGATCTGGGGACTGATCTCCTCAGTGAGGCTCGGGCTGACACCTCGGTGGAAGGGATAGCAATGTCCCAGCAGTTATCTCCTACTCAGGTTTGAGAAATCCGGGCAGTGTTGCAGGAATTTGGGGACATGTTCACTTGGAAACCAGGGCGCACCCACCTGGTGCAGAAACAGGTGGATAAAGGACCCCAAAGGCCTATTAGGCAGGCCCCTTATAGGGTGCCTGAGAGAGTCACACAGACCCTGAGGAAAGAGGTACAGGAGATGTTGGAACTAGGGGTGATTCAAGAGTCCAACAGTCCCTGAGCCTCCCCAGTAGTGCTGGTGCCAAAGAAGGATGGCAGCACCAGGTTCTGTGTGGATTACAGGAAATTAAATAGTCACACAGAGTCGGATGCTTACCCCATGCCTTGGACAGATGAGGCCCTAGAGCAACTGGGTGGTGCTAAGTAACTTACAACCACTGATCATACCAAGGGTTACTGGCAGGTGCTCTTGACTCCCAGTGCTAGAGAGAAGTCAGCCTGTGTGACTCTTTTTGGCTTGTATGAGTTCACAAAGATACCCTTTGGGATGAAGAATGCCACAGCAACTTTCCAGAGGCTGGTGGATAATATCCTAGCAGGAAAGACCTGACAAGGAAGAACAGACCAGATAAGGTAGTGTAGACCCAAGCATGTGAGCAGGCATTTCAGAAGCTTAAAGAAGCTTTGGGAGGACCCTCTGTGTTACCAGTCCAGATTATAGCAAAGAATTTGTTGTGTAGGTGGATGCTTCAAACCATGAGGTGGGGGCTGTACTTAGCCAGATTTCTTCAGAGGGGGAAGAGCACCCAGTGGTTTATCTCAGTCATAGGATCCAACCCAGGAAGGAATGCTATGCAGCTGTAGAAAAGGAATGTCTAGCCATAGTGTGGGCACTGCAAAAACTTCAACCTTATCTGTATGGAAGAAAATTCACTTCAATGACAGATCACAACCCCCTAATATGGTTAAACAGAGTCAGTCAGCAAAATGCCAAGTTGCTAAGATGGAGCCTGGGGTTGTAAGCATATGATATGTCAGTGCAGCAACACAGTGGGAGTAGCAATGCCAATGTAGATGGGCTCTCAAGACAGGGAATGGGGTGAGGTACATCCAGACAGACCTAACCCTCTCAAGCGTTTCTCAGGGGCACTTGAAAAACTAGCTTGAGTTCTCCAGGGGGGAAGAAATGTGAAGATTGGGGGAAGATGGGCGAAGGCTGCCAGCCTAGTCAAATAGAATTTGATACATAATTCTATCATTTGTATATATAAATGTAAAATACAGGCTTGTGTTCATAAATGAAAGAAAACACTGTAAAATGTGAACTTCAAGATTGTTGCAACATTGACATCTGCTGTAAGAAAAACTAAGCCAAGCATTTCAAATGTCCATTGAAGTTAAAATGATCTAAATAGTGGTGCCAAAGTGGCTGGCAGAACACATTCTTTCTATTGTCTTAACTTAAGGAATAATTGCTAGAGTTGTTGTGTCTTTCGGCTTTTCCCAGTTAGTGGTCGCCACAGCGGAACTACGGTCCGCTAATCATTGGTAGTTGATTTTTACATGCTGAGTTACCAGCCCTGATGCACAACCTTCAACAAAGTTATGCCCATTCACGCATGTCTCCATGCAGAAGACGCTCTAGCTGAGAATCGAACCGGACAGCGTCTTACTGTGAGGTGACAACACTACCACAGCACCACCACCGCGGATACAAATAATTGCTAGAGTGTACATGTGAAATGTCTTTTATTGTTGTAGTTTCCTGAGCAGGTGTTAGCTTGCTAAATAATGTAGTTTGTTGGCCTGGGAACTCCAGACTAAGTGTCAAAATGATGTAATGTGTATGCTGGGAAAACCTAAGTGTCAAAATGATGTAATTTGGGAGGGCCTAGCAAAGATGTTTGTTAGTGAGTTTAAAAACTATTGTTCAGAGAGAGACTGTGAACATTTTGATCTTGATATCTAACTTATCAGCACTCTGTCTGTTGTCTTATGTAAGTAGTGTCTTAGAAATATGTTTTCTTGTAGTAATAGCTAGGAACTTAGAAGAAAGTTAGACAAGTGTTTTTTTCTGTTATACCAGAACTTTCCTACTGTATTGTTTTAAGTTTCTGTATGATCTCTGAACTCTTAGATATCACTGTGGTGTAGTAGTATTGTCTTGTGTTTTTAATTATTTATTATTAAATATTTTAAAAACCTTTACATGAGGCTGGTTTGTGTAGAGATAAATAAGCTCTAGAGTACAGTGCATGTTTATAGAGTTTATTGTAATAAGCCACTCTAATAAGCTTTAGACTGAATAGTCACATTACCAATTGGATAATAATATTGCACATTAATAATTGGACACCCTTTTATGGGCCTTTGGGTAGCTGATGAGCATTAGCTGGTGGTGACAGAAATTACTACTGTATAGTTTTTGTAAAAGGGCACAGCTGGTGAATCTATGTCAGCCTTTCCCAGGAGTGTTTGTGAAGTTGAATAAATATTTATCTCAAAGTGTGTGTGGTGTGTCAGCTACCTGGGCAGGGACATGAAGCACTGGTGGGACAGAGAGGGTACTGGAGGTTAGCTTGCCAGCTAGGCTGAGATCTGGACCCTATAGCTGACCCAGTGGGGAGTCTTATTGGGGACCTGGAGAGCAAGGGAGCAACCAGCCCCAGACTGACTATGATCTCTGTGTGCACTTAGGGGAAATCATACTTTACTGTGTGTATTTGTTATCCTTTCCTCTTATATGAGATGCCCTTCCTGGTGTTAGTGGTGAGGATTGAGGCTCCTTGATTGCTGGGCCAGGGCATGGTCATCACATGCACATACCCTATATAAGTCTCTTACATTTGTAAGACAAGCATATGCATCATAGTAGCATTCATAGGTGACATATGGATATTTACAACATCCCATGTATTTGGCCTATCAGTGTCACAGTCAGTATTGGACAACAGATACCCCAGTAGTAGTCATACATGAGCTGACCTTTGCTAAGGTGACTCAGGGGCCAGAGCTGTGATACATGTCACTGCAGACAGGGCAAGCAGGAATGGCCATTGGTCCCAGACAGCAGCATGCGAGTCCAGCAGGTCTTGTTGCAACCTACTGTTTAACTTCCTATTTCACATTATTGCATCCCCCCTTTTGCATTCCCTTACCAGCTTAAGTGATTGACATACCTGTAAATTTGCTGAAAAGTTTCCTCAGAATAATACAAATGTTTTGGTTTGTGAAGTCACAGTCTGTCTTTGTGCAGATGGGGTCAGACGTGTGTTGCACAGGCAGCAGCTTTCCTTTTGTAGGTAATGCTCATGAGCAGGTGATGGCCTATGCACAAATCAGTGTCTTCCACTTGCTACTTGCATCCAGAACAGCTGTGTTATCTTTCCATTAGCCAATGCCATAGCAACACAGTGCTATAATTAAGTCCTTCATGTGGGCTTTGCCCCATTTCCTTGCCTGTGTGGAGGACATTATGGAGGTGTGGGGGCTACAGCTTCATAGACAGTAGGTAGAAATACCTCTCAGAACAAGACACGTGGAGACAACCCAGCAACATTGGGGACAACGCTTCAGAATTGGGTACAGATTGTAAGTAAGTATTGCTGTTATACACATAGAAGATTGCTATATTAACAGGGTTTGTCTGAACATGCATTTTCTGCATGACTTGACATCTGACAGTGACATGTCTCTGACATACTGCTCAACTGTCCAGATGTCCACAGACTGCCCCGAGGTTTGCCTGTTAAGTTTGGTCTGTTCCTCAGACAGTTTCTGTTTTTGCAAAATCAGTAAGATAATGTGAGGATTGTATTTGGTAAATGTTGACATCCATTTGTGTTTCAGACATCATATGCTTCGGGGATGTTATGTTACAACAAAACCTGTAACACCAGCAACTGTTTCAGTTTGTAACACCATTATGTGAGATATGTCCCTCTTTTTGGTCTCCTGTCCCTCAAGTATGTCAGGCTTTGTCCAGATGTCTTGCAGTAAGAGGTTCAGAGGTATGGTATATCATTACTTAGTGACTGCACTCCTGATATCATCCCAGTGACTTAGCAGACTCCTGGAAGTGGTATGTGGCAGTGACCATAAATATGGTCCCACACCCTAGACAATCTGTATAAATCTGTACAGTTGAGTGTTTTGTATGTCTGGCCATTGTTAACAGACTGCCAAGATTGTGTAGCAGTGTTGTGTGTAAATGTTTGTTGGGCTGAGTAGGGAGGGTAGCACATGTGAGTGTCATAGATCCTTCTCTATCTGACTGTACATGCTGCTACAGTTGCTGGTGGTCTATCAGGTGTATATGCCTGTATGGGCAGACTGAGAAATGTCCTGTAACACCTCAGGATTCCCAGTAGACTGTGAGTTGGGGCAGTATATGTGGCTGTAGAGTATGACTGGCAATCGGGATATGTTTGTTCAGTCGTTATACTCTAGAGTTCATTTGGGGTACTGGTATGTTGCTGTGACTGTTGTGCAAATGATTGTGGGTGGACTATTTCTCACCAATGTCTGTGTTTCCCTACAGTTACATCCCTGTAGTGTATGATATATTTGCAAATACATGGGTAGTTCGCCAGAGCTGAATTGGGGTAGTGTCGTGTTGGTCTTACTGTGGTTCAGAAGGTGCTGGGTGAAATGGTTGGCAGCTCTCAGTTTTTTTTTTGTCTTCTGTTACATGACAGCAGTCATACTCTCCACTGTCCAGATGTCTAGACACTGTCCAGATGCGTGGATCATATGTTTGATCTGTTCCCTATAACTGTTGTAGGTTTCTGAAAAATTACTAGGATGATGTGAGCATTGACATCAGTAAATGATTACAATAATTTGTGTTTCACACCTGGAATCTATTAGACAATATCTGTTAAATCAAACTATGCTACTCTAGCAGACTTCTAAGCATAGAACAGCCATATTTCACATATGTCATTATTGTTTGCCCTTTATCCCCCCACTTGATCAGGCATTTTTGCAGATGTCTTGCAGAAAGAGTTGAGTATATATATATATATATATATATATATATATATATATATATATATATATATATATATATATATGTGTGTGTGTGTGTGTGTGTGTGTGTGTGTGTGTGTGTGTGTGTGTGTGTGTGTGTGTGTGTGTGTGTGTGTGTGTGTGTGTATCAGAGTACTAGGGATATGTATTTGTCCCTTGCATGATATGTTTGTAAAGGCATTATGAATTCCCACAGATGGTGTAGAGGTACATTGCTGTCATTGTGGTGAACAAGGTCCTGGATTCAACCCTTGGTAGTAATGACTTGTTTTCATTAATGTTAAGTGACCATAATGCATGATATGTTTGTAAAAGCATTACTAATCCTCACAGCTCAGATGGTGTAAGGTCCTTTGTTGTGATTGTAGTGCATAGTATCCTGGGCTTGACACTTGGCTGGGCTAATTATTTTGTTGCTAGACAGAACAAGGGCTGACGAAGACAATGATTAAAGCACTTTTGAGCAGTTGTAAGCGGGTTTGTGTGGTTTTGCATGAAGCTAAGTGATGGTAACAGATGGTTAAGTTCCCTTAGCTTTGCTTAGCTGCGCTTACTCCTGCTTACATCCATGCTAATTTTAATTAAAGAAAAAAAGGTGATAGGGAAGTGGTGAAAAGGGGGCAAGCATGGGGTAAAACATGAGGAAAACTAGCTAGGAATGTGCAGGATGGATGTAGGAAAGGACCATAGCTCTACATTTCTTCTGCAGCAACAGCTGTGAATAATGTGTAGAATTTGTTATTTACAGCCTCACACTCCAGAGGGAGGGGTGCTTGGACAGACATTTGTAGAATACTTTGTGGGTAAATTGATTAATTTCACTGTACATGGGGGAAAAATGTAGAGTATGATTTTTTTGTGGGACAGATGCCTTTTTTTATTAAGGTGAGAGTGTGATGTTGGGGAAGGGCTGTAGGTATGTTTGGGGAGGTAGGCTGGGAAGGATAGGTTACATTCACAGACAAGGCAAGACACATGAGACATCAGACAGGGTTGGTATACGACACATGAGGGAGAAACACCTTGGATGGGGAGGGTGTTTGGCAATTAGAGGCCCATGAGCCCCCAAATGGATACAGTGGGAATGAGGTTCCCACCCATGGGCAGTCACGACTGCACCTTCACAGCCCCAAAGGTGGCTGTGCTAAGGGCTGGACAACAGGGGCAGCCTGCCCCTCCTGGTGCATCAGGAGGCCCTCCATCTGGCACAGACATCCATCCAACACAGAGCAGATGACACTGCCCACCATACCCCAAAACTTGCAGCAGGTGACAGCTACTCTCCACATTCGCACCCAGGGTAGGGACGGGCCACATCCCCTGAGGTGGTTGGTGGTGCAGGACCAGCAGATGAGGAAGTTCCAGGTTGGGTCCCAGATGTGCTGGGACCTGGTGCCATGGCCAGATGGGGCAGAATAGGCAGATCCACCAGGATCTGCATTCCCAAACATGCTATGGTGTTGAGGTTATCCAAGATATATTCGTTAGTCATGAACAAAACATTTCAAAATTAGTTATAACAGCATGCATGGGTGTTCCAATTAACCCAAACCAACAGATATGAAACAGTTACATAGCAAACAGAACACATGCATAAATGGAAAAACAATAAGCATTTTTACAGCATGCAAGTTACATTGACGGTAACAGGTCACCAATAATAGTTTTTGAACAAGGTATATTAATATGCAACTAAATAAATATATGAACAATAATAGAACACATGTCCCAACAATAAGTTTTGAGAACAACATACCTGTACTATATGAATAATTATCATTGATGCAGATGAAGGGTGGGTGGAGAGAATAAAATTCTATTAACAACTGTACAGGTTTCCATTTTTCACAACTGTACTACTCAATATTTTAAAGGTTTTCTCTCACTTTACATCTACCTATGGCCCATAGCTTCTGTAGCACATACATACTCGTTATACTGTCAACCTGTAATGGCATGGGGCAGACTGGGAGGACAGTGGATACATTACTGGAGGGGGCTTGTACATGGCAGGGTTTCATAGTTGACAGAGAAGGGGTACCCTGCACTGCTGTTGTGTGAGTCTGCTACTGGCATACTTCCCTGGATTCCTATCTGTGTCCACGGTTATTGGCGGCAGTGACCACTAGCTGTGATAGTGTGACATTTGAGGGACATGAGTCAGGGAAAGTGCATGGTGTATGTACTTATCCTTCTGTCATTTGCAGGCATATGGATTTGGACAGTGGAACAGTTGTAAGCAGTGTATTAGTATACCCTTCATACAGCTACTAAACACATTTCTTTACCTGTAAGACCTGTGGAGATAATACCTGTTAACACTTTCTGACTGTTTCTACAACTATTCAGGATTTCTTTAGTGTATATATATATATATATATATATATATATATATATATATATATATATATATATACACACATATCTCAGTACCACTCCCTGGATTCAAACCATGTCTGGGTGTGCTAAAATGAACAACAGGGCCATTGCCCATCACACTGAGCTACAAGGAAACTGATGTCTCTTGCTTGACTGATTTCTGTCTACTACTCTCTGGGTTAAACAGTCTGACATTGTAATCCTGATATTGATGCTTGGAAGATAGTTATTGTACTGTGTATTAATCCTTTAAAATGATACTATCTGGAAAACAAAGGTTAACACAAGAATGCAATGCTGCAGGGGGCACACTATAATACTGTAGACATTACTATTCAGGGTTCAGAACTTAGTGCATACAATATTACATATCTCCTTTATATTTTGGTTTACAGCTCCACATTCTACTGTTTTGCATACTAGCTGATTCTCAGTGCAGCCTCAGTTACTTCATGCTTTCAATGCCATTTTTGCTTTGATGAACCTGTACAAATTCTATTTCTACAACAACATACCAGAGTAAACACAACAGTTTGTGTTATACATCTTTATTACAATGAAATTACACTTTTATTAATGGATATCCTGTGGACCAATATTAGTGTGACAAAAGTCATTTATTCATTAGACACAGTGCACAATATTCCTACTGGCAGTAAACAATGTACTCCTTCTACTTTATGCTACTATATACCGCAAGTTAGATCTGTACTCACCAGCCTGTCGATGCATCTGTATCAGTATGTCTGCATGGACCTCAATGTTACTAGCCCTCTTTGCTGCAGCTGTAGGGGGTGAAAAACAAACATTATGCATACCTGTCTATCACATACTCAGGATAGTATCTAGTACACCTATATCTGTGATACTTACAAACTGCTTGAGCATGGCTGTCCTGAGTATCTTGGATCCATTGGGCCACAAGCACCCCCTTCCTCTGCCTTAGGTTGGCATAGTAATGCCATACCTGCTCACCATTTCAGGGGATACTAATGGCATTGGTGAGGTTGCATGCCAGATGATCCTAGGCCGATGCTTTATACTGTGAGCCCTGGTACTGGCCCTGCAGCAATCTGTTGTCATGGTTTGATACGAGGAGCCCAGCCATGACCCTGGACTCCAAAATGCCCCTACACTCCGCCCAAATGCGTGAGCCCTCTCCATCTTCTGACATGATATCTGCCGAGATCAGACTACAACAGGTTATGGCTGTATTTCCACCTGTGTGGTTTAAATAAGGCCATATTCCCACCATTTGCTGTCACTGGACCATTTTAAAAATGCTAAGCTCAGCTCAGCAGTGCACAAATCTGCAAAGCTGAGTTGAGCAGTGCTTAAAGGGGTAATTGCTGACCACTGCTTAGCAGTCGCAAATCCACTTAGCTGAGCTGACTGCTGCTTTGTATTTAAGTCTAAGCAATGCTTAAACCGGCTAAGCAGAGTTGACCACTGCTAACCATTGCTCACTTTTTATTTAAAAAAATATCAGAATTATTTATCATTACTGACATATTAAGTGCATATGATTTACTTTACATGATGTCCCTTTATGTACTTTCATTACATTACCTTGGAGTGTAACTATACTGTATGGGACACTTGTGTATACATGGGTGATTTCACATGTTACATGCACTCACACTTACATTTTGAACCAGCTACACTGCCCTGGATAACAAATATCAATTACTACATAATTAAAAAAAAAAGATAATTTTAACAATGCTTGTTTTTTCCATGTAAAAATAAAGCGCCTATCTTGGTACTCGAACCATGAATACCTGCGTGCAAAGCTGGGACTCCAACCACTACATTATCTTGTCATTAGGATTTTAGTTGTATATTGTTATTCATCTCCTATGGAATGTTTAAGCAATGCTGAGCAGAAGACTTTATAGATTCATAGATTCATAGATTCTTACTAAGCTAACTGCCCTTGCGAGCCATTTTAAGCTTAGCCAATTATCCCTTGTGAGACTCAAACCCTGCACCTTGTGTTTGTAAGGCAAACACCTTAACCATTAGGCCGCCCTCCCAACTTAATGCACACACCTGCTCAGCTATGCTTAAACATACCCCAGAATGAAAAAAAAAAAGGAATTTTATAAAATCACTTTAATGACATGTATCAATACTCCTTGTAATTCACAGTAAGGGCAATTGTAAGGGGAAAAATAGGGACAGATTTTAAATATTGTTCTTACAAACTTAGAAAGTTGATAGAATAATAGCTTTGGCATTAGCATGACTTTAACAGAGGATGTAGAGTCTTTAACTCAAATGTTTGTCATTATTTAATGGTTCCAATCCTCTGCTATTTGCCAGGTGGATCAGATATTTGGAGGAACACACCAAAACACGAGGTAGCATACCTCTCAACTGTACAGATTTTTGCAGAATGCCCAGCTTATTGCCAAATATTTTTGGTCCATTTCTCATATGACTGTGATTTTTCTAGCAAATCATTGGCAAATCGCTCAGGTTTTATGTCAGAACATTATGACAGACATTTGAGTTTCAGACTTCATATCCTTCAGAAAATCCATGCTAATGCAAAACCCATTATTCTATCAACTTTCCAGGTTTGTATGAACAATATTTAAAAAGTGCCCCTATTTTTGGGCCTTTGTCCCCCATTATTTATGGCTTTGCACAGACTTCTTGCTCTAGTAGGTTGAGAGGTATGTGAGGGAGGCATCTGGGCATTCTGCAAAAATCTGTACAGTTGAGGGGTATGGCCATATGGCTCTTTCACAATACAGGGGGTGTGTGACAGTACCGGTCACACAGCTCCTGCATTGCTTCCTATTGGGATAGCTGCTTTCAGTGTTTGAGGACACTGAAAGCACTTGCAAAGTGTCATATGGCACTTTGGCAATGCAGGGTGTGTGTGACAGTACGTGTCACACACCCCCTGCATTAAATTCTTGATCCCCTATCTATTTCAGTGTCCTTAGACACTGTTTTACTATTTTATTTGATTTCAGTGTTTGTGGACTTTGAAAAGCTTTTAAAAAGTGCCGTATGGGACTTTCTGAGTGCAGGGGGCATGTTAGATGTGTATGCACTACTTAAACATGCCCTCTGCACTCAGTAGTGTTCATGTCTGTTTAGCCTTAGCAGTAGTACACCTTCATAAATATGCAGGGTATGCTGCTGTTAAAGCTAAGGGGAAATGGGCATTATTCCTGCATGGAGTTTATTGAATCCCAGAGAAAGACTATCATTTCACTCTGGTGATTGGCTGGTATGTAGTCTAATTTGCCAGCATAGATCTTTATATTCTAAGAAATTTTCAGTATCACCACCTCAAGAGTTTGTAATTACACTGTCAATAATAGCAGAAAGAAATGTATTAAAATTGTCACAAGCCACTGAATGTCTATACAGAGCATTGGTAGTTTTCCTATTTTTAATGTCTCTTATATGTACATAAATCCTATCTTTTAATTTTCTTTTTGTCTTGCCAGCATAGAATGATGTACATGAAACACAAGTGGCTAAGTACATTACCCCCCGAGTGTCTCACAATTGACATGTCCAGGAAAACTAATAGTTCTGTGATACCTTTTTACATTGACATAAGATCCGTCATTAATAAATCTGCAAGTTTTACATCTCCCACATTTGGCCATCTTAGACATGTAACGGTCATAGTTCTTAGTGGGTTCAGTTTCCACTAAGTGTTTTAATTTCATACCCCTACTAAAAAACAAATGAGGTGTTTCTCCTAACCTCCTGTTCATTTCTTGGGTGAAAATCAAGTTGCAGTTGGAGGTCAAAATTATTTGGATCTTATAGGCATCTCTATCTAGGAAATTTACTTATTTATGTATTGACATTTGTTTACCAGGATGGTCCACTGGGACATTATGAGCCCATTTTCAGTGGAGGCCTGGGGAGAAAAGCTCCATGAAACATAGAACTAATAACAGTATTGTAGATCAGAATGGGGTTCCTATTGGAACATTGAAAATGCAATTGTTCGAATCAGTAAAGGTCGACCTTTAATGATCAAACAATTACATTTTCGAATGCTCCGAAAAATGTATTAAAAAAAAAAGGTAAATTAAAGCGTGTAGGCAGGGGGCAAGCCCCCCTGCACCACCCACACCCCTACTACTTAAATATACCAACTCCAACATCGCGCTATAACATAGGAAAGGGAAACCTTCCCTTTTGTGTGCTTAACTCCATTAAAGTGAGATCTCGGAGCTGGTTTATATAACTAGGGGGAGTATGGAGGGGCAGGGGGGCTTGCCCCCTGCTCACAGCAGTTACTTTTGTTTTTTTTTATTACATTTTTAAAGTTTTAATACTTCGAACATATGGTGTCGACCATATGGTATTCGAAGTACTGAAACTTCGATAATGTAATATGTAACCATCAGAATGTGTATGATGTGTGCTGTGTCTTTAAATAGCATGTTAAAGAATGTACATGTATGTATAAATTCCAGACACTAGTGCCATTTTGAAAGAGCAGCCGGAGAGTGAGCATGCATGATCGCAGTGGTTAGTTTGTATATAAGTTACTGAAATTAAAGTCAGTAAACTTTTATAGTGATATGTTTGCATAAAATAAAGTTGCTTGAACAGAACCCACAAAGACTAATTTATTGTGTCCAAAGTAGGAGAGCGACATGGTGTCAGAAATAGGATGGCAGACAATAATATTTGGAGCCATGAGGTGCAATGACAGTGAAGGTAAAACTAAGACAAATGAGCATGAAAAGAGCCAGAAAAGAATCAGAGGTAATGAGAAGCAGCACAAACTGTTTATTTCATAATAAAGACAAAACAGTGCATTACAAGGGCAGAAACAACATTATTAAGCAAGCAGAAGGCACAAAAGGATTATTAACTAAGGAAAATGCTTAAAACAAAGGTATTTGATGAAACGATTAACAGTAAAGCAAAACAAGCATGTTTGAAGCAAAATGAGTGGGTTTGAGGCAAAACTGGCATGTTTAGAGTAAAATGAGCACAAGAAAAGTACAATGGGCACGGAAAGGGCTTAAATGAGAAAAACAAATATAATAAGGGCAAAAAGGGCACATTAATCAAAAATAAAGTAAGATGGCAGCATGTGTTTGGCAAAGTGCTGTGTTCTGGCATAACTACAACTTTGTATTGTATCAAGGGCATAATTAAAGTTATTCAAAGTACCTCAAAGTGTGTAAAAGTACTTACAGTGTGTGCTTACTACTGTGCATGTATTTGAAGAGTTTATTGTGTGCAAGGTGTAACTTTCGTGAAATACAAAGTATAGCCATTTCAAAAGTCTATTCGCAAAGTGCCACCATTACAAAGTATTTCTTGTGCTGCAAAGATTTGCCTAGCAAGGTACTGCCATTTTGGGGAAATTTCAGTGATCTGTGTACAGTTTATTTGCAAAGTGCAATTACTTCAAAATGTTATTGACTTTAGGGCAAGAGAAGCTCAGTTCATTCACATCATGAAGTTGTATGAGATATTTCTTAAAATGATGATAAATGACTTTAGCAATGCAATAATTCCAAAGAAGTCCCATTCATTTGCATTGTGTAGTTATTTGATATGTTTCTTACACTGATAAGAGGTGATTTCTTGCAAAATGATATCACAAAGGTGTTACAGTGCCCAAGAGTTTTATTACGCAAAATCCAACTATTCAAAGGTACTATGAGTTTGTCTAATAGCATAATTTCAAGAAGCCCAAAAAAGCACAAATTTAGAGGCACAAAGGCATTGAACAAAGTTACAAATACCAGCATAAATTTCTGGCATATGTGCATGTGTGTATGTTTGTGATTATTTGAAAACCCTTTACTGGTATGTGATAATATGACAGATGAATTTTGAAAACCCCTACCACTTACATTTGATCAGAATATTGCAGAAAACTGGAGAACATTTCAGCAAGAGTATGATATTTTTATACAAGCAGCTTATGCAGATAGAGATGCATGCACCAGGGCATTCATTTTGCTAACCTTAGCTGGTCAGAGGCCATAAAAAGAGAGTGTTCATTTGTGTATGCACCAGCAGTATATGAAGAAGGTGAAAACTGTCATATTGTTGTACAGGCTACATCAAGGGAAGACCCAAGTGTTTGATGTGCAAGTTCAGAGAAATGTGTAACCCCCAGACAAATATTACATTAGAGAGGCATTTGTTTTATATGAGAGATCAGAAATGAGGGGAAACTTTTGCAATTTATATAACTGACCTGAGAAACAAAAGTAAAATGTGTCGGTTTGGTGATTTAAAAGATGAGTTGATAAAGGACAGGCTTGTGTGTGGTATTAATAATGCTGCTGTGAGAAAGATTTTGCTTAGTGACAGTGATTTGGCATTGAGCAAAGCCATAGATATTTGTCAAATCCATGAGGTGACAGAGAAACACACAAGTATTCTTGCAAGTGACAAGAGCATGGTTTTAGTAAGCTTCAGAGCAAAGCATGCAACACGTGACAAACAGGAGCAGGCCCAAGCACATGGCAGCTACAACACCTGCTGGCTTACCAGGGAAACCATGTAGCTTTCCAGCAAGTTCTAAGAAAGGAGCAAGCTCAGTGCAGTACAAGCATAAATCAGAAAAACCCAAATCTAGCTTTATTGTTAACTGTCGCAATTGTGGTGCAAATCATGAGTCTAAAAGAGAGAAGTGCTTAGCATTTGGTCAGCAATGTCACAAGTGTAAAATGGGAACCATTTTCAAAAGTTTTGCAAATCAAGTAAGCCTCACACCATTGTAAAGAAAGGTCACACAAAGAACCAAGTTGATCAAGTAGAGTCAAACAGTCAGCATAATATGTAGATGGTGTATCAGTGCTTGGTGAAAGAGTT
Organism: Protopterus annectens; assembly: GCF_019279795.1. NCBI lineage: Eukaryota > Metazoa > Chordata > Ceratodontiformes > Protopteridae > Protopterus > Protopterus annectens. Next base: position 1,661,927,789 of record NC_056731.1, on the reverse strand, counting down.
GATGCAGTGAGTTTATGAGCAAGAAGCAAAGTGTTTAGTACTGTCCGGATTAATGGAAAATCCACAGAGCTTAAAGTAGACACTGGTTCAAAGTATAATGTTATATCAACAGACACACTTGCTAAAGTAAAAACTATTGAACAACTCAATGTGGCCAGTAGTGCAAAACCTGTTGCTTATGGAGGTGAAGAAATTCAAAGCAAAGGCTCAGTGATGCTTTCATGTTATTTGGCCAAGAACTGTTACAACTTGTTAGTCAATGTAGTCTGAAGACCAGTACAGTCTTTATTGGGTCTCAAAGTAGTTTGAGAATTAATCTGCTTTATTTTGCTAAAGAGGTTCATCACATAAGTGCATTTCCAAGTTCTAATTTTTCTGAAGCCATTTTCTGAGAGTATGCTGATGTTTTCGATTATAAGTTAGGCAAACTTCCAGTTGTGTATTCCATGAAGATAGACCCAGAGATCATGCCAGTAGTCAGACCAGGGAGAAGAGTTCCAATAGCTATGCAGGATAAAGTTAAGGCTCAGTTGGATAAAATGGTGCAGTAAGGTGTGATTTGTCCAGTCACAGAACCAACTGAACGGGTGCTGTCCATGGCGGCAGCTCTCAGAAAAGGCTCAGATGAAATCAGAATATGTATTGACCCAAGAGATTTGAACAAAGTATTGAAGAGACCGTATCATCCAATGCACACAGTTGAAGAAGTCATAGCTCTAATACTGAATGCCACTGTTTTTTCTGTCTTGGATCCAAAGAGTTCATTTTGGCAAGTGATGCTTGATCACAAATCCTTATCTCTAACCACTTTTGGTACTCCATTTGGCAGATACAGATTCCTAAAGATGCCATTTGGAATAAATTTTGCAAGTGAAGTCTTTCGACATGCAATGGAGAATATTTGTTTTGTGTTATCCTTTTGCTGTAATAGTAGATGATTTATTGGTTGGAGGCAATGGTGAAACAGACTATGACAGAAGCCTAAAGAAAGTTCTAGACAGTCCATGTGAAGTAAACTTGAAGCTCAAGCCTCTGAAGTGCAAATTCAGACTTTCACAAGTTACATATGTAAGTAATTTATTTACTAGTACTGGCTTGAGACCAGACCCAACCAAGCAAGCAGCTATTCTTGAGATGTCAGCACCAGACAATGTACACGCTCTACCATGTTTCATAGGCATGGTCAACTATTTAGACAACTTTATACCAGACTTCAGTGAGTTGACAACACATTAAAATATTGCATGGCCATGGTTGAAACAGCACCAGAAGGCATTCGAAGACCTTAAGCAGAAAATTGCCTCCCCATCTACAATAAGATACTATGATGTGAACAAACCAGTCACTCTTTCTTGTGATGCTTCAAAATTTAGTTTTGGCACAGTTATACTTCAAGACGGCTGACCAGTTGCCTATGTAGCTAGAACACTTACCCAAACTGAGATGCAGTATGCTCAAAATGAGAAAGAACTTCTGGCAATAGTATTTGCATGTTCCAAGTTTCATGATTATATTCATGGTCAAGCTATTCAGATTGAAACTGACCACCAACCTCTAGTTACTATACTAAAGAAGCCTATGTATTCCACTCCAGTGAGATTACAAAGAATGATGCTCAGATTATAAAAATACAATTTCAAAATGGTGTACACAAAAGGCAAATTGCTCTCTTTGGCTGATACCTTATCCAGATCACCCAGAAATATGACAGAACAGCTTGAAGCAGAGAATTTTGACTTTGACATGCATGACTTGATGAGTCAAGAGATCACACAACGACTTATCCAATTTTTCAAACGCTCACTCACTACATTAATGCTGGATGGCCAACAAAGCAATCTAGTTTAACACCTAAGAGCAAACCTATTTTCCTTACAGAGATGAATTGTTAATGGAAGATGGCATTATTTTCAAAGGTCCTAAGAGAACCACTTCAGCTATGTCCAGTTCCTGAATTGCATTGGTCAACAGTAGCCATTGATATCTTCAAGTGGAACAATCAACACTACTCGGTTTTGGAAGACTCTTATTCAAATTGGTTGAGACTGATCTACTACCTAACCTAACATCCATTGCTTATATTACTTAGTTGAAACACCATTTCTCCGTCAAAGTTCATTCTGACAATGGTACTCAATTTACTAGTCAGTTGTTTTAGAAATCTGCAAGAGAATGGGGCTTTGCACATGTCACTAGTAGTCCTGAATATCCTTAGTCAAATGGTTTAGCTGAATGTGCAGTGCAGATTGCAAAGCAATTACTTGAGAGTTCAAAGTGTGACAATACTGATGTGTTCTTGAATTTGCTTAATCTCAGAAGTATACCCTATGACGATATTCTTGGCTCACCTGTTCAAAGACTACTTTCCAGGCAAACCAGAACTATGCTACCCATTAACTCCAGTTTATTGAGGTCTAAAGTTAAGAACAATAAAACCATCAAGGCTCAATGAAGCGTGAAATCCAGAAGTCCAGTTACAACAGATGGAGCAGAGTACTTCATCCAATGAGGGAAGGAGAGATGGTACAAATCCAGACAACAAAAGGTTTCAACTGAATTGGTCAGATTATAGGCATCTGTGCCAGAACAAGATCTTATCTGGTAGATTCTGAGGGCATAGAGTATAGGAGGAATTGTAGACATCTTCTTCCCGAACCAAAATCATCATCATCACAAAATTGTTTCTGTGATGCAGACTCCAAATCTAAAAGCGAACCAGATGTTGTTCCCATGCCAGAGTGTATACCAGAGTGTGTTCAAACCTCTGATTCCACTCCTGAAAATGTTCAGAACATTCCAAAGGTCGAACATTTTGTAGACAGTTCCAGTTGCTAAATCCAATTCCCAGTTTTTTGTCACATGAAATGGATGAATATCTAAGCCAAGTGTGAAATACGCAGCAAAGTGAACTTAACTGTATATATACATGTACCTAGTTTTGTATAATGCATGACAAAAAATTACCTGTGATATATGCATGCTAAATAGACTTATAACATTGCATGATCTATTTCTCAAATAGGGAGGATGTAGATCAGAGTGTATGTGACTTGTGCTGTGTCTTTAAGAAGCATATCAAAGACTGTACATGCACGTATAAATTCCAGAAGAGTGCAATCTGTAGTTCCATTTTGAAAGAGCAGCCAGAGAGTGAGCATGCATGATCACAGTTGTTAGTTTGTATATAAGTTACTTAAGTTAGTCAGAAAACTTCTATAGTGATGTGTTTGTATAAAATAAAGCTGCTTGAACAGAACCCACAGAGACTCTTCTATTGTGTCCAAAGTAGGAGAGTGACAAATATTAATGTGAAAATTTACAGAGAAATATATCATTATACAGGCTATATAAAACATGCATGAAAAGTAAATGCAAAGGCAAAAATTAGCAATGTATTCTTAAGATTACAAAAATTTAAAATAAAAGTGAAAAGGGTATAATATGCAAGGATTTCCATTGCAGTTGTAGTTAGTATATCTAAGAAGGCTTAACTGACAAAGAAATTTGAGATGTGAGTATATAAGAGGGGAAGATATCAGTCACGTTATGAAGGGGGAAGGTTTAGTACAGGTACAGTTCCAGTTAGCAGAGAGGTGTTCAAGCAAAGAAGTTTTGAAAGAAGCATGAATCTGGATGGTATGAATAACTAATGGAAGGGCATTCCATGCTTTGGCTACCACACAAGAGTAAAGTAGATGGCCTGCAGAAAGGTTGGGCTTGTGGACTTGCAAAAGGTGCTGTTTTTTAGATCTAAGGGACCTGTTGGAAAGATAGTTGGTGAATAAAGAGCTTAGAGCAGGACAATCTGAGAGTTTGAAAATTATTTTGTGTGCTTTAGGTAATTTCAGATAGGTAAGATAGTGTTCGAGTTCAAGCCAGTTCAGAGATTGTAGTGATGTGCAGTGATGGGTAGAATGTCTAGAATTTGTTGTGAACTTGGCAATCTTGTTATAACATATTTTGAGTTAAGTTTTTAGGGAGAATAGTAGGTTAGTAAGCAAGGGGGCAGATAAGTGGTAGTAAGTACTTGTTTAGTCGGAGGAGAAAGGAAATGCTTATGCTTGTAAAGTATACCTAGTTTTTGATGTGTTTGTTGATGTTGTGTTGTATGTACAGGCTGAATTTTAGACTTTTATCAATTATTACTCCTAGCAGTTTAGTGTGGCTAGCTACTTCAAGTTTAATGTTATTCTACAGTAAGTTTCAGATATTCAGTGGGAAGTTTGGCTGCTGTGTTAGAGATGTTTTAGCTTGAGAAGTAGCCTTTTTACAGTTGAAGTTGGGATTACAGTAAGTGAGAATGTGGGTGAAGCATTCATTTTTGATTCATCAGGAAGTGAGGTAGTAGAGGAGGGGGGTTAAGGGAGATAGAATAATGAAGCAATTCCAGTATAATTTCTACTAGAATGGGGTTGTGGATAGTTAGCAGTGATTTTAGCTTTAGAATTTATGAAATGTGAGTTGAAGAGACTGGCTATCTATTCTGATATTTTATCTGGGTGTGGACATGGGTTGCTTTTTATGCCAAGTTTGTGAAGTGATCCTATAGATGTCCAGATTTTTTGGGAATTTTGCTTATGGTTTGTTTGTAGTTTTAAATAGTAGTCTTTTTTGCCTTCAGATACTACTTTTTTTAGTTGGTTACAGAACTGTTTGAATCTCAATATGCCTGAGGATTTTTTAAGTTTTTGCCACTGTTTCCATGTTTTATCTCTAGTTAACATTAATTCCTTAGTAGATTTGGTTACCATTGAGCATGGTTAGTTTTCACCCTTTTTACTCTAAGGAGTGCAAGGCTAAAGTTTCTAAAAAGGTTGTGTTGAAGTAATCCATGAATTATCTAGAGGAAGATATTTTAAGCTAGTCCAATTCATACTTTGTAGTACATTGGTGAATGTCTGTATGTTAAATTTGGTATGATTTCTAACATGTTTGTAATGATGCTGCTTGTGGAGGGAGGGTACTGTTCAATGAACAAAGGCTGGAAAGTGGTCACTTAAAGCATTTGAGAGAGTACCAGCTGAAGAGATTTTAGTAGGGTCAGAAACCAGTATCCAGTCTAGGATGGATACCTTCTTAGTACTACTATTATATCTAGTTGGAGAGGTGATACGTTGAGTAAAATGAAATAAGCTTGTGATGATGTGAGGTATTTTCAGCTATGCTAGGAAAAGTAGGGCAGTGGATGTGTAACATATGCCAGCATAGCTAGCTGGAGTTTTGTAAAGAATTATATGTCATTTGTATATAAAACTGATTGGCACAGATGTCTGTGTTGAAAATATATTTGTAAAGCTTTTTGTGTTAAAAATGTGCCAAAAGTGGATCTTGCTGGACAGAAAAAGAAGCATAGTTGTATGCCAGACTGTATGGTAACTATTGTAATGAATGCACTGCAACAGAGGATACTGGAAGAGAAGAGGCTAATCTCAGTCCAGCTGCCTTTGAAAAATAGTTTGAAATTAAATTATATGATATAAGACATAACAATTGCCTCTCACAGGTCTCATTGCACCCAGAGACAAAAAGTCTGTACAAGAAGCCTTCTGTATTGTCCTTGGGGTTGAACTAATTGCTACTCTGGAAGGGTGGAAGTTTGAAATTTTTTTATGACTTCCAGAAGCTGCAACAGATCTTAGCAAAGCTCTATGTGTGTGTATTATTGACACATATGTGCTAGACTCTGGTTCAGTTGCTAGGAAAGTGGTAGTATGGGAACCAGAGTCAGATGACCAGAAGTACTTGATGTCATTCTATAATCCAGGACTAAAATGATGTTTTAATACTAGATGAGACAGAAGTCTCAGAGTAGTCTGTTTTTGTAACCTGAGATAGAAGGATCCCTCACCACTTCATCTTGCCTTGCTTTAGTAAGTAACCAGGCAATAGTAATTTTTAGGTCAGTTGTGAAAATATAGTGAGATTAATTAAGTATTGTTTTTCTGTATCTGTGTGAATCTATTCATATGTGTTATTTAGTACTTCTTGTGATTGAAACTCTGCTGCTTATTGTAAATTGATATTTAGTATTGTCATGTTCTTCTATTATTTATTATTAAATATATTTAAACTTCTCATTGTGGCTGGTCCTTACAGAATATTTTAACCTTTGAGAGTATTTATATTTATTTGGTGACACTGTGGCCACTCCTGACAGCCTTGTCACGTTGGTAAAACAGTACCATTTGTATTAATATTAATTTCACTCAGTATAATTGGGTACCCTTGTAAGAGCCTTAGAGTAGCTGTCTTTGAAGTGTCTGGTGGCAGTAGCTACCTTAAAATCGGGGCAAAGGGTAGCAAAGTGAGTAAATCTGTGCCAGCCTTTCCCAGGTTGTGTGTGTGTGTGTGTGTGTGTGTGTGTGTGTGTGTGTGTGTGTGTGTGTGTGTGTGTGTGTGTGTGTGTGTGTGTGTGTGCGTGTGTGCGTGTGTGTGTGTGTGTGTGTGTGTGTGTGTGTGTTTGTGTGTGTGTGTGTCAGCTACTTGGAGCAGGGCAGAGACAGAGAACAATGGTTTCACAGAGAGTGTGTTGGAGGACTTGGCTTGGACACTTGGCTGAAGACTCAACTCTACAGTCGTGCCAGTGGGGCATCTTACTGCGGGCCTGGAGAGAGAGAGAGGTGGAAACCCTTACACCAGACTGAGTGTGTTCCCTGTGTGCTCTAAATTGTGCTTGATGCAGAGAGCTGCATCTGGAAATACTATGTGTATCTATATTTGTTCGAAGTGAATGTCCCTCACCACTGTCAGTGATGAGGATTCAGCCTCCTCGATTACTGCCAAGAAGTGGGGGAGGGGGGCATCACAAGGTTTATATTTCAGGATAGAAATTTAGAACAAAAATTTAACCAGCTAATATTTACATCACTGAGAATGATGATTTCATTTTTAATAGTGTTAGAGACCTAAGATATTATTTCTTCTAGGATCAGTATGTTATTGCCAGGGGGGTGTGAAGGACTATGAAATATACATTTTTTTACTTTTTTTTTCAGGAAGGAGACCAGAATTTCAGCATTAGAGAATTGTGGTATTTTATATCTTTATGGGAATATATTGTAAAAGTTAGGGTAAAGGAGTGCTACACCACCTCCTTTATCGTGTCTATCAGTCCTTACTGCATTGTAGCCTGGAAGGTGGATTTCTGAATCTTTTACATTTGGTTTGAGCCAGGTCTTTGTGGCAGCAATTATGTCAGGTTTATTAACAGCTTTCCAGGCATGAAGGTCTGTAGTTTTGTTGTGAATATTTTGTAAGTTTAGTATTACAATATGTAGAGATTCGCATGAATTATAAGAGTTGGATAGTGTAGGAAGAGTAGAGGAAGTGGGCCTGGATTGGTGTGAAGATCTTTGCAAAATGATAAGATTGAGAGTATGCTAGAGTGGAGAAATGGATGTTGTATTTTCATAGAACTGCTAACATAGAATAGACCAGAGCATGTAGAGTTTTTTAATGAATAATAATGAATAATATTGATTTTTTGGGAGGATTTGTACTTTAGAGAAGAGTATTGGATTTATTTGATACAGACAGGGAGATATTCCAGAATAGCTTTTAGATGGAGTTGATAGGAACCTAGCAACAGATTTTGACTTAGTGATAGATAAGACAGAATTGGGTGAAAAAAGATGCAGTAGTAGAACTAGAAGTAATGTAGTGTGAGATAGGAAAAGTAAATGTGAACTAGAGGGAATTATTTGAAAAAGTTGTGAAACTGTCAGTGGTTAGGTATGTGAGGTGAACTGCTAGGATATGATTGTTTTTTTTTGAAGTAGCGGGTGGAGCTATGGGATATAAGTTTAGACATAGTTTGGGTGGGTAGGATTTAGGGGTAGGGTAAGGGAGCAGAGTGAGCCCAAGAGGAACAAGGGCGAATGGAGTGGGCAGCACCAAGCAGAAGTAACAAGGTAAGGGAAAACAAAATAAAAGCATTCTGCAAGCATGGACTACTGCAGTATAATAGATACATCTAATGTTGCAGCTACTTTGCAGTACAGAATAGCCAGGAGAATGTTTAGAAAAAAAAGTATAGTTGTGTACACTTACCATAAATGTAGATGTTCAAGTGTATTCACTGTTGCAGTCAACACACTTGGGCTATCTGCCTGCAGGTAGTCCTCAGTCAGCCCGAATACCAGAGACTTAGTATTTCTGTATCTGTTGCTGTCACTTCAGGACAGGTCGTCAGGGGTATAAAAACAGGCAGCCGATGCCATTATAGCAGTTTTTCTTGCCCCAAATGTCAGGAGCCCCCCCCAAATTGGGAGCTAATTTATGGTGGGAAAAACACCAGTAAGAAGTAAATACCAATAGCCCTGTATGGGGTGAGTAATAGACCTAGAGAGGAGAGAGAGAGAGAGAGAGATAGAGAGAGAGAGACAAGGGGGATGGAGGGTGGGAAACCAGGACTGCAACAGTGAATACACTCGAACATCTACATTTATGGTAAATGTACACAACTGTACTATGTTCTTTGTGTTTCCCTGTTGCAGTCATCACACTTGGGTTGATTCCCAAAGTTGAAGAATGGATGGATCAGTCAAGAAGAGTTGGGGCTGGCTAGTATGCCCTGCAAAACTGCTGTTGCAAAACCCACCCTGGATTTGGAAAAGATAGGCAGATGGTAATGCTTGGTGAAGGTGTGAACAGAACTCCAGGTAGCAGCTTCCAGAATGTCCCTGGTAGAGACTTCTCTGAGGAATGCTGTGGAGGTAGAAGTTGCCCTAGTGGAATGCGGTCTGACCCCCTGAGGGGTTGGTTTCCCATGGTGTTTGTAGCAGAAATGGATACAGTGTGCTATCCATTTGGAAATCGTTTGATTTGAAATGGCCTTGCCCTCTGCCCCTGTTGTAAAACTGACTAGTAACTGGTCAGATTCCCTGAAGGGCTTAGTCCTATCAAGGTAGAATCTGAGCTGTTTGTACATGTCTAAGGAGTGCAGGATCCTTTCCCCTTTATTTTGTGGATTAGAGAAGAATGTTGGCAAATGGATAGATTGGTTGAGAGCCACACTGGACACAACTTTAGGCATAAAGGAAGAGTTAGTCCTGAGGGAGACCCTGTCAGCATGAAAAATAATGAAGGGTTCCACAGCCATAAGTGCTTGTAGCTCAGACACTCTTCTATCTGAAGTGATGGCCAGAAGCAAGACTGTTTTCCAAGAGAGGAATTTTAACTCTGCTGATGCTGCACGCTCAAAGGGGGGTAACGTGAGCTTTTCCAGTACAAAGTTAAGGTCCCAAGAAGGGGTGGGGGCTCTCCTTGTTGACCAAACGTTGTTTGCCCCTCTCAGGAACTGCTTGATGAGAGGGTGAGAGAAAAGAAGTGGTTCAGTGTTGTAATGAGCTGAGAAGATGGCAGAGGCATGGATCTTAATGGAGGAGAAGAATAGGCCTCTGTGGAGTAGATCTGCTAGGTAATCCAGAATTAAAGGTAAGGAGGGCAGTGCTGTGCTCTCTCCTTTAGATTGAATCCAAGAACAATACCTTTTCCACTTATTGGCATAGGATTTCCTTGTACTGGGTCTTCTGGCTTCAAGAATGACATCCAGCACCTGCTTGCTTAGGCTGGTTACTGGGGGAGAATTCAAGGAATAAGCCAGGCTGCAAGATTCAGGGTTTACAGTTGTGGATGCAAGATCTGTCCCTCCTGCTGAGTGAGGAGGGTTGGGATCAGGGGTAGGTGCCAGGCTGACACCGGTGACAGGATGCGCAGTAGTGGGTACCAGAGCTGGCATGGCCAGTCCGGGGCAATCAAGATTGCCCTTGGTCTGTCCTGTCTTATCCTGAGTAGTATGCTTCTGAGAAGAGGGGGAAATGCATAGATTGAGAGGTTTACCCACTGGAAGGATAGGGCATTCACTTTCCAGGCCCTGTTGTGAGGTATCCTGGTGCAGAACTTTCTGAGCTGGTGATTATAGCGGGAGGCAAAAAGGTCTACCTCTGAGGTCCCCCATTTCTGGGTTAGAAGGCTGAATGTGCTGAGGTCTAATTGCCACTTATGTGGGTCTAGGAGATTTCTACTTAAGTCATCTGCCAGAGAGTTCTGTTTGCCTGGCAGGAATTGAGCTTGCAGATGACTATGCATGTCCAAGGCAGTGTTCCACAGGGCCATGGCTAGCCTGCAGAGTGGGTAAGAGTGGGTTCCCCCTGCTTGTTGATGTACCACATAACTGTGGTGTTGTCTGTTTTTATTAGCAGGGGTCCTGGTTAGAGTAGGGATTTGAAAGCTGTCAGAGCGTGCTGAACAGCTAACATCTCTTTTTGGTTAATGGGCAGATGAATTTGACTTGGGCTCCAGTGGCTCTGAATGCACTTGTCATCCAGGTGTGCCCCTCAAGCATAGTCTGATGCATCTGTTGTTAGGGTCTGGGTGGCATGGGATTGAGTAAAGGGAAGTCCCTTGTTGTGGTTGCATGCTGCTGCCCACCAAAGAAACTCTGCCCTTAGACAAGGTATGATAGGTATGACTGCTACCAGAATGTTGGCACCAATGACTTTTTAAGTACCATTGACATTTCTTCATATGCAGTCTGGCATATGGATTTAGTAGAATGCAAGAGGCCATGTACCCTAGGTCCTGCAGGATTTTCCTTGTGGATAGCTGGGTTCTGGTAGCCATTTGAGTGAAATAGCCTGTCAGATAGGCTTGTTTGTCTGGAGTAAGGAATGCCATCTGGGATGCCATGTCCAAGCTTGCTCCCAGGAATACAATCTTTTGACTGGGGACTAGTTTTGATTTCTTTTCATTGATAATGTACCCCAGGGAGGTTAGAAGGTTCTTTGCAAATGTCAGGTGCTGCAACAGCTTTGCCTGACTGTCTGCCTGAATCAGGCAATCGTCCAAGTATGGGTAAATTTGAATTTTTCTCTGTCTGTAATATGCAGTGGCTGGAGCCAGGCATTTTGTAAATACTCTGGGAGCAGTGGATAAGCCAAAGGGAAGCGCAGAGAACTGATAATGCATAGATCCTGCCCTGAAATGTAAGTATTTCCTGCATGAATCCCTGATAAGGATGTGTAGATAACTTTTTTTAGGTCTAGGGTGGCTAACCAGGCATCTTAGGACAGCACAGGAAGAAGCTGCTGAAGGGTGAGCATTTTGAATTTTGGTACCACTAGGAAGGTGTTTAGAATGGAAAGATCTAGGATTGGGTGCCAACTGCCCTCTTTTCTGGGTACCAGGAAAAATCTGGAATAGAACCATTGACCTATCTGTTCTGCAGGAACAGGTTGAATTGCCCTTATGGAGAGCAATGATCTTGGTTTTGTGCCTCTGCCCACTGGTTTGGAGGAAGGTCTGGGAACCCTTTTGGGGTTGGCAATGAGTGGAAGTAAAATTTGTACACATGGTATACAATGTTGAGGACCCATTGGTCTTTGGTGATGGGGTCCAGTTTTTTGCATGATGTGCAAGTTTTCTTCCTAGGGGCATGAGGTGAGGAGTGGAGTTGAGAAGTCATTGTGAATTCTTTCCATAAGGGGGTGGCTTAGCACTCCCTGGTTTCGAAGTGGAAGCACTCCATTACTTAGATCTCTGCATACCCTGAGACTGTAATCTGGGGGGGGTATGTTACTCCTGCGTCTGGTCTGAGTTGGACTTGAGGGGGCTGGAAAGGACCAATTCTTCAAGGCGCAATGCCTACTGAATCTAGGAGGCTGCACTTGCAAAAAATCTTTGACTGTCTGCATAGATTTAGCTTTTTCTTCCATCTTTTTTTAGAACCTCTTCTGCTTTGGTGCCAAACAGATTGTCCTTGTTCAAAGGAGTGTCTAGTAATTTTGATTTGACATGGTCTGGCAAGGTCTGCTCCTTAAGCCAAGCATGCCTTCTTAGTTCAGAACCAGCGACTGCTGCCCTGCAAGATGCTTCTAGGGCGTCAAAGTCACATTGCAAAGTATGTTTGGTGACCTGGCATGCAGAATGCATAAGCTCTTGTAATTCTTTATTTTCTGCACAGTCTGTAAAGGTAGATAATTTTTGCTTAATAAGTTCCATAATATGTTGCTGATATTTCAGCATGTGAAACTGGCAATTCAATGCACTAATGGTGAGAGTTGCAGAGGTGTATACATTTTTAACCCATCTGTCTAAAGCTTGGGAATCCCTGTCTGAAGGGGTGGGATTCTTAGCTATAGTTGCTTTTATACTGGGAAATGACCTCTGGGTCAACAGTAGGATTTTTGAAAATAAATTTGTGAGAGTCAGGGACTCTGTAGTACCTGTCTGGTTTCCTTGGAGCAATGGGTAAAGTATCAGGAGTTAGACTGGATTCCATAAAGACATCATCCACAACATCCAGAACTGGAGGTATTGCTAAAGGTCTATGTTGTGGCAAATCTAAAAATTCTCTGAGTCTCTTTTTGGACTGAGGATAGTCTTGGCATTTCCAGTGGAAATGCTCTCTTAAATTATGTAGGGTTTTACCAAAAGAAAAATCCTCTGGAGGGAAGCAGAGTGAATGGATTCCTCTGCATCTGAATCCTCATAAGCAGATAAAGGCATGTCTTCATATTCAGAAACCCCAGAGTCATTGGACTCTTGGTCTATTAAAGCTGCTGGGGACAGATCTCTTTTTCTCTTAGCAGGAGAAGGCTGGCTTCCCCTAATCAGCATAATCACGTCTTCTGCCATTTTAACCATTTGATGTTGTGGCAAAGTAGCAGGTGCTTGAGTTTGGGTCATCAGTTTTTTAGGCATAGCTCATATTCTTGGCATTAGAAACTCAGTAGTTTTAGGCAGAACTGTAGACGTGAAAGAAGTCATCAGTTTGTGTCGTACATCAGTAGTGCAAAGAACTTCCTCAGAAGCCGGTGCCTGCAGAGCGGCTCCAGACCCATCCATGGTAGAGACATCCACATGTTCCATAGTCAAAGAAGAGTCTCATGGCATACCAGACTCTGAACAGGTCCCGGTAGTGGCCTGCGAATACATCAAAGCAGGCATCAGGGGCTGCAAAAGTGCCTCACTGAGTACCGGCGAATTGGCGACTAGCTTAAGGGAAGCATCGTCGGCAGTTTTGGACCTGTGCAGTCAGTCTCTGTCTTTATCCTTACGTTTTTTTCAAAAGATCAGTTGTCGGATGGCTTACCAAAGCCATTTTGGAATACAGAGATTGGGAGCGAAATTATTTAGTAGCAATAAGGGCCCAACAATGAATATTTTAGGAGTTGAACAAAGCACAAAACCGACAGAGAGGTACGTCGTGGTCTGGGCCTAAACAGGTGATGCAGTAAGAATGGAAATCTCGGTGTGGTATTTGCTTTCCACAGGTGAGACAATTCTTAACTTTTTCTGACATTGGTTAGAGCAAGAAAAAAGGATCCCCAACAGAGTACTTAGCTTTAGAAGACTTCAGTTTGATTCAATTCGGAAAAGAAAACTCAAGGTAGCGGCCAACCGGCACTCATGCGAACTGCTTATGCTTCAGGCTCTTTGGCAAGAAAGACTGATGTAATGGTTTTGGCTGCATGTTTTTATACCCCTGACGACCTGATGTCAGTCCTGAAGCAACAGCAACAGACGCAGAAATACTAGGTCTCTGGTATTCGGTCCGAATGAGGGCTGCCTGCAGACAGATAACCCAAGTGTGATGACTGCAACAATGAAACATGAAGAACATCAAGATGTTATTAAAGCACCATTTAGGGAGAGCAATTGCATGCAGTAAGACTCTGCTAGCAGCTTGGTTTCCTTGGGAGAAAAACTACAAAATTGTGTACAGTATGAAACATATTCTGCAAGGGGGTGAGGGAGACCAAGCATTAGAGACCAGCTCATGTGCATCCCGCTTATAATTTTAACAATCATTTAGAACAGAAAAATAGCTTTATAAAATGTAATACATTGGGCGAGGGACATACATTAAGAAACTTGAGAGCTTTTGTTGTAACAGAATGGGAGATAGTTAAATCAGTCTTCCAACTCCAGGTGAGGGACACCAGTCATACTAAAGCAGTAGAGTGTTAGACTGGAAAATGGGGAAAATAGAAGTATATGTTAATCTGAAGGACAAGGAGAGAAGCCTTAAAGAGCAGAGGTTATAAAAGCTGCACTTATCATTACTTGTGATCAGGCCTTTGTTAAATAACAGCAAAGAAAAATAACAGCAGATATACAAGAATGACACTAGTCAAAAACACTCAATTTTTACAGAAAGGACTAAAATGGAATACATTAAATCATGCTAAAATGTGCCCAATTTGATTGAGTAAAGTCCAGTATGCATATTCACATAACCTATCTAGCCTTATTTTAACACATTCATGGACATCCATAGCAATGCATGTGAGTTTAGTGGGTTATACACCTTGCATATGCAAATGTATGCTGCACTGTATTTTAATACAAACATTACATGAGCAATAAGATGGCTAGCCAGCACAACTGACACACCTGTAATAACTCAAGGCTTACCTCATATTTCATGAGCTACCACATACTATGCAATAATTAAGCAGTTAGAGGTTTGAGACAGCAAAACAGTAATTAAACTTACATGGTAGCTAACTGAACTTTGGACTGTAAGTGGCAGGCACACTAAGTTGGAAACACAGAGGAGCAGTGGATTGGGGATATTAATTTAAAAGTGGTGTCTGTTAGGCCACCCAATTAAGTGAACTCTCATCGGAGCAGAAGAGGGGGAGTGGATGAAGGGAGATGAAATAACCAGGAAATAACCTGTCTGACAATGCAAGAATCATTGAGCAGGCTGAACCCTGGCCACCAATAGACAGTGCACCAAACAGAAGTATCAAGGTAAGGAAAAACAACAACAACAAAATAAAAACAACCTGCAAGCCCAGACTATGGCAGTTAATAAGATAAATCTAATATTACAGCTGCACTACAGTCCACAATACCAATGGTAAAGTTTAGAAAAGCAAGATGTAATTGCAGCACCATTTAGGGAGACTGATTGCAGTGCAGTAAGACTCTGCTAACAGCTTGGTTTCCTCTGGGAAAAAAACTAGAAAATTATTTAGAGTATGAAATGCATTGTGTACAGGAAGTGGAAGGGAGGATCTAGCATTAGTGATCAGCTTGTGTGCACACCATGTATAATTTTAACAATTTTTAGAACAGAAAAATTGCTTTACAAAATGCAATACATTGGGTGAGGGACATAGGATCATAGGATCACAGGAAATTACTGGGCTATAAATCTGGAGTTCATTTCAAGCCTAGCTGTTTCATCCCAATGTAATAGCATAGAAATGTTAGTTAATACCCAAGATTGTATTAAGTAATGACTGCTCATGTCCAGGAGCATTGTGGGTACTATTCCTGGTAAGAATGTGTGGTGCCCCATCCACTCATCCCCGTTCCTTTTGAACAGTGTCATATGGGTGCTCTGATTCACATGAAAAGGTAACCAATTCCAAACACGTGGCAGTCACTGTAAGATAAATCTGTCCCTGTAGCATCTCCTATTTAAGTCGAAGGCCATATTTAGGTCCGTGGAATGGGTGGCCCTAGTCCAGTTTGATTTATGGATATGCAGCGAGTTGGGTGTTGGTCTGAGATTGCTTTGTAAGCAAGGCATAAATCTCCCATAAGTAGTCTATATGATACAGAGTAAAGTGACAGTGACTTTAGTGGGTCTGTGTATGGCATGTGCTGGAGTTCTTTGATCTTCTTTGTTAGAAACCTCTGAGATCTCTCCAGTTGCTGCTAGTGCTTTGTACAGTACATGCCGAATGGGGCAATATACTCAATTATGGGCTGGATCAGTGCCGAGTATAGAGGGGTTATAACCTCTTTTGCTCTCAGGGTGATGCCTTTAATAATCAAATGTGCTACATAGAAAGCCTTTCCTACTACAGTAGACACATGGTGGCCGAAGTTAAGGTCGCAGTCAATTTGGGAACCCAAGTCCCTTGCCACTTTGTGAGTACTTAGAATATTGTGGTTGATTTGATAGTGTATTGTTTTTGCCAAAGGGAATGATGATGAATTTCTTTGCATTCAGTTGAAGACTGTAACTAAGACACTAGTTGTTTGTCTGCGTAAGACCCTCCTGGAGTATACTGACATCATTTGGCAATTTACTAATTGCACCCAGTTTGCAGTCATCTGCAAGCTTAGTCAGCCACAGCCCCTTAGTTTTGACCTGAGTTTCTGAGAAGTATATGCTAAACAGCAGGGGGGTGGGGGCAAGGTCTGTGATAGATGTGGAGGGTATAGGTGGTGAAATTTTCATCAAACCTATTCACTAGCAGGTTTGCTATCTCTGTGGGTCAGTGTGTGATGCTGGTGGCCACTAATTCTGTATACATTAACACACTTGAGAGCTTTTCCAGAAAGGGCACATTGCAGCAGACTGGGAGATTGTTAAATCAGTCTTCTGATTCTAGGTGAGGTGTGCCAGTCATAGTAAAGCAGTAGAGTGTTAGACAGATTGGTAGCTAGTTGAAGTTTGGACTGTAAGTGATGGGCACGTTAACTTCATAAACACTGAGGAACAGCAGATTGCTCCAGTTTTATCATATCTGGTTCTCTAGGAGTATCAATATTAGATACATCTTTGAGGTCTGTTCCCGAAATGGGTGCATATTTTCCTTCCTTTCTTCCATGAAAAATTCTCCCTTTTAAATTTTCAAGGAAGGTTTGTGGATAACCTCTTTATTTAAACATTTCAATCAACTTTTTCACCTCACCATCAAATATAATGCATTCTTAATCAGCCTTAAGAGTCATACTAACTGACCTTTGACAAGGCTTTTTTCCTGAAAATACAGCTGGCAACTAGTAAAGTATAAATAATCATTTGAACATGTTTCTTTCCTGAAGAGAGTGGAACAGTACCTCATATTCTCAATATCTTTATAAAGAATGACATCTAAAAATTCTACCTTATTAAAGACCTTTTTGTATGTAAACCTTAAAAGTTCAGTGGAGTTCCCACAATAAGTAAAACAATTCTTCCCATTGTGGTTCACTCCCATGCCATAAAATAAGAATGTCATCCAGAAATCTAAAATAGGCTTGGTTGTGACTGTAAAAATGGGAGTTCAACACAACCTCCTTTTCCATGCTACCAGTACAATATTAGCAAAAACTGGAGCACTTTTTGTACCCATGAGTACGTCTTTCCTTTGGTGAAAATATCCTCACACAGACACATACAAAGAGACCACAAACATACTTCTCAGACACACTGAATAGAAATCAGATCAAACTTTGGACCTTGTGTCTCTGAGGCAGAGGCCTTAACCATTGCACCACTATATATAAGGCTCAGGATGCACCTTGCAAAGTAGTGTAGTGTTGTAGTGCATTTTGTTCTCATCATTAAACAGACCTGCTGAGGTATAGAAGGCATACCCATCAACCTAGAACAAGAAAGCTGGACAAAGCCATAAAGTTGGGACAAATGCTCAAAAATAGGGACATTTTTTAAACACTGCTCTTATGAACTTAAAACATTGACAGAATAACAAGTTTTGCATTAGCATACAATTTTTGAAGGGTATGCAGTCTGAATCTCAACTGTGTGTCATTATTTCCCAAATTCAATCCTCAATGATTTGCCAGTGACTTGCCAGAAAAATCACAATTTTATGAAAAACGGACCAAAAATATGAAGCAAAAATCTGGGTGTTCTGAAAAAATCTGTACAGTTGAGAGGTATGATTAGAAAGTACAAACATAAGTGTATGCATGTGACTCGAGGGCAGGCTACACATCAAGAAGGTGGTGGAATATTACAGGTAATAGGCTTATACTACATACAGGTCCTAGAGGCTCCATGGTGCACAGCTGTAGCAGCCATGGTTACTCCTTATGGGTCAGAATAGGTAGAACGTTGCCCTGTGAATGTAATATAACTGCAACATTGTTGCATTCTTAACGTTAAGATTTTAAGGTTATAGTTAGAGTTTTAAAGTTATTGTTAGGGCTTCAGGTTTACAGTTTTAGGGTAAAGATTGCAGATGTAAGGCAAGGGTTAGAAAAAGAGATTTAGGATCATGCTTAGCATTTTAGTTGTTGTTAGAATCTTAGGGTTTCAGAGTTAGGGTTTTAGGATTAGGTATAGGGCTTGTGTGTCGATTGATGAGTGGTTCCACTAAAACAATGATTGAAAAATATATTTCTAATTTCACCAAGTGGGAATACCTTATTTCTCAGTATGAAAAATAACTTAAACAAATTAGTATCCGCTGTCTGTCTGTCTGCCTGCCTGTCTGGTAGTAGTAACCATTGTCATGAGACCATACTCTTCAAAAGAAATGTTGGGAAAAGAAGAGGGAAATCTACAAATACAGTAGAAACTGTATTACAACATGAAACATGTCAGCACAAAGAAGAAGCAGTAAAAGCACCAACTCACCCCAAGATAAATTATAATCCCAGTGAACTGTGAAGGCCAATCGAAGATATAAACATACAAGTAAGAATCTGGCCATGAAGAGGGTACCAGAAAGGGTTATGACTGATACAGAACTTATGTGATTACTCTTGTTGAGGGTAGCATGAATTTCAAACAAGTGTAGTGAATGCAGGCACATGTAAATGTACTTCAAAGACAGCAGTATTGGTAGCAGTGTCAAACTGTTTGTATTATGCCATTTCACATATCTGCATTCGCCTGGAAACCTTTGCCCACAGCCTTTCACTTCTCTTATTTTTTTCTGATCCACCCTAGATGCAGGCTTCACACTCTCTCCTTATAACCAATCACACTACACTTTTTTTCATCAAACAGGCCAATCTACTGCCATCTTTGTCTTCCATGTTCTTCTATGAAGCACCTCCATTCTCCTACAGGCTCCAGATTCTTTACTATCCCAGTGTTTTCTGTAAGTTAGAACAGCTGCCCTTCATGCTTACCATCTCACAAATCCTTCCTCCACTCTTTCCTCCAGCTTTTCCATCCCCTTAATGTTATCCTTTTCCTGGATTCTTCACTTTATTATTTTTTTTTTCATTTTTGAAGGAGAAATACAAAAAAAAGATACATACTTACAGATTTGATCATGAAGTTGGAATTAAAGTCGAAAGATATGAGACAAGTTATTGGCAAACACTCAAAAAAAAAAAAAAAAAAAAAACAGATACAAGAAACTGGGAAAAGTGATGCAGAATACTGAGCTCTGTCACGGTCTTCCCCATACAGTAAGAGACTCATCTTTGGAAGGCATTGTTGGATAGACAGTATAGTGTGTCTTACTTTACTTCATGTCATCAGAGTTACTTTGACATTTTTAGTCCTTTTGTTGTCAACCTGCACTGTTTCTGCCTTGCTTTAACCAATAATGTTTTGTCTTTCATTGTAAATAACTCTCAAGATAGTCATGATGTTACTTGCTGTAAAGGTTTAATTCAGAGTTTTTCACATTACTTACTAATAGTTTCTACTCATATATTTTTTTACAATATTGTTTGATGGTTCATTTGTGTTCTTGTTTTCTCATATTTTTCCGGAGTCACCTTAGCAGGCACATGTTATCCATCAACTGCTACCAGCTTCTCTCTTCATTCACCTTGTCTTCCTTAACCTCTCCCAGGCTCTACCTGACCCACATCCATACCTCTTAACTGTCCTGATTTTTGCAGAATGTCCAGATTTTTGCCTCATATTTTTGGTCTCTTCCTAATAAAATGTGTCCTTGTCTGGCAACTCATTGAGGTCGGAAGTCACTAAATAATGCTAAATTATGGCAGACATTTGAATTTCAGACTTCATATCACTCAGAAAATACATAATAATGTTAAACCCATTATGCTAGCAGCTTTCTAAGTTTATTTTAAAATCTGTCCATATTTTGGGCCTTTGCCCCCCCCCCATTATTTCTGGCTTTGTCCCGGTTTTTCGTGCTGAGAGGTTGAGAGCTATACCCACATCTTGTGCCACATGAAAAAATTATGGCTATGGGTGCAGACATACTGCTGTTAGGAAGTGGCATAGCAGACATACTGCTGTTAGGGCATGTCACTTCCAAACAGCAGTATGTCTGCTGTTATGCCACTTCCTAAGAGCAGACATACTGCTGTTAGGAAGTTGCATGCCCTAACTCACCCTCCCTCATGGCAGCCTTGCAATTTCTATTGTGGTTGTCTTTGGGAGATCCATGAATGCTTCCTTAAAAGTGCATCCCACTGACAAAGCATCACAGTGCATGCAGCATGGAACTTGCCTTGCTCTTTATGCTGTGATTGCGGTAAGCCAGGCTTCCTACCTCCCCAATGGATGGAAGAGACAATGCCAGCTGCTCACTCCCATCATCTCTGCCTGGTCACTCCAGCACTCATAGCATTAGTTGAACAGAGGCCAACTGGAGTACAGCCAGGACTTTACATTCTTTACC
The DNA here is from genome assembly GCF_019279795.1 of Protopterus annectens. Taxonomy (NCBI): domain Eukaryota; kingdom Metazoa; phylum Chordata; order Ceratodontiformes; family Protopteridae; genus Protopterus; species Protopterus annectens. The sequence continues at coordinate 1,661,907,477 of NC_056731.1, read as the reverse complement.
ACAGGACTGGGCATACTTGCCCACTCATATTTTAAACATTGCGTGACCCCTTCCTAACCTTTTGTGTGGTGTAGCACACAAATGTGTACATATTTACCTTTTTCTTTGTTGTATCATTACGTTTTATTACAAATATTTAACAATCCAGAACATAAAACAAAGAACATACAATAAATAGAAACATCTCAAAATAAGTAATTGGTAACTACTGAAAGCATAGGTCAGAGAAGTGGTTAGTAACTGCATCAAAACCTAATGCTGTCTAGGCAGTAAGGCAGAATGTCATGTACTATACTGAAAGCAGTACAACATGAATACCTCAGAATAAATTGACACAATCTTCAGATGAAATGACAAATATAGATACCAAAGTTTTTGCCCCCTTTATATATAGCAAAAAATTTTGAGATTATATGCAAAATGAATGTTGTTTATCAAAGACAACAAAGACAAATGTCTAAGACTCATGCAATATGCTTATTTTAGTGTTTACACATCTTTTCCTTACACATACATGAAATATGCAATACCTAATAAATAAATTACCTTGTACTTCATGACATGCATATACTAGGAAGAATTTTAAAGAACAATCTAACACTTCTTGAGAACAGCACACCCAACAGTCTGTTACTAATATTAATAAACAGCCCCACAGACTTTTTGCTGATTTTTTCATGCATGGGTCTGCCTTTGTTTGCATTAATGCTGTTATCTATATGTGAGACATTTAGGCACTGAAACACCGATACAAACTGCTAAACAGCCACAAAGAAAATTTAAATTGAAAACCACCAAATAACGGAAATAACAGCACGGACTGGAAACAAATAAAATGCTTTATTGATTCTGGTACCTCAGCCTTCGCTTTCACATGGAATAATTTACATTCACAAACACAGTCCTATTTGAACCACCCAACATTAAGTATTTAATTAAATTCAATTAACATTTTGTCAAAATTTAAAGTCACATTTTCAAAAGACATTTATACCTAATACTATATTTTATTACATATACAACTACTTGCATGATTAATTTATTCCCTAAATAATTCTATTAAAACATACATAATTCTTTTCATACTTCTAAATTCATACCATTGGGATAGAGAGTATTGAAATTAATAATATACTTTGATTCCATATTTAATAACCTCCTTTGAAAATTATTATTCGTCCCCCCCACCCCATAGGGTTTGGCTATAACACTAAAAATTAAATCCTTAATCGAACGTCCATGCTTCTCATGAAAATGACTAGCCACTGGACTACCCAACCTTGAATTTCTAATATCACCTAGAGGGTGTTGTATCTTTGAATTTTTTTCAACAGTAAATACGAGTCATCTATACTTGGTGTTTTTTAGAGCTTGTGAGCTCTCCATTTTCCATCTGACTTCTTCTACAATAATAAATGATCTTGATTAATCTATCAATGGTTTTAACTTACTTTATTAGGTATTGCAGTAGCAGTTTGGTCTGCTTGTCTTTCGCATATATATGTTTTTAGTATCTAGTCTTACTTTGCATTGGTATTACCACACAGATAAATATGAGAATGACTTTGAATGCATTTCATTGTTGTCTCTTCAAATCCCGCACTCCCTTTGTAATCAAGATTATTTTGTTAAGAGTCACATCTGTGTCATGTGCCACAGTATTGCTCATTGCATTGTTTAAAAAACATGAAACAGTTATCAGACATCCAGACTTCAATGTCAGTTTTCCACCACTTCTCCATAAACAATAACTGAATCCTGCTTTGAGGCAAGGAATGGAAGAGCACCTTTCAAAGGAACGTAGATACAGAAAATATGACACTTGATATCATAGCTCTCAACCAATCAGGGACAAATTTCAACAGAATCAGGGACAAATCCAGAAAAAATCAGGGACAATCAGGGACACTTTTAAAATATTAGTGCTATTAACTTGAGACATTGACAGAATCAGAGCATATGAATGAATATAATTTTCTGAAATAAAAGAAGTCTAGAACTCTAAACCATTGCCATTATTCATTAAGTGTAATTCACCACTTTTCCTCCAAAAGTCTCTAGTTTTAGCAGGGATTAAGAGGGACTGAGCAAAAAAATTGAGTCAAAATCAGGGATGTCCCTTAAAATCAGGGACACTTCAGAAGTATGCTTGATATACAGATCTTGTATCCAGTAATGTTATCTAATTTGTCTGTGTTATAAAATGGGTCAATACAGTTTTAAAGAGTTACAGACTGGTTGACTTTCTGTAAATAAGAACAAATATGAGTTGTTCAGCTAGCATGTGAATTGCACAGCTAGACATTTTTCTGTGCTCCCTGTGCAGCTACCTAGCTTTCATTCTTAAGTCCTTGAAGTATTATACAATGAATATACATACTGTTAAGATGCACCCAAAACACATAGCTATCTTATTGACTAATTCAAAACACTTTCCTGTCCCCTATGGAGAGACAGAGAGAGATGGTGTACCTCATAATGCAACTATTTAGATAACCTATACCATTTTAGAATCTTAGCATGTTTCCAGAGCAACCTGAAAATCCCAGCAACAAGACGTTGGAATATTACACAATCCAATAGGAAATGGCAAGAGCATTCAGAGTTTTCTCTGTTACTTTGGTTACTCCATATCTATTGGATTTGGAATAATTCCCAGTTTATGTTTATGCCTTTAACTAAAAAAGTCAAGTTTTTTGTCATGAGTTCAGGAATATATATGTCCCAACCCATAAAAAAGATAATAATTACACAGCTGATCAAAAGCATGTGCAAAGGAGTTATTATTAATAGTAATATACTAGAGCTAAAATCTCCCTGCCTTTACCACATAAATGTCACTTCCATTTCATGCAATAATAAAAGAACTCTACCCTAATTTCTACAACATATTTTCTTGAACTGGAACAAGCACCATCACCTTTTGTCTGACTTATATTCTTAGGTTTGCTGTGTTGTCATACTAGGCCACTTGCTATTGCTGTGCTTGTGCTAAGCATACCTGTGGCAAACCCCCACTGGCTTCTTAGTCCAGAAATTTAGAACATGCACCAAAAAAATAGAATCCTTGTGAGAATCAGACTCAGCGCAAGTTATGTTTAGGGACCCCCAACTGTTTCACCATAAAGTAGCACAAATTGTAGCAATCCAGTGGATACTTGGGTGTCTCTCAGTGAAACAAGGAGATAAGGTAACTATCTGTTCCACTCCTACTTAATCTGGTCAGCAAATGCGATCAGCATGCTTAAGTATACTTAGTTTTTGATGTGTTTTGTTGATGTTGTGTTGTATGTGCAGGTTGAATTTTAGACATTCATCAATTATTACTCCTAGCAGTTTAGTGTGACTAGTTACTTCAAGTTTAGTGTTATTCGGGAAAGTATAGTGAGCTGTGATTTCTTTATGAAAGTATTTTTCTTGGGGATGAATGTAACAAGTTTGGTTGTGTTAGGATTAAAAGATAAATGCTTATTGCATAACCAGGTCTCTATTGAAGTAAATGCCGATGAGTGATTTGTTGCAGATCGGATGTAGTGTCTGAGGAGCATATAATAGTACAGTCATCTGCAGATTGTATGAAAGACCCCTGACTGAATGAAGAATTAAGATAATTAATAAAGATACCGAGCAAGAGTGGCCCTAGTATTGAACCTTAGGGAACATGAGTAGAGGTGTGGAGATACAGCAATAAAGAGTTTTACCATTGAACTGCCTGCTGTCTGTCTGATAAGTAATTGGAAAACCACTGAAGAGAGGCGGTTGCTAGACCAGTATTTGAGATCTGAGTTAGAAGAAATAAGTGAAACACTGTATCAAAGGCTTTGGACAAGTCATAAAATAGGGTGGATACAATTTTCCCTGAGTCTCTAGCTTTATTGACTATATCTATGAAGGATAGTAAGGCAGTTTTAGTGCTATGACCTGGTCTGAATCCATGTTGAGTTGGAGCTGAGATTTAGTTCTTAAGGAGGAAATGCAGGAGTTGCATGTATATGCATTTTTCAAGCTTAGAGATTGGAGATAAAATGGTTATGGGTCGGTAGTTTGAGATATTGGTTGAGTTGCCAGCCTTATGAAGGGGTAGATTAAAAGCTCTTTTCCAAAGTTTTGGGACATATGACTCTTGAATGGACCTGTTGATTAGTATACTAATAGGGTAGGTAATGGCTTCTGCAGCAAGTTTTAGATACTCAGTGGAAAGCTTGTCTGCTGTGTTAGAGATGAGCTTTAGCTTGAGAAGTAGTTTTTTTACAGTAGAAGTTGGGATTGCACTAAGTGAGAATGTGGGTGAAGCATTCATTTTTTGATTAATCAGGAAGTGAGGTAGTAGATGAGAGGGATTGAGGGAGATGGGATAATGAGCCAATTCCAGTATAATTTCTACTAGAATGGGGTTGTGGATAGTTGACAGTGATTTTACCTATAGAATTTATGAAATGTGAGTTGAAGAGACTGGCTATCTATTCATCATCTTCTTTTGGCTGTTCCCATTAGGGGTCGCCACAGCAGATCATCTGTTTCCATTTCTTCCTGTCCTCTGCATCTTGCTCTGTCACACCAACCACCTGCATGTCCTCTCTCACCACATCCATAAACCTTATCTTAGGCCTTCCTCTTTTCCTGTTACTTGGTAGCTTTATCCTTAGCATCTTTTTCCCAATATACTCAGCATCCCTGCTCAGCACATGTCCAAACCAACATAATCTTGCTTCTCTGGCTTTGTCTCCAAACCTTCCAACCTGGGCTGACCCTCTAATATACTTATTCTTAATCCTGTCCACCCTCGTCACACCCTGTGCAAATCTTAACATCTTTAACTCTGCCATATCCATTTCTAACTCCTGCCTTTTTGTCAATGCCACTGTCTCCAACACATATAACATAGCTGGTCTCACTACCCTCTTGTAGACCTTCCCTTTCACTCTTACTGGTATTTGTCTGTCACAAATCACTCCTGACACTCTTCTCCACTCAATCCACCCTGCCTGTACTCTCTTCTTCACCTCTCTTCCACACTCACCGTTACTCTGAACTATTGATCCCAAGTATTTAAACTCATCAACCTTCACCACTTCTACTCCTTGCATTGTCACCATTCGTCTATCCTCCCTCTCATTCACACACATATATTCTGTCTCAGTCCTGCTGACCTTAATTCCTCTTCTCTCTAGAGCATATCTCCATCTCTCCAGGATCTCTTCCACCTGTTCCCTACTCTCACTACAGATCACAATGTCATCTGCAAACATCATAGTCCATGGGGACTCTTGTCTGATCTCATCTGTCAAACTGTCCATCACCATTGCAAATAAGAAAGGGCTCAGAGCTGACCCTTGATGTAATCCCACCTCCACCTTAAACACATCCATCACTCCCACTGCAGACCTCACCACTGCACACTACCCTTGTACATATCCTGTACCACTCTTACATACTTCTCTGACACTCCTGACTTCCTCATACAATACCACAACTCCTGTCTAGGCACCCTGTTATATGCTTTCTCTAAGTCTACAAAAACACAATGCAACTCCTTCTGACCTTCTCTGTGCTTCTCCATCAATACTCAGAGCAAACATCGCATCTGTAGTGCTCTTTCCTGGGATGAAACCATACTGCTGATCACTAATCATCATGTCCCTTCTTAATCTAGCTTCCACTACTCTTTCCCATAACTTCTTGCTGTGACTGATCAATTTAATCTCGCTGTAGTTAATAAAGCTCTGCACATCAACCTTATTCTTAAAAATCGGTACCAAAACACTTTTTCTCCATTCCTCAGACATACTCTCACTTTTCAAGAGTTTATTAAACAATCTGGTTAGAAACTCCACTGCCATTTCACGTAAACACCTGCATGCTTCCACAGGTATGTCATCTGGACCAACAGCCTTTCCATTCTTCATCCTCTTCATAGCTATCCTTACTTCCTCCTTGCTAATACATTACACATCATGATTCACTACCCCCACATCATCCAACCTTCTATCCCTCTCATTCTCTTCATTCATCAACCCCCTCAAAGTACTCTTTCCATCTGCTCAACACACTCTGCTCGCTTGTGAGTATGTTTCCCTCATTATCCTTTATCACCTTTGCCTGCTGCACATCTTTCCTAGCTCAGTCCCTCTGTCTAGCCAATTGGTACAGGTCCTTTTCTCCCTCCTTAGTGTCCAACCTTTCATACAACTCTTCATATGCCTTATCCTTAGCCTTTGCCACCTCTCTCTTTGCCATGCACCTCATCTCCTTATACTCCTGTCTACTTTCTTCATCTCTCTGACAATCCCACTTCTTTGCCAACCCCTTTCTCTGTATACTCTCCTGTACTTCCTCATTCCACCACCATGTCTCCTTGTCATCCTTCCTCTGTCCAGATGTCATACCAAGCACCTTTCTAGCCATCTCCCTTACTAGCTCTACTGTAGTTATCCAGCTGTTTGATAACTCTTCACTGCCATCCAGTGCCTGTCTTAAATCTTCCCTGAACTCCACCTCATAATTACCATTTTTCAATTTCCACCATTTGATTCTTGGTGCTGCCCTTACACTCCTCCTCCTCCTCTTCTTGCTCACCAATGTCATCCTACAAACCACCATCCTATGCTGCCTAACTACACTTTCCCAGTCACCACTTTACAGTCTCCAATCTCTTTCAAACTGGCCCTCCTACATAAGATATAATCCACCTGTGTGCATCTTCCTCCACTCTTGTATGTCACCCTATGCTCCTCCCTCTTGTTAAAATACGTATTCACCACAGCCATGTCCATCCTTTTCGCAAAATCCACTACCATTTCATCTTCTGCATTCCTTTGCTTAACACCATACTTACCCATCACTTCTTCATCCCCTCTGTTCCCCTCACCAACATGCCCATTGAAATCTGCTCCAATCACCACCCTCTCAGCCTTGGGTACAGTCATCACCACTCCATCCAACTCACTCCAACATTTTTCTTTCTCATCCATCACACACTCAACTTGTGGAGCATATGCACTAACAACATTCATCATTACACCATCAATTTCCAGCTTTATAAACATCACTCTATCCGACACTCTTTTCACCTCCAAAACACTCTTAGCATACTGTTCCTTCAGGATAACTCCTACGCCATTTCTCCTCCCATCCACACCATGATAAAACAATTTGAACCCACCTTCAATACACCTAGCCTTACTCCCCTTCCATCTGGTCTCTTGCACACACAATATAACAACTTTCCTTCTGTCCATCATTTCAGCTAGCTCTCTCCCTATACCAGTTATACTGCCAACATTCAAAGTTCCGACCCTCACTACCACAGTCCTAGCCTTTCTCCTCTCTTCCAGCCTTCGGCCATGCCTTTCCCCTCTTCTCCTCCTTCGGCCAACAGTAGCCCAATTTCCACAAGCACGCTGTTGGCTAACAGTACTGGTGGCAGTCATTGTTAATATGAGCCTCGACTGATCTGGTATGTAAATATTTACTACTGTCCGCATGAATGATTTGGCCAAGTTTTACACCGGATGCCTTTCCTGATGCAACCCTCCCCATCTATCTGGGCTTGGGACCAGCACAAATAAATGTACTGGCTTGTGCATCCCCAGTGGCTGGGTTCTGACAGGCTATCTATTCTGGTGTTTTATTTGGGTGAGGACATGGGTTGCTTTTTATGGCAGTGTTGTGAAGTGATCCTATAGATGTCCAGAATGTTTGGGAATTTTGCTTATGGTCTGTTTGTAGTTTTAAATAGTAATCTTTTTGCCTTCTGATACTAGTCTTTTTAGTTGGTTACAGAACTGTTTGAATCTCAATATGCCAGAGGGTTTTTTAAGTTTTTGCCACTGTTTCTATGTTTTATCTATAGTTAGCATTAATTCCTTAGTAGATTTGGTTACCATTGAGCATGGTTAGTTTTCACCCTTTTTACTCTAAGGGGTGCAAGGCTAATGTTTCTAAAAAGGTTATGTTGAAGTAATCCAGTGCATTATCTAGAGGAAGATATTTTAAATTAGTCCAATTCATATTTTGTAGTATATTGCTGAATGTCTGTGGGTTAAATTTGGTACGATTCCTAACATGTTTATAATGATGTTGCTTGTGAAGGGAGGGTACTTTTCAATGAACAAAGGCTGGGAAGTGGTCACTTATAGCATTTGAGACAGTACCAGCTGAGGAGATTTTAGTAAGATCAGAAACCAGTATCCAGTCTTGGATGGATACCTTCTTAGTACTACTATTATATCTTGTTGGAGAGGTGATAAGTTGAGTAAAATGAAATAGGTTTGTGATGATGTGAGGTATTGTTAGCTATGCCAGGAAAAGTAGGGCAGTGAATGTGTAACGTAAGCCAGCATAGCTAGCTGGAGTTTTGTAAAGAATTATATTTCTTTTGTATATCAAACTGATTGGTACAGATGTCTGTGTTGAAAATATATTTGTAAAGCTGCTTGTGTTAAAAATGTGCCAACAGTGGGTCCTGCTGGACAGAAAAAGAAGTGTAGCTGTATGCAAGACTGTATGGTAACTATTGAAATGAATGCACTGCAACAGAGGATACTGGAAAAGAAGAGGATAATCTCAGTCCAGTTATCTTTGAAAAATAGTTTGAAATTAAATTACTTGGTCTAAGCCATAAAGATTGCATCTCACAGGTCTCATTGTACCCATAGACAAAAGGTCTTACTAGGAAGCCTTCTGTATTGCCCTTGGGGGTGAACTAATTGATAGTCTGGAAGGGTGGAAGTTTGAAATTGTTTTATGACTTCCAAAAGCTACAACAGATCTTAGCAAAGCTCTACGTGTGTGTATTATTGACACATATGGGCTAGACTATGGTTTAGTTGCTAGGAAAGGGGTAGTATGGGAACCAGAGTCAGATGACAAGATGTACTTAATGTCATTCTATAATCCAAGACTAAAATTATGTTTTAATACCAAATGAGAGAGAAGTCTCAGATCAGTCTGTTTTTGTAACCTGACAAGGAAGGATCCCTCACTCAGTTCATCTCGCCTTGCTTTAGTAAGTAACCAGGGAACACTAATTCTTTAGTTCAGTTGGGAAAATATAGTGAGATTAGTTATGTATTGTTTTTCTGTATCTGTGTGAATCTATTAATCTGTGTTATTTTAATACATCCTGTGACTGAAATTCTGCTGTTTATTGTAAATTGATAGTATTTCCATGTTCTTCTATTATTTATTATTAAATATATTTAAACCTTTTTATTGTGGTTGGTCCTTTACAGAATATTTTAACCTTTGAGGGTATTTATATTTTTCTGGTGGCACTGTGGCCACTCCTGAGAGCCTTGTCACATCTGTCAAACACTACCATTTGTATTAATATTAATTTCACTCAGTATAATTGAGTACCCTTGTAAGAGCCTCAGAGTAGTTGTCTTTGAAGTGTCTGGTGGCAGTAGCTACCTTAAAATCTGGGCAAAGGGTAGAAAAGTGAGTATATCTGAGCATATTCCAGTGTATATATGTGTGTGTGTAAATCAAATCTCAAAGAGTGTGTGTATGTCAGCTACTTGAAGCAGGGCAAAGACACAAAGCAATGGTTTCACAGAGAGTGTGTTGGAGGACTTGGCTTGGATACTTGGCTGAGGACTCAACTCTGCAGCAGTGCCAGTGGGGCATCTAACTGGGGGCCTGGAGAGAGAGAGATGGAAACCCATACACCAGACTGAGTCTGTTCCTTGTGCGCTCTTAAGGCAAATTGTGCTTGATGAAGAGAGCTGCATCTGAAAATACTATGTGTGTATATTTGTTCCAAGTGAACATCCCTCACTGCTGTCAGTGGTGAGGATTCAGCCTCCTCGATTACTGGCCAAGAAGGGAGGGGCATTAGAGACCAGCTCGTGTGCATGCTGCTTATAATTTTAACAATCATTTAAAACAGAAAAATTGCTTTATAAAATGTAATACATTGGGTGAGAGACATACATTAACAAACTTGAGAGCTTTTCTGGACAAGGGCTTGTTGTAGTAGAATGGGAGATAGTTAAATCAGTCTTCCGACTCCAGGTCATGGACGCTAGTCATAGTAAAGCAGTAGAAGGTGTTAGACAGACTGTAAAATGGGGAAAATAGAAGTATAAGTTATTCTGAAGGACAAGGAAAGAAGCCTTAAAGAGCAGAGGTCATAAAAGCTGCACTTATCATTACTTGTGACCAGGCCTTTGTTAAATAACAGCAAAGAAAAATAACAGCAAATATACAAGAATGAAACTAGACAAAAATACTCATTTTTTACAGAAAGGACTAAAATGGAATACATTAAATCACACTAAAATGTGCCCGGTTTGATTGAGTAAACTCCAGTCTGCATATTTACATAACATATCTGGCCTTATTTTAACACATTCATTGAGATCCATAGCAATTCATGTAAGTTTAGTGGGTTATACACCTTGGATATGCAAATGTATGCTGCACTGTATTTTAATACAAACTATAACATGAGCAATAAGATGGCTATCCAGCACAACTGGTACACCTGTAATAACTCGAGGCTTATCTCATATTTCATGAGCTACCACATACTATGCAATAATTAAGTGGCTAGAGGTTTGAGACAGCAAAACAGTAATTAAACTTACATGGTAGCTAACTGAAACTTGGACTGTAAGTGGCAAGCACACTAAGCTCGGACACACCGAGGAGCAGTGCATCGGGGATATTACTTTAAAAGTGGTGTCTGTTAGGCCAACCAATTAAGTAAACTCTCACTGGAGCAGAAGAAGGGGAGGGGATGCAGAGAGATGAACCGACCAGGAAATAACCTGTCTGACAATGCAAAAATCATCGAGCAGGCTGAACCCTAGCCACCAATAGACAGTGCACCAAACAGAAGTATCAAGGTAAGGAAGAACAACAAAAAAAAAAAAAAAAAACAATCTGCAAGCCCAGACTATGGCAGTTTATTAGATAAATCTTATGTTACAGCTGCACTACAGTCTGCAATACCCAGGAGAAAGTTTAGAAAAACAAGATGTAATTACAGCACCATTTAGGAGAGTGATTGCAGTGCAGTATGACTCTGCTAACAGCCTGGTTTCCTTTGGAAAAAAAACTACAAAATTATGTAGTATGAAATGTATTGTGTACAGAAAGTTGGGGGGGATCTAGCATTAGCAACCAGCTTGTGTGCACACCACTTATAATTGTAACAATTTTTAGAACAGAAAAATAGCTTTACAAAATGCAGTATATTAGGTGCGGGACATAGGATCATAGGACCATAGGAAATTACTGGGCTATCAATCTGGAGACCATTTCAAGCCTAGCTGCTTCATCCCAATGTAATACCATAGAAATGTTAGTTAATATTCAAGATTGTATTTAGTAATGACTGCCCATGACTAGGAGGTTTGTAGGCACTATTCCCAGTAAGAATGTATGGTGCCCCATCCACTCATCCCGGTTCCTTTTGAACAGTGTTATAGAGGTGCTCTGAATGAATAGGTAACCAATTCCAAACAAGTGACAGTCACTGTAAGATAAATCAGTCCCTCCAGCATCTCCTATTTAAGTCGCAGGCCATATTTAGGTCCCTGGAATGGGTGGCTCTAGTCCCGTTTGATTTATGGATATGCAGCAAGTCCATTAGGGCTGGGTCTGAGATTGCTTTGTAAGCCAGGAATATATCTCACCTAAGAAGTCTATATGATACAGAGTAAAGTGACAGTGACTTTGTCGGTCTGTGTATGGCATGTGCTGGAGTTCTTTGATCTTCTTTGTTAGAAACCTCTGAGATCTCTCCAGTTGCTGCTGGTGCTTTGTACAGTACATGCCAAATGGGGCAATATACTCAATTATGGGCTGGATTAGTGCAGAGTATAGAAGGGTTATAACCTCTTTTGCTCTCAAGGCGTTCCCTTCAATAATCAAATGTGCTATGTAGAAAGCCTTTTCTACTACAGTAGACACATGGCGGTCAAAGTTAAGATCACAGTCAACTTGTGAACCCAAGTCCCTTACCGCTTTGTGGGTACTTAGGGTATTGTTGTTGATTTGATAATGTGAAGGGACATTGTTTTTGCAAAAGGGAATGATGATGCATTTCTTTGCATTCAGTTTGAGACCGTAACTAAGACACTAGTTGCTGGTCTGCATAAGACCCTCCTGGAGTATACTGACATCATTTGGCAATTTACTAATTGCACCCAGTTTGCAGTTGTCTGCAAACCTGGTCAGCCACAGCAGTAGGGGGCACAGCACTGACCTCTGTGGCACCCACCTGGTAACAGGTCTGCTGGTTGATATAGTGTCATCCACTTTGATAATGTGTGTCTGGTTTGTGAGCCAGTTAGCAACCCATCTTACAACAAAGGGGTTTACATTCAGTTTTAAGGTTTCAGTAATGCCTGAGTGTGGGATTGTGTTGAAAGCCTTTGCCAGGTTGAGGTATGCTGTGTGCATAAATTTGCCCTCATCAATGGCCCTGGTCACACTTTCATAAAAAAAGAAAATCAACAAGATCTAACAGGCAGGATCTGCCCTTGATGAAGCTGAATTGGGTAAGATCCAGGGTTTGGAGGTCACCTATGTCTTTATTTATGAGGTCCATAATGATATGCTCCATGGCCTTATAGATGAGACTGGTCAGGTTTATGGGTTTGTAATTCCTTGGGTCTGTTGCTTGGCCACCTTTGTGGGGGGAATAACTATTGCTGTTCTCCATTCCACAGGAATAAACCTGTAGTTAGACTATGATTGAAAAGGGTACATAATGCTGATGCTAGTTCATGTTTTAGCCTATTTAGAAGACAGCCCAGGATGCCAACTGGTCTCATAGAGGCTGTGATTTTTGCCTTGGACAAGGCTTGCATGACCTGTTCTTCTGATATGTAGGGTGGTGGGGGGTGGGGGCAAGGTCTGTGACAGATTTGGAGGGTATAGAGGGTGAACTTTTCATCAAACCTATTCACTAGCAGGTTTGCTATCTCTGTGGGTCAATGTGTGATGCTGTTGGCCACTAATTCTGCATACATTAACACACTTGAGAACTTTTCCATAAAGGGCACATTGCAGCAAACTGGGAGATAGTTAAACCAGTTTTCTGACTCCAGATGAGGTGCACCAGTCATAGTAAAGCAGTAGAGAGTGTTAGGCAGATTGGTAGCTAGCTGAAGTTTGGACTGTAAGTGGTGGGCACGTTAAGCTCTTAAACGCCGAGGCACAGCAGATTGCTCCAGTTTTTAACATATCTGGCTCTCTAGGAGTATCAATATTAGATACATCTTTGAGGTGTGTTCCCAAAATGGGTGCATATTTTCCTTCCTTTTTCCATGAAAAATTATCCCTTTTAAATTTTCAGTGAGGGTTTGTGGATAACCTCTTTAAACATTTCAATCAACTTCTTCACCTCACCATCAAACGTAATGCATCCTTAATCAGCCTTGAGAGTCATACTAACTAACCTTTAATAATGCTTTTTTCCTGAAAATATAGGTGACAACTAATAAAGTATAAATAATCATTTGAACATGTTTCTTTCCTGAAGACAGTGGAACCGTACCTCATTTTCTCAATGTATTTATAAAGAATGATCTAAAAATTCTATCTTATTAAAGACCTTTTTGTATGTAAACCTTTAAAATTCAGTGGAGTTCTCACAATAAATAAAAAAAATCTTCCCATTGTGGTTCACTCCCATACCATAAACAAAATGTCATCCATAAATCTAAAATAGGCTTGGATGTGATTGTAAAAATGGGAGGTGAACATGACCTCCTTTTCCATGCTACCAGTACAATATTAACAAAAAACTGGAGCACTTTTTGTACCCATGACTACTTCTTTACTTTGGTGAAAATATCCTCACACAGACACATACAAAGAGAGCACAAACATACTTCTCAGACACACTGACTAGAGATCAGATCAAATCCTGGACCTTGTGTTTCTGAGGCAGTGGCCTTAACCATTGCACCACTACATATAAGGCTCAGGATGCACCTTGCAAAGCAATGTAGTATTGTAGCGCATTTTGTTCTCATCATTAAACAGACCTGCTGAGGCATAGAAAGCATACCTCTCAACTTCCTATAACAAGAAATCTGGACAAAGCCATAAATAAAGGTGGGACAAATGCTCAAAAATAGGTACAAATTTTAAATACTGCTCTTATGAACTTGAAACATTGACAGAATAATACGTTTTGCATTAGCATACAATTTTTGAAGGGTATGCAGTCTAAATCTCAATTGTGTGTCATTATTTTCTAAATTCAATTGTCAATGATTTGCCAGTGACTTGCCAGAAAATCACAATTTTATGAACAACAGACCAAAAATATGATGCAAAAATCTGGGTGCTCTGACAAAATCTGTAGAGTTGAGAGGTATAAAGGAAGTACAAACATAAGTGTATGCATGTGACTCAAAGGCAGGCTACACATCAAGGTGGTGGAATATTACAGGTAATAGGCTTATACTACATACAGATCCTAGAGGCTGCATGGTGCACAGCTGTAACAGCCATGGTTATTCCTTATGGGTCAGAATGGATGGAATGTTGTTAGGTGAATGTAGTATAACTACAAGATTGTTGCATTCTTAACGTTAAGGTTTCAGGGTAATATAGTTTTAAAGTTATTGTTAGGGCTTCAGGGTTACAGTTTTAGGGTAAAGATTGAAGGTATAAGGCAAGGGTTAGAAAAAGAGATTTAGGATCATGCTTAGCATTTTAGTTATTGTTAGAATCTTAGGGTTTCAGAGTTAGGTTTTTAGGGTTAGGTTTAGGGCTCTTGTGTTGATTGGTGAGTGGTTCCACTAAAACAATGATTGAAAAATATATTTCTAATTTCACCAAGTGGGAATACCTTATTTCTCAGTATGAAAAATAACTCAACAAATTAGTATCCACTGTCTGTCTGTCTGTCTGCCTGCCTGTCTGGTAGTAGTAACCATTGTCATGAGACCATACTCTTCAAAAGAAATGTTGGGAAAAGAAGAGGGAAATCTACAGATACAGTAGAAACTGTATTACAACATGAAACATGTCAGCACAAAGAAGAAGCAGTAAAAGCACCAACTCACCCCAAGATAAATTATAATTCCAGTGAACTGTGAAGGCCAATCGAAGATATAAACATACAAGTAAGAATTTGGCCATGGACAGGGTACCAGAAAGGGTTATGACTGATATAGAACTTATGTGATTACTCTTGTTGAGGGTGGCATGAACTTCAAACAAGTGTAGTGAATGCAGGCACATGTAAATGTACTTTAAAGACTGCAGTATTGGTAGCAGTGTCAAACTGTTTGTATTGTGCCATTTCACATATCTGCATTCACCTGGAAACCTTTGCCCACAGCCTTTCACTTCTCTTATTTTTTTCTGATCCACCCTAGATGCAGGCCTCACACTTTCTCCTTATAACCAATCACACTACACTCTTTCTCATCTTACAGGCCAATCTACTGCCATCTTTGTCTTCCATGTTCTTCTGTGAAGCACCTCCATTCTCCTACAGGCTCCAGATTCTTTACTATCCTAGTGTTTCCTGTAAGTTAGAACAGCTGCCCTTCATCCTTAGCATCTCACAAATCCTTCCTCCACTCTTTCTCCCAGCTTTTCCTGCCGCTTAATGTTATCCTTTTACTGGATTCTTCACTTTATCTATTTTTTTTCATTTTTGAACGAGAACTACAAAAAAAAAAAAAAAGATACATACTTAAAGATTAGCTCGTGAAGTTGGAATTAAAGTCAAAAGATGAGCTAAGTTACTGACAAACACTCAAAGAAAAACAGATACAAGAAACTGGTAAAAGTGATGCAGAATACTGAGCCCTGTCACGGTCTTCCCCATACATTTAAGAGACTCAGCTTTGGAAGGCATTGTTGGAAAGAGAGTATAGTATGTCTCAATTTACTTCATATCATTAGAGTTGCTTGCTATACCACAGCAGCTTTCCTATTTTTAGTCCTTTTTTTGTCAACCTGAACTGTTTCGGCCTTGCTTTAACCAATAATGTTTTGTCCTTCATTGTAAATGTCTCTCAAGATAGACAGTATGTTGTTTGCTCTAAAGGTATAATTCGGAGTTTTTCACATTACTTATTAATAGCTTCTACTCATATTTTTTTACAATATTGTTTGATGGTTCATTTGTGTTCTTGTCCTCTCATATTTTCCCAAGTCACCTAAGAAGGCACATGTTATCCATTAACTGCTGCCAGCTTCTCTCTTCATTCACCTGGTCTTCCTTAACTGCCCCCAGGATCTACTGGACCCACATCCATACCTCTTAACTGTCCTGATTTTTGCAGACTGTCTAGATTTTTGCCTCATATTTTTGGTCTGTTCCTAATAAAATTTGTCCTTGTTTGGCAAATAATTGAGGTTTGAAGTCACTAAATAATGCTAAATAATGTAAGACATTTTATTTTCAGACTTCATATAATTCAGAAAATACATAAAAATGTTAAACCCATTATTCTAGCAACATTTTAAGTTTATTTTAAAATCTATCACTATTTTTGGGCCTTTGCCCACCCCCACTCCCCATTATTTCTGGCTTTGTCCAGGTTTCTTGTGCTGAGAGGTTGAGAGGTTTACCCACATCTTGTGCCACTTGAAGAGATTATGGACATGGGTGCAGACATACTGCTGTTAGGACGTGGCATGCTCTAACTCACCCTCCCTCATGACAGCCTTGCAATTTCCATTGTGGTTGCCTTTAGGAGATGCATGAGTGCTTCCATAAAAGTGCACCCCACTGATAAAGCATCACACCGTATGCAGCACAGAACTTGCCTTGCTCTTTATGCTGTGATTGCGGTAAGCCAGGCTGCCTAATTCTCCATAGGATGGGAGAGACAATACCAGCTGCTCACTCCCATCCTCTCTGCCTGGTCACTCCAGCACTCATAGCATTAGTTGAACAGAGGCCAACTGGAGCACAGCCAGGACTTTATCCATCTTCACCACAGGGCTGGGCATACTTGCCCTGTCATATTTTAAACATTGCTTGACCACTTCCTATCCATTTGTGTGGTGTAACACACAAATGTGTACATATTTACCTTTTTATTTGTTGTATCATAACTTTTTATTACAAATATTTAACAATCCAGAACATAAAACAAAGAACATACAATAAATAGAAACATCTCAAAATAAGTAATTGGTAACTACTGAAAGCATAGGTCAGAGAAGTGGTTAGTAACTGCATCAAAACCTAATGCTGTCTAGACAGTAAGGAAAAAAGTCAAGTACTGTACTGAAAGCAGTACAACATGAATGCCTCAGAATAAACTGCCACAATCTTCAGATGAAATGACAAATATGGATACCAAAGTTGTTGTCCCCTTTTTATATAGCAAAAAACTAACAGAGATTATATGCAAAATGGATGTTGTTTATCAAAGACAACAAAGACAAATGTCTAAGACTCATGCAAGTATTCTTATTTTAGTGTTTACACATCTTTTCCTTACATATATATGAAATATGCAATACCTAATAAATAAATTACCTTGTACTTCATGAGATGCGATATACTAGGAGGAATTTTAAAGAGCACGATAATCCGCGGTGGTGCAGTGGTAGCATTGTTGCCTTACAGTAAGAGGTTCTCCCATTTGATTCTTGGCTGGAGTGCAGGGAATGCCTTCTGTGTGGAGTCTGCATGTCCTCCCTGTGGTCGAGTGGCGTTCCGAAAGACATGCATGAATGGGTGTGTCTTCGTTGAAGGTTGGGTGTCGAGCTGGCAACTCGGCACCGTAAAAATCTACTGCCAATCATTAGCAGACCGGAGTTCAGCTATGGCGATCCCTAACTGGGAAAAAGCCGAAAGACAAACAAACACTCTATCACTTCTTGGGAACAGCACACCCAACAGTCTGTTACTAATATGAATAAACAGCCCACATAGTTTTTTGATTATTCATATATGGGTTTGCCTATGTTTGCATTAATACCTTTATTTATATGTGAGACATTTAGGCACTGAGCCTGATGGCATGCAGATAGTACAGAAATCCTCTGTTTGATTACCACTGGGGGCTTCATGACACCATCTTACTACTCCGGCCCTGTGGTCTCTACACAGAATGCATATATATATTCCTATACACATTCAAGATTTTAATGTTAGTGTATGCAAATCCACTCACTTTGGACCCTCTTATATTAATTTGTTGCTAGAACCATATATAAGCTTTCAAAGCTATTTGCTTGGTCACTCAGGGCTGCTAGCAGCTCAAGGGTGTTGTATCTTTGGATTTTTTTCAACAGTGAATACAAGTTACCTATACTTGTTGTTTTCTTAGAGCCCTCCATATTCCATCTGACTTCTTCTACAATAGTAAAGGATCTTGATTAATCTGTTGATGGTTTTAACTTATTTTAATTAGGTATTGCTGTTTCATTTATTTTGAATTCTGTTGTGCAGTAGCATTTTGGTCTGCTTGTCTTTGGCATATATATTTTTAGTATCTAGTCTTATATTGCATTGGTATTGCCACACAGATAAGTATGACAATGACTTTGAATGCATCTCATTTTTGTCTCTTGAAATCCCGCACCCCTTCGCAATCAAGACTATTTTGTTAAGAGTGAAATCTGTGTCATGTGCCACAGTGTTGCTCATTGCATTGTTTAAAAAATATGAAATAGTTATTAGACATCCGGACTTCAATGTCAGTTTTCCACCACTTCCCCATTAACAATAACTGAATCCTGCTTTGAGACAATGAATGGAAGAGCATCTTTCAAAGGAATGTAGATAAAACAAAATATGACACTTGTGAGATCTTGTATCCAGTGATGTTACCAAATTCGTTTGTGTTATAAAATGGGACATTACAGTTTTAAAGGGTTGCAGACTGGTTGACTTTATGTAAATAAGAACAAATATGAGTAGTTAAGATAGCATGCAAATTGCATAGCTAGACATTTTTCTGTGCTCCCTGTGCAGCTACCTACCTTTCATTCTTAAGTCCTTGAAGTATTATACAATGAATATACATATTGTTAAGATACATCCAAAACACACAGCTATCTTATTGACTATTTAATTCAGAATACTTTCCTGTCCCCTATGGAGAGACAGAGTGAGATGGTGTACCTCATAATGCAACTATTTAGATAACCTATACCATTTTAGAATTTTATCATGTTTCCAGAGCAACCTGAAAATCCCAGCAACAAGACGTTGGAATGTACAATCCAATAGGAAATGGAAAGAGCATTCAGAGTTTTCTCTGTTACTTTGGTTACTCCATATCTTTGGGATTTGGAATAACTCCCTGTTTATGTTTATGCCTTTAACTAAAAAAGCCATGTTTTTTGCCATGAGTTCAGGAATATATATGCCCCAACCTGTAAAAAAGTTAATAATTACACAGCTGATCAAAGGCATCTGCAGTGGAGTTATTATTAATAGTAATATACTAGAGCTAAAATCTGGGCGGCCACGGTGGTGCAGCGGTTAGCATTGCTGCCTCACAGCAAGAGGTTCTCTGGTTCGATTCTCTGGTTCGATTCTCGGCTGGGGTGCCTTCTGTGTGGAGTCTGCATGTCCTCCCTGTGGTCACATGGGTTTCCTCCAGGTGCTCTGGTTTCCTCCCACATCCCAAAGACATGCAATAGGTGGATTGGACACCCTAAATTGGCCTTAGGTGTGAGTGTGTGCATGTGTGTGCCTTCTGTGGAAGGTTGGGTACTGGGCTGGCAACTTGACACTGTAAAACTCCACTGCCAATCATGAGCAGACAGAAGATCGGCTGTGGTGACCCCTAACCAGGAAAAGCCAGAAAAAGATACAAGAGCTAAAATCTCCCTGCCTCTACCACATAAATGTCACTTCCATTTCATACAATAATAAAAGAACTCTACTATAATTTCTGCAGCATATTTTCTTGAACTGGAACAAGCACCATCACCTTTTGTTTAGCTTATATTCTTAGGTTCTTGCTGTCTTATCATACTAGGCTAAGCATACCTGTGACAACCCCCCACTGGCTTCTTAGTCCAGTCCAGAAATTTAGAACATGTTCCAGAAAATAGAATCCTTGTGAGAATTACACTCATGACAAATTATGTTTAAGGCCCCCCAACCGTTTCATCATAAAGTAGCTCAAATGGGAGCAATCAGCTGGATACTTGGGTGTCTCTCAGTGAAACAAGGAGATAAGGCAACTATCTGTTCCACTCCTACTTAATCTGGTCAGCAAATGTGATCAGCATGTCTTAAGTGCAGAGTTAAACTTATTTACTCATTTCTCTAAATTGTAGGGGTAATTTTAAGTGATTTACCACGTAGCACATTCACAAAAAGGCCAGCAGGTCTGACAGGAATTTAATAGTCATCTGTCAGTATTTCCCAGGGAAAATTCATCTTGCTAGAAATTTCTAATTGAACACTCACTGTGTTCTTTACCTCAATAGATGACAAATCCACCACCTCAGGGTTTCTAGTAGCATAATCTAATACCACCAATCTATACCTTTTACTTATGGTGATTGCATACTAAGTGCTAACACCCCCCCACACACACACTCTCACACACACACACACACACACACACACACACACACACACACACACACACACACACACACACACACATACAATATTCATGTCTGTCCTCTAATGTGGTTCTTTAATAAAGGAACACTACCAAAGCAGCCTTAATGTTTTCTCCTGTTTTTCCAGCTTTTGGCACTGCTCACACATCTTGCATGTCTTTACCAATATCTGGCCTACAGACATAATCCTTTTTTTTTGTACATTTTATATCTATGCCCTAGAGAAGGAGCATTGTGGGCTATGTCAAGAAGTGACAGATGGAAGACACTTAGGACTATTAAGTGTTGGATCACTTATAATTGTGGCCTTCCTTCAGATACGTTCATTCTCTTTATAATAACCTCTAATTCTAGAATACAAACTATCTCTATCTTTGAAAGTCCAATGCCTCATTGGCTCCCCTTGAGCTGCTAAGTCGGATCTGAAACCAATGTTTTTCTCAGCTCCTTTTTGTCATTCTCTTCTGGTCCCTTTCTGAATAAAGTCTAGTATCTTTTAATAGCTGTGGCTCAAATTCAGACTTGCAGCTAATGCCTGGTTCTTTCGTGGAAGTAGGCATATCACCAGCCTCTTATGGAGATGTGGATATTGTATCAATCTCCTCCCTAATGCCTTCTTTATGTGTTTGATTCCACTCCTGCTGCATGTAATTGCACGAAGGCAAGATACTGCATCATCAAAATCATTTCCTATCAACACATCTGCTGAGACATCATCAACACTGCCACAAGTTTGTTTACCTACTGTTTTTCTGCCCAAGTGAATTCAGACTTTTTTCCTTCTTCCTTCAATAAAGTGAACTTCCAAGAGAAACAATGCTCATTTCTAATATCAGCAGATGACAATACAACTGATGAAGCATCCTTCTTAGCGACAGTAACATTACACCACACCAGGATATGTTTCAGGCCCCTGTGGTAATCTTAAGTAGCTGCAGTCTAAAGACAGCTACCACTCCATTCATGCCACCTCTGCTAGCTCCCTCAAAATACTTTGTTCCTCACCTTATATCTAAAAACATCTGGATAATACTTGTCTCACCTGGTTATACTGTAACTATTTAACCCCAAGATATTTGTCTTTACTGGAACCAGAGTACTGAATCTAGTGGCTTCCCCTTTGCCTGTGGAACCAGCTGTGATGGTTTAGACTACCTATTTGAATTCTCTTATACCCCTGAACAGTACTAGGCATCCCCTTATTATTCAGTTGTGCCCTGCTAGTTAGAGAAAGATTGCACTTTTTACAGATCTCTTCTGCCAAGGTACCTTCCACTCTGTGTACCAGATTCTCATATTCTCAGATGAAGTACTAATTGTTGTTTCCCTATCGTAACATTTTCCAAAATTTCAAAAAAAATCTGATATCCGTTCAGCCTCCTATTAAAGCTCTTAGTTATGCAGTTAAATCACTGACACTGTCTTCTGCTTTTCTCTTATGATCTCTGTTTTTTTCTATAAGCTTTAGTCATGAAGTTAAATTATTCATATGAGCACTCAGAGATAGACATCTTACTATTTACCTATACAGAGTTAACTGCAAAAGGAGGTGTTAAAATATCATCCTTTGCATTTGGTCAATTTGTTGTGTATCGCAGAAACACTGAAATGACCAAATAAAACTACAGAATCACACACCCCTTCCTTTTTGTACTGACCTTGATTTCCACAGCTGAGGTTTCATCCCCACAACTCATTAGCAAATGTCAAAAATAAAGCAGTTACTTGTCCTGAGTTTACCGTTTTTCTCCTTCTCATCCTTCTCCCTTTCATAGTTTCATGCTGAAACTATCTTTTCTACTCTGCAGATTCATGCCATATTATTACTGATGATCATCTAGGAATGGACTGAGTTGCTTTATTGTAATCTGTGTACTTACAGCTGGTACCGGCCTGTCTATAGATTTGGTGGACTGAGTTTCAACTGTACTGAAGGCAGCAATCAACTCATCCTTGCCCATGTCAACATGTGATTTTCATTTTAATTTTCATTTTTTACTCAGCTGTGGCAGTAACACTTTTCAAGCTCTATAAAGCTCATTTTACCTGTTTCCTAACTCACTCTGTCTAAAAGATAAAATAACTGCAGTGTGGTGTATAATTCTTTATGTTTACATTGAGGCTGCAAGGGTGTACATACCTTTTGAAGACATATCTGTTTTGCATGCTGCAGGAGTCCAGTTTGCAGTATTCAAAACACAGCAAGCTAATTTATGTATGATGGCCAGAGACCACAATCTCTCAATACAGATCACCGGAATCAATTAAAATGTAATGGATGGGCATAAGCCACCTGATGCCATCTGTAAGGCCAATTTAACACACCAAGAACACAGATGTTGTTCACTCCTAAAATAAACCAAACATAAAATAATTGTTTGGCAGCGATGGCTAAAACAGTAACTCTTCAAAAGGCAAATGACATTTGTTAATAACTCACTAAACTGCTGCACATATCCTTATAATTCGTAAGTCATCAACCGTATGTCGTTGATGTTGAATAGTGATTTTTTTTGCTTAAATTGGTGAAAACATGGCAATGAACTTTGCAAATTAAATATGCAGATAGATTCCCAATTGCACATAGAAATGCTACATGAAAAGCTTCAAAAGATTGATGGCAGTTATAAAAGTACTGTCAGCTATGTGTTCCTGCTGCTATTGATAGCCAAGGATTTACTGCAACCTCTTTTAAGAGCAATTAACATTTATATTAGACTCACAGGCAATAAATTCCATGTAAGATCTCTCAGTCCAGAAAGCCCATTGAACTCTTAAGAAATAAGAAAGAGGCTTTCTGAACTCTAGCACTTATACTTTGAAAGTACAAGAGCCCCAGTACTTTAAACATCCCCAAAATACTGCTCTGGAATGAAGCAACATTGGAAAATATAGCTTATGTAATCCTATAGACACATCCCTTGTTTGAAAACTCCAGAATTGTTTATTTCCTGTTTGATTTAGATTTCAGAGATACAAACCCTGATTGCAAAGTCACTCATCTCCATTGGAAGGTGCAATCCCTTTTCTAGAATAGCCATTGAAAGGAATTGTCAGACTTAGAAAAAATGTGAGGTCTGCATTGTATGTCCGAAATCACTTTCTTAGATCGAATATATTTTTATACAGCTTTATGAACTTTATAACTTTGGTGTGTGTTTTATTTTTACTGAAAACAGCAATTACATGTTTGTATAGCTTTTACATTTTAGATCTGTTCTGCATCATTACTGATAATACAGTTACAGGTTTTATTCAACTCTTTACAAATAACTATAAAATGACAAAAGGGAGGAGTGACGCTGAGTGCCAAGTATCAGGCTGAATTCTACATATCAGTGGTTTGAGCATTTGAGGAACAAACTGGTGAGAACATTTAATGTGGTAAGGGATGGTAGGAACCTACAAGCAAAAAAAACAAATGGCACAATTTATGCAAATCCTTAAAGAAAAAGAGGAAATAAATTAGTAAATATAAAGGGAAAGATGCTTGTTAATACTTTAGCAAAAAAACAATAAAAATACTCCCAAGATAAATATAAGAAGGCCAGTGTTTTGAAGATAGAGCTTAACTCATTCACTCCAATGGAGCTCAGGAAGTTTGTACTTTAACTTCCAATGGGCGAAGCCTAAGCCTCTTGACAGAATCAAATTATGTCCTCACATTTCAAACAAATGTTTATCTCTCTTGAATCACAGGGGTTATGAAAGAAATATAAATGGCAAACTCTTCAGCACAAACTATTTTTACAGCTGTAGTATTCTTTGGGTTTTAGGTCTTAAACCAAATTTTATAAATCACAGTGAATACAGTAACTATTACATTTGTAATATTTTGTAAAAAACTTACAATATCTTAGCAACAACTCAAGTTACAAATACTGTCAACAGCATTTTATTCATCTAGCTGAGAGCTTTCATATGAGGATATGGAGTTCTGTCTGTGCTACATGGTTGTTAAGATATTTAGAAAAACGTGAAAATTATATTTATATACATTAATATCATTAAAAACAGTTAATATCCCTTTACCTGCACTAGACAGAGGTTGAATATTAATTCAGTTGAGTTTGCCATTGTGTAAGCTTCAAGATAAAATCTTTTAAAACTTTGTACTTACCATGTTTTTTGAATTACTGTTGCAAATATGAACAGCAATGTTTGATGCCTAGAGGCATCACTAGGAGGTAATTGCAGATGCAGCTGGAGGCGTCACTCGGATGCAATGAGTATCAGGCAACTGACGGGAGGTATTAGTGTTGATGGCGTGGAAGGAGAAGACCTACAACACTCAGGCAGGAACCATACTATTTGATATCGAGAAAATTTTTGACTCACTGAGTTAGGACTTATAGTTCATAGTTCATAGTTTAGTACTAAGCTAACTGCCCTTGCGAGCCATTTTAAGCTTAGCCAATTATCCCTTGTGAGTCTCAAACCTTGCACCTTGTGTTTGTAAGGCAAACACCTTAGCCATTAAGCCACCCTCCCAACTCATTAATGGAGTGGGAAGGGAAGACAATCCATAAATGATGAACACATATGAATAGAGACGCAAAAGAAAAAAAGTAAGGTTAGTCAGGAATTCCCAAACACCATCTAAATATAAAGGACTACTAATCAAGAATGTCCACCACCACAAAAAATAGTTAGCACAGTTATAGAAATTTACCAAGACAAGTGTTTGAAATTATACAATGGGGCTAGATCCAAAGATGGGAGATGCAGTAACTTTATTATTTTGAACAATTGAAAACTTGTAGCAAAAATATATTCAGGGTTCCAGCAGCAGTCAAAGAGGCAGAAGTGAACTGTAGCCTTAAGAAAATTATTGTGATGATAGTAGGAATTGGAGAAGCAAAGAGACAATGTAAAAAAAAAATATTTATAGCCAAAAAGCCAGATGCAAAATTCCTGTGTTACAGATATGGGAAACAAATGAAAAACAGTCACTACAAAAAACATGGGTGAATGTTAAATGACACCGTGGAAAGGTGGAATGTAAAGGCATCTGTGTTGATTGGTAGAATAAATATCAC
>NC_056731.1:1661819406-1661876906 GCF_019279795.1 Protopterus annectens | reverse complement strand
TAGCTTCATTGGTTCATAGATAAGTACTCAGCTATCAGTCCTAGGGCCTACGTAAGCCTAGCCAACAAGGTTCCCTGGCTTACGCCACCCAAGAAAGTTATTTTCCTGTGCCACTGTTGAGCAGAGACACAGAAGCGATCTCCGGGGTATATTTCCTATTTCCCATGCACTCATCAAGATTTTTCTTGAAGAGTGCTAATGAAGAACTTTTCTTGACATAGATGGGTAGCCAGTTCCAGAGTATGGGAAGTCTCTGGGACAGGAATCTATCCCTCCAGCATGTCCTGTTTATTGTGGTGACAAGGTTTAGGTCCTAGAGCATGTAGCTTGGAGGGATTGGGATTTCTTTAGGTGTAGCATGTCCAACAGCTCTGGGTTTGACATAGCTTTATATGTTAGGCAGAGATCACTTCGGAGTAGGCGATATACTACGGAGTAAAGCTGGAGTTTTTTGAGACACTTGCTGTAGGGCATTTGTTTGAGGCCAGTAATCCTCTTTGTGAGGTACTTCTGTGGCCTTTCCAGCTGCTGCAGATGTCTTATGACGTACATTCCAAAAGGGGTGTTGTACTCTATAATGGGTCTAATGAGAGTTTAGTGGGGAACAATGACCTCTTTTTTCCTGGATGAAAACCCTTTTATGATGAGGTGTGTCATGTAGAAGGTCTTCCTGACAACTGTGGTGATGTGACTATCAAAGGAGAGACTACTGTCCACCTGGGTCCCAAGGTCCCTTATCACACATTCAGTGTTATGTAGATTGCTGCCTATGTGGTAGTTTATGGGTACAGAGTTTTTACCAAAGGGGATGACACTGCACTTTTTGGCATTTAGCTTGAGGCCATGGCTCTGACACCAGGCATCTGTCTCAGCGAGGCCCCTCTGTAGGATGTCCACATCATTTGGAGACTTGACTATGGCTCCTAGTTTGCAGTCATCTGCAAACATCGTTAGCCAGAGGCCTTCTGTGTTAGCCTGCACTTCAGAGAAGTAGATACCAAACAGGAGAGGTCCCAGGACTGAACCCTTTGGTACTCCACTTGTCACTGGTTTGAGGTCAGATTTGGAGTCTGCAACTTTTACAGTGTGGGTTCTGTCAGTGAGCCAGTTGGCAACCCATCTTGTGACATAGGGATTTATACATAGTTTAGTGAGTTTAGCTACAATTCCAGAATGGGGGATGGTGTTGAAAGCCTTGGTGAGGTCAAGATAGGCTGTGTGAACCACCTTAACCTCATCTATGGCTTTAGTGACTGCCTCAAAGAAGTCAAACAGGTTCAGGAGGCATGATCTGCCTTTCACAAACCCGAACTGGGTGGAATCCAGAGTTTGGAGGTTACCAATGTCTTTGTTTATGAGTTCCATGATGATGTGTTCCATGGCCTTGCAGACCAGGCTCATCAGGTTAATAGGGCGATAGTTCCTGGGATCAGTGGTGGCTCCCCCTTTGTGGAGTGGGATAACTGTTTCTATGCACCATTCAGTGGGCACAAAGCCTGATGCAAGGCTATTATTGAACATGGTGCTTAGGTGGGGAGCCAGTTCATTCTGAAGTTCATGTAAAATGCAGCCTGGGATGTTGTCAGGTCCCATGGATGCTGTGTTTTTGGCTTTAGAGAGGGCAGCTTTTACCTGTGTAGTTGTGATTACAGGGACTCTGCATTCTTCCTGTATAGATATGGGCCCTTTAGGGGGTGGGAAGGTAAAGTTAGCACTGAACCTATCTGCCAGGATGCTGGCAATATCAGCTGGTTCTGTAATTTTCATGCCGTTGTGCTGTAACTCAGAGCAGATCTGGGTGTTGCCATCGAGATTCTTGACATAGCTATAGAACGCTTTGTGGTTGTCCTTAGAATCAGTGATGATTTTGTTTTTGTAGCTAGCTTTGGAGGATCTTATAAGGGATCTCAGCTTCTTACTGAGGCTGATCAGGGAGCTCCTCCACTCATAGGATTTTACTCTCTTTTGCAACAGTTTCTTCCTTCTGTTGTACAGTTTGTTTATGGCAGGGCACCACCAGATTGGCTTCCTTTTTTTTGGAGGATAGTGTCTTGGTTCTGTTTGGGATAGCACAATCCATGCACTCGTGTAAGTGCTTATAGAGTGCATTTGTGTAGGATTCAGCAGTTGTAACTGTATTGTCCATCTGCATGGGTGTCATGAAGTTCACCACTTCTGTCTTAAGAAGCATGAAGTTGGCTTTGGAGAAATCTTTTACCATGGTTTCCTTAATGGGGGGGTGGGGGCAGGATGTGGATATCAGGGGTGATTAGCTTATGGTCGGGTCGGACCAACGAGGAGTTGACTTCAGGTGTGGAACACCGGCCACTCATGTTGGTAATGACTAGGTCCAGGATATCGTTGCCCCTGGTGGGGGTGTGGATAAGTTGATCCAGGGCATTGGAGTTTATGAATTCCAGAAAGCGTTGAGCTAAGGAGTTGGTACACGAGTAGTTTTCCCAGTTAATGGTGCAGTAGTTGAAGTCACCCATTAATAGGAGGTTTGGTTGAACCCTAATATTTTCCAGTACATCAAGAAAAGAGGAGTGGGGGATCTGTAGCAAGCTACAATTTGGATTGCAGTTTTGCCCAGAGTTAGTTGCACTTCAATAACCTCGGATGCATTATGCTGAGCAACTAGCCTGGAGGTGTGGATATCTTAATGAATATGGACACACCTCCGCCTTTGGTGTTCCGGTCCAGGTTACATGGCCGAAAAGTGTGATATGAGTTATAGCCTGGTAGTGCAGGGGTGCTTTCTGGAGCCTTGAACCAGGTCTCAGTCACTGCACAGATATTGATGTTCTCCATTTTAAGGAGTGCCTCGAGTGAGTGCATTTTGAGATTTAGACTTCTAGCATTGAGTAGCATTACCCTCTGTTTTTGCTTGCCTGTTCCTGTTACGGTGGTGAATTTGTCATTTGAACCTTGCCTAAAACAGGCACTATAGGGGCGGCAAGTGCCTTAGCCAGTATCTGAAATCCCAGGGGAGACAGGTGCAGGCCATCTCTGGCAAAGCTCTTCTACATTCGATATTCTGGTATTCGATGTTGTGAAGCTTCATTAAAGTGAATGTTGTACTTTATGGTCTCGATATTATGAATTTCAATCAAATGGTTTTTCAACTTTGTAACGTAGATCTCTCTCTCTCTACATATATATATATATATATATATATATATATATATATATATATATATATATATATATATATATATATATATATATATATAAAATACTTCAATTTGATTGAAAACAGAAAATATTGAATCAGAAAATGTGATGTGTATATATAACAGAACCATACCTCTCAACCTCCTAGAACAAGAACTCTCGAAAAAGCCATAAATAATGATGGGACAAATACTCAAAAATAGGGATAATTTTTAAATACTGCTCTTACAAACTCAAAACATTGATAAAATAACAGGTTTTTCATTAGTATGCAATTTCTGAAGGGTATGAAGTCTGAATCTCAACTGTGTGTCATTTTTTTAATTCAATCCTCAATGATTTGGCAGTGACATGGCAGAAAATCACAACTTTATGAGAAACAGAGCAAAAATATGAAGCAAAAATGTGGGTGTTCTGTGAAAATCTATACGTCTGAGAGGTAGAACCATTCCCATTAAGTTTCATTACACCTGTAATCCTATAGAGGTTGTCTAAGTTGCTATCTGTGGGGTTTGTAGTCATTTTTACATTAGTATGAATACTCAGAAGTTACAATTTAGGATTAAAGAACATTTGGCAGCAGTTTAGAGCAAAAACACAAAAATGCTTTGTTCAGCCCACCCAGTCATGTGCTGGATGAGCAAAATTTTATTTCAGTATTGTGGAGCGTGAACCATGTGATTATTGAGGAGGGGGTGTTACAAGCAAACTTGAAGTTAGAGAGACCAAATGGCAGATAGGACTAAAAG
The DNA here is from genome assembly GCF_019279795.1 of Protopterus annectens. Classification (NCBI taxonomy): domain Eukaryota; kingdom Metazoa; phylum Chordata; order Ceratodontiformes; family Protopteridae; genus Protopterus; species Protopterus annectens. The sequence goes on along the minus strand of NC_056731.1, from coordinate 1,661,872,983 downwards.
CAGATCATTTGTCTGGATAAAATGATGTTGTAAATATCAAATATCTTTTAAAGCAAACAGGCTAGAAAAATGATTTATTTTTTTGTTTTCAATGATTGTAAATATTTTTAACTTGTATGAATTAGCAAATAAATTATATGCTAGTTTTATATATATATATATATATATATATATATATATATATATATATATATATATACAATGATGTCATTAGATTTTTGGTATTTAACACTGTGAGGGCTACTACAATTTATTCTAAAAAAGTCCTTAATGTATGTTAGGATGAAAGTGCTTAATTAATTCAGTTTTCAGCCCAGAAAACAGTGGTTTCCTTTGATGACTCAGCATGTAAAATTGAAAGTAGATATACTAGCAGTGCTAAGGTATGAACTTGCCAGATTATCACTATGCATGGGTATATAGACAGCAATTGAAAGAAATGTAGCTTACAGATCAATAAAGCATAGATAATAGGGGTGGATTGCTTTTTTCCAATGAAGGACGGAGGTATGAATTTCTAAAATCTAGTGACTCAAAACATCAGGGATGAACATGAACTAGGACAACCTTGCAGAGGAACATGAGCTAGGACAGTCTTGCAGAGAGAACAATATAGAGTGCCTTTATAATACCCAGTTTGTGGCTTGAAGGTCACTGCAAGTGAATTATATGTGAAATAATAGAAGTGGACAAAATTTCTGTATGTGCATCTTTTTATGTACTTATCTAACTATGTATCTGTTTCCTATCTATCTTTGTGTGCATCTGTCTTTCTGTCTATCTATCTAACTTCCTCTTATCTGTCTAGGTACTTCGCTTTCTATAATTTGGCTTGTCCACCTATACATGGCATGTGAGTAGAATGTTACGTCAGATTGTTATATCTAGTAAACACAAAGCATGTGTTTTACATCCTGTGTATATCACAGTTTCACCTTATTTTGGGGAATAAAGGAAAAGGCTAAAGAATCACTAATAATATGTTACAAAATCCACCTGTAATGTTGGCCATATAAGAATGGATTTAGGTTTGTAGGTTCATAGGGTCAAACTAGGCTATCTATCCTAGGGCATTTGTAAGCCTAGCCAGAGTGTGTGTGAATTTTGCGACACCTTGGAATGAGAATACTGTGCCCATTTAGGGTTTAGTTTACTGTGCCTCTGTCTAGTAGTGACACAGAGATGACCCCCGGGGTAAATCTATGATCTCCTATCCACTCCTCAAGATTTCTCTTGAAGAGAGCCAGTGAGGGGCTCTGCCTAACATGAACTGGGATTCTGTTCCAGAGTGTAGAGAGCCTTTGGATTATGAATCTGTCCCTCCAGCACGTCCTATTTATTTCTGTGTTGAGGTTCAGATCTCTCGCTCTCATGGCTCTGGTGGATTTGGATTTCCTAAGGTGGAGCATGTCCATTAATTCCGGATTGGACATGGCCTTGTATGTCAGGTATAGATCACCTCTGAGTAGGCGGTATGTGACTGAATAGAGCTGGAGTTTCTTCAGCCGGGCAGCATATGATATATGTTTGAGACCCTTGATCCTCTTGGTGAGGTACTTTTGCTGTCTTTCTAACTGCTGTAGGTGTCGGGTAAGGTATATCCCAAATGGGGAATTGTACTCAATTATGGGCCTGATAAGGGAAGAGTATAGGGGCACAATGACCTCTCTTGATCTAGATGTGAATCCTTTCATGATAAGGTGGGCAATATAGAAGGTCTTCCTAACCACTTTGGCAATGTGAGTGTCAAATGAGAGGTTACTGTCAACTTGGGTCCCTAAGTCCCTGATTACTTCTTCCATGCTTAATGGATTACCACCTATGTGGTAATTTGTGGGTACTTTGTTTTTCCCAAAGGGTATGACTATACATATTTTGGCGTTCAGTTTAAGGCCATGGCTCTGGCACCAATTATCCATTTCTATGAGGCCTTTCTGAGGGATGCTTGTGTCCGCTGGAGTATCAATTATGGAGCCCAGTTTGCAGTCGTCTGCAAACTTTGTCAGCCACAATCCTCCTATGTTCGCTTGCACCTCGAAAAATAAATGCCGAACAAGAGGGGTCCCAGGACCGAGCCCTGTGGGACACCGCATGTGACTGGCTTAGAGTCTGACATGGCTCCAGCAATTCTGACCTTGTGGGTTCTGTCCTTGAGCCAGTTTGCAACCCATCTTATGACATATGGGTTTACATTTAAGTTGGTGAGCTTGTCTATGATGCCCGAGTGGGGTATTGTGTCGAAGGCCTTTGCAAGGTCAAGGTAGGCTGCGTGAACTGCCTTACCCTCATCAATGACCTTAGTGACTGTTTCAAAAAAGTCGACCAGGTTCAAAAGGCAGGATCTGCCCTTGACAAAGCCGAATTGGGTGGGATCCAGTGACTGTAGGTCCCCAATGTCTTTGTTTATGAGTTCCATAATGATCCTCTCCATAGCTTTACAGACAAGGCTTATCAAGCTTATGGGGTGGTAATTTCCAGGGTCCGTAGAAGTGCCTCCTTTGTGGAGTGGGACCACTGTTGCTGTACGCCATTCTTTGGGCACGTATCCTGTAGTAAGGCTAAGATTAAACAGCAGCTTTATGTGTGGGTTTAGTTCCTCTTGGAGTTCATGTAGCACACAACCTGGGACACTGTCTGGTCCCATTGATGCTGTGTTTTCAGCTTTGGAGAGGGCGGCTCTCCCCTGGGCATCTGAGATGTCAGGGAGGCTACACTCTGCTGGGATAGATATTTGTCCTTTTGGGGGGGGGGGGGTTTGCACTGAACCTGTCTGCCAGTATGTTTGAAATGTCTGTGGGTTCAGTGTATTTTTTGTCATTTTGGACTAACTCTGAGCATATTTGGGAGTTTCCACCCAGGTTTCTAACATAACTAAAGAAGGCCTTGTGATTGTCTTTAGTGTCTTTTGCGATTTTTCTCTCAAAGTTGGCCTTGGATGATTTTATGAGTGATCGTAGTTTTTTGCTAGTACTGATCAGAGATGCCTTCCCTTTTAGGGATTTTGCTCTGTCATGTAGTAGCTTCCTCCTCCTGTTGTAAAGCTTATTAATGGCTGAGGTCCACCAGACAGGACGCCTGCCTTTGGGGGAATGGGTCTTGGTTTTATTTGGGATTGCATGATCCATGCGTTCTTGAAGGTGTCCATAGAAGGCATTTATAAAGGATTCAGCGGTGTGGGCTGTGGTTTCCACTGGTCCAGGGGCCTTGAATGATACCACTTCAGTCTTAAGAAGTGTGAAGTCAGCTTTTGAGAAATTCTTCACTGTGGTCTTCTGTGCTGTGGGTGGGGGCTGGATGTGGATTTCCAGTGAGATTCATTTATGGTTTGATCTCACCAATGAGGGGTATACTTCCGGTGTGGAGCATTGTGTCCCCATGTTTGTGATGATCAGGTCTAATATATTATCTCCTCTTGTGAGAGTGGTGACTAGCTGCTCCATCGCATTTGAGTTTATGAATTCTAGGAACCTTTGGGCTAGGGTGTTTGGGCTTGAGTAATGATCCCAGTCTATGTTTGGGTAGTTGAAGTCTCCCACTATGATGGTATTTGGAGAGACATTTATACTCTCCAGTGTCTTCAGGAAGGCTGAGTGAGGTTCCTGAGTTTGAGAGGGTGGTCTGCAGCATGCTACAAACTGTAGGGCAGTTTTGCCTATGGTTAGTTGCACATGGATGGTCTCCGATGCTTCATGCATTGCCACTAACCTGGAGGTGTGGGTATCTTTGATGAATATGGATACTCCCCCTCCTTTTGTGGTTCGGTCCAAGTTTTGGGGCCGAAAAGCATGTTATGAGGAATAATCTGGTAGTGCTGGGGTGCTCTCGGGAGCCTTGAACCAGGTTTCAGTCACTGCACAGATATCGATGTTCTCCATACTGAGGAGGGCTTCGAGTGAGTGCATCTTGAGGTTTAGATTTCTGGCATTGAGCAGCATTACCCTTAGTTTTTTTCCACTTGTGTTTTCTAGGGAGGTGGGTTTGTCTTTTGAGCCTTGCCTAAAAAAGGCACTATGGGGGTGGCAAGAGCATTGGCCAATATCCGTAAGCCCAGGGGTGACAGGTGCAAGCTGTCCCTTGCAAAGCAGCGTGGCTTGTCAAGCATGTCATCCCAAGCAGACAGACAATGGATCCCCTTTGAATGACACCAGTAATTAAGCCAATTGTTAAAGCTGATCATTTTGTCTTTGTACTGTGGCACCATTCTTGGTGAGGGTAAGATGCTGCTCAGGGTCAGGGTCATACTGGCCTGGGCTACATAATCAGAGAGCTCCTCTATGTCTCTTTTCATGTAGTCCAGGGAGGTACATCTCAGGTCATTCACACCGGCATGGACAATGACTGAGTCATATTTGTACTTGCTTTGGAGTGACCCGAGTGCTTGTGTTATGTGGCGGATTCTAGCACCTGACAGGCAGCTTAGTAGTATTTTATAAATTGCATTATTCTGTAAGGAAAGAGTGGAGACAACTGCCTATCTGCAGTTTGTTTTTGTATCTCCCAGGGAAGGAGGAGGATTTCTCCCATCTCTCTACTTTTCTCTGAAAAAATGTATTAAACATCAGTGTGCCAATCATGTTGCATGCAACCTATTCGTAACACAATGAACATTTGCTGCAGGCTAGAATTTCTGATGCAGTCACCATACTTGAGCGTCTAGTTCATTTGCTGGATGCCAGTGCAAAGTAGCAAAAAGTAAAGGAGAGTGAGAAGAGAATAATGGCTGGCAGGAGTATAGGTATGGCTTGATAGAAAACCATAAAATTATGAGGAATTCATAGTAAACGTCCATGTCAGCATGCTTAAGGAATCTGATCTTTTACGAGTCAAGTTGTGGGACAGCAAAAGATGAGCTACCAGACAAGTACATTTTAAACTGATCTTTAGATTTTGTTGTTAGCCACAAAAGAGTTTGAAATACAAATACCTCATGTAATGTAACAGGGTATTCAGCTTGGTTATCCGTGTAATAAAGATATTCAAAACAAGTATAATCAATAAAATAAGTTTATAAAGCTTGAAGAAAACTTAGTGTTTACTTCTGTTATACTATGGACATTGAGAACATTACATGCAATATAAAGGAACAAGTTAGCATCTCTCTGCAAAGCTGTTGTTGTCTTTCAGCTTTTCCCGGTTAGGGGTCGCCACAGCGGAACTTCGGTTTGCTAATGATTGGCAGTAGATTTTTACAAATGTCGAGGTACCAGCTCGACGTTTAACCTTCTATGCCATTTATGCATGTCTTTCAAATGCCCACCCAACCGTGGGGAGGATATGCAGACTCCACACAGAAGGCACACCCCACACTCCAGCCAAGAATCGAATGGGAGAACCTCTTGCTGTGAGGCAACAATGCTACCGCTGCACCACCGCGGCTTAAGAAACAATCATCCATATCATCAAAATTCGTCATGTATGCTGTTGGAAAGCTGTTCATTGCCTCCTTTAGTCTACTAACAATCCTCCAGATCTTTTAGAGTCAGCATGCAGTGGAGGAAACTTAAGTTTCTGAAGTTAGATAATAGTTGCTCTTCAGACTGGTAACCAAAGAAATGCTTCCACTAGCAGCGTCCATTCATATTTGGTGTTCCTCATACTAATTCACTTCCTCAGCCTTGTAATAGCTGATAGACTGTATCTTACAACTGCTGTGCTTCACTTTTCACTCCTTCTTCTTTTTCAGCAGCACTGGTCCTTGTTAACCAGTCAGAGAGAAGCCAGATGTCTATTTTCTGAAGTGCCCATACCTCTCAACTTCTTAGAGCAAAAAGTCTGGACAAAGCCATAAATAAAGGGGGTCAAAGGCCCAAAAATAGGGACAATTTTTGAATATTGTTCTTACAAACTAATAAAGTTGATAGAATAGCAGGTTTTACATTAGTGTGAATTTTCTGAAGGGTGTCTGAAACTCAAATGCCTGTCATTATTTTCCAACTTCAGTCTTTAGTGATTTGCCAATGATTTGCCAAAAACACAATTTTATGAAAAATGGATAAAAACTATGAGGCAAAAAATCTGGACATTCTACAGAAATCTGTACAGTTGAGAGGTATGGATGGGCCTCAAAGTGACTAAACAACATTCTTATGTGAGAGTGGAAGAGATTACTTTATTCAGGACAGACTAATTGAATGAAATTTAAAGATTATAAATGAAGAGAAAACACCACATTTATGTGTTTTAGTTACTATTAATAATTTGTTCAACAGCATTCCGTGAAAACAATTTAGTGTCTCAGAACTGATATTTAAAATGAATTGTTTTACTTTATTTTAGTTTAGTTTAAGTATCTCATCAGTGGTATTCACTAACATAAGACTATTTTTTTCTAGAGCATCACAGCACTTGGTAGAGACCTTTGAGATGAAGTACCAATAACACAATGCTCAGGGTATGCATAGGAGATATTTTATACTAGGCATGGAGGTTTTCCACTCTAACATCTATGGATACAGTGTGTCTCATTTCCTTTTTTCTTTCTGTATGACTACTTAATGTAAGTTTAATAACTTAAAATAATACTATCTATAATATTGCAGCCTTTTTCCAGCACATAATAAAAATAGTATAATAATTAACTGTTCAGCATATGGCTGTTTTGCTAAAAGTTATATTGTTATAATTGTTGGTATGATTATTGTTCATATTTCCATTTTGCAATAAAAATAATAAAAACATAAAACAGCTCAGGCAGATCAAACCCAGGCCAGGCAGAAACCAATAAAGTTAAGAGAAGAAAGCTGGCTTAGGTTTTACATGCAAGAGTAATCACATAATTAACTTTGAATAAATACCAGATATGTAGATACAACTATTATGCAACCATAAAAATAAATAAAAGCAAAAGTTTATATTAACAGCTACAAGCTTTCATGCAGATGTACATTTTATGTTGTTTAAAATCAGAGTAACTAGTAATAAGCTCCTCTATGAATGGAATGGCAGCCTTGTGAAAAAAAAATCTCTGAATTAAGTAACAGCATATTCACATGACTGCTGTTACTAATTGATAAAATAACATTATGGTTCATATTAAAATCTCAAGACAGTAGAAGTAAAATATAGAAAAATCAAAATGTCAAACATTTGTGACTTGTGCTAGCAAGTGGAATTCAGATGTACAAAAATAACATCAAATGAAAACACTAATGATTCAATTCATTTTATTGCAGCACATGTTTTAGTTACACTGTTGTATTTATGCCTGAAGCTGTGTATGCATTGAGTCACAGGATCCACTTTTATCTGAACCACAAATACCAAGCTTACACCACAACACCCTCACCTTAACACACTTAATTACTCATTTATGTCTGTCCATAAATATCTCACTTTTTATCTCTTGTACTAAATTCTGGTGACACTCAACAACTGGACAAACATTCCTTCAACAGCAAGATTTCCTACACCCCTAACATTAATAACATTTCCTCACACTCCAATTAATGGGTTGACCATCACCCTCTTAAATTGTTAATATTACCCTCATGGAACCTATGATTTTTATACATGAACCTGATATACTTGCTATATCTGAAGCATGGCTTAAACTGGGCAATTAATTTTCTCCATTAATTAATCAGTCCTGTGCTTCTTTCTATGATGACACCCAGGTATGTGTACAGGAGGAGGTGACTAGACTCTAATTAAACATTTTTGCAATTACTCATTTAGTCAGTAGCAATGCACAGATGGGCACATATCCAAATTGGTTTGTTACAAACATAATGCTAAGTGTAAAAACAAATATTCACATCATTACTGTTTATATCCCTACCCCATCTTCCCTCAGAGCAACTTTATCTTGCATATTTTAGGTAAATGGTCCTTTTACCTGATGTTATTTTGCTGGATGGCTTAAATTTAGCTTGGTTGAGTTCTAACCATAGTAAGCTTGCACAAGAAGTATCCTCGGCATTATATTTATCCTAAGTTACTGAAGCCATAAGTATTAACAAGGTATTTTTATATTTACTTAATAATTTTATCTTTATTACCAGACAACATGATATACAGTAGTAGGACACTTCTTCTTCTTCTTTCGGCTTTTCCCGGTTAGGGGTCGCCACAGTGGATCACCTTGTCCACTCATGATTGACAGTGGAGTTTTACAGTGTCGAGTTGCCAGCCCGGCACCCAACTTTCCACAGAACTCACACACATGCACACAATCACACCTAGGGCCAATTTAGAGTGTCCAATCCACCTACAGCATGTCTTTGGGATGTGGGAGGAAACCGGAACACCTGGAGGAAACCCACACGACCACAGGAAGGACATGCAGACTCTGCACAGAAGGCACCCCAGCCAAAGATCGAACCAGAGAACCTCTTGCTGTGAGGCAGCAATGCTAATTAATTAATAGACATTCTTGTTCTTGAATGTCTTTACTTCTGTAATATTAATATTCTAGGGAGAAATAATTTTACCATGTTAATAATCAAGTGAGGAAGAGTTACTTATTATAGGCTTTTGTCCTAAACTGTTTTTCCTAATGTGATACTTCTTCTTCTTTTGGCTTTTATGCACACCTAGGGCCAATTTAGAGGTCCAATCCACCTGCAGCATGAACCCACGTGACCACAGGGAGGACATAGCAGACTTGCAGAGGCACCCCAGCCGAGGATCGAACCGAGAATTTTCCTAATGTGATACTAGGCTATTTAATTATTTGTGTGGCTTTGTCAAACAGACAAATATATTGTTTTCAGTTATGACCCAAGCCATCAAGCAGTAACAACTTTTCATAACATTTATAAAACAGATTACCTCCTGAGTTACAGTTAAAATCATCATTTGCATTCAGCTTACATTACAGGCAATATTTTATTTATTTATTTATTTATTTATTTACAGTTTGTTTGCCAGGATGCTCCAATGGGCCATGAGGAGCCCATTTTCAATGGAGTCCTGGGGAGAAAAGCTCCAGAAAGATATAAAATTTACAAATTGCAAAATTACAAACGTATAAAATTATAATATGAAAGTTAGAGAAATGGAAAATAACAGTTGCAGTAAATTAACAAACATTACAGACAATTATAATATGCAAGTTAGAAAAAAATGCAAGATAACACTTGTAGTGAGTTGATATTTGAAGGAGCAAATTAGTACAATGTAGGAAAAATTCTTTATAAACAAATTAAGATATTGGCAAAAAGTTCTAATTCTGAGAGTTATTAATAGGAATTATCAGGCGAAAGGAGACTATTAGCAGATGTATTTGCCATAGAATGAACAGTAGTTAAGGAAGTTATGTCTAACTACTACAACTATAATTCTGTCTGATTATTTACACTAATCATTGCATTCTTTGTAGACAACATCATTAATAGAGTTGAAAAACATTCAAAGTTGTGATTTAAAGTCTAATCCTGATGCAAAATCCAAACTGCCCCATAAAACAACACAAACCCAAGTTTATAATGGAACAAAAACACCCCAAGAAAGACACAACTTGGAAATTGTGGAAAACAACCAACTTGACCAATGACTTAGAATTTTATACATAGGTGATGTTCACTGACAATCATTATAAATAAAGTGCAGCTTCATAATATAAAAACTGACAAAAGTCATTGTTAACCAACCCTATGTTTTCCTGGACTTAAATAAAGTCACTATAAGATGGAAAAATTACATCTATTTTTAAACCACTTTCTTCACACATTGGTCCCTCTTCCCTCCTGCAGCCTTTCAGTTTCATGAAAGACTATTTCATTGCAAATTGTTTTCACAGCCCTACTCTGTCAAACTTTACTAGACTCTAATGACATCATCTGAAATGATGATCATCCAAATGTTTACTCTGTATATCAAAAGGCATTCAAATTCTCCCTGAAAAACTATAAGACTCTGCTTCTGGCAATTTTAATGTTCTGCACCCTAAATTTCTTAAAATGCCTCATCCCATCCCTCTAAATCCCTCAGACATGTATACAGTATTTCATTATTTTCAGGCATACCTCCTTCTGAGAAGAAATTCATTAAAATCATTCCATTCACTAAAATCAGTAATCTCTCCTTCCCTGATTATTTCTGTCTGATTTGCAGTATCTCATAATTTGATGCAATGAATTAAAAATTAGACTCCTAGCATGTACTCCAAATGCTATATCTACCACCATGGTTATTTATTATTTATTTTATTTATTTGCAGTTTGTTAACTGGAAAGGTCCACTGGGCCAGTCAGAGCCCATTTTCAGTGATGGCCTGGGGATAAAAGCTACTCAGTGCAAGAAAAAAGGAAAAAAATATATACACATTGGTAATATACAATTATCAAACAAACAAATTGGCTTACAAACTTGTAAACACAGTTAGCAATTCAGTAGCATGACAAATAGCATTGACAAGTTTGGTAAAGATAGCATGGAAATTTTTTGGTAAATGCGGCAAACATAGAAACTTATATATATTGGTAATATACAATGATCAAACAAATTAGTTTACAAAGTTATAAACTTAGAAAGTAGGGAAAATATATCTTTCAATCTAAGAATTCAAGGAGGCTGAGTGCAACTACAGTTCCAGATGGAAGATAGGTGTGTGTGTGTGTGTGTGTGGTGTGTGTGTGTGTAGAGAAATTTTAAAGAGGGCTGGATTTTAGGTTGTTCTAAAAGCTAATGGTAGGACATTCCAATTTCTGGCTAAAGAGTAGGAGAAGAGAAGATGGCCGGGAGGCAAGTTTGGCTTGTGACCCCCCTGAAGAAGTAGCTGGTTCTCAGATGTAAGGTGTTTATATGGGAGGTTGCAGTCAAAAATAGAACTAAGGGCAGGGCAATCAGAGGGTTTGAAGATAAGTTTGTGAGCAGTGGTAAGTTACAGGTAGTTGAGGTAAGTTGGTAGTTCTAGCCATTTTAGGATGTGAAGAGCAGCACAGTGATGGGAGGAGTTTTTTTGGAATTTGTAGCAAATTTTGCAATTTTATTATAACATGTCTCGATGTTGGTTTTTAGAGTGGTCTGAAGGTTGGTGAGTAGAAGGGTGCCATACATTAGAGAAGGTAGTAGGCAAGTTGAAGCAAGGGTTTGTTTGTGGAGGAGCTAAGGATCTGGTTGTGCCTATAGAGCATTCCATGTGTCTGATGATTTTTTTTTGATGTTTTGTTGCACATGAATATCAAAATTTAGATGTGCATCTATGGATACTCCCAAAAGTTTTGTGTGGCTGACAATTTCTATTTGTGCTTTACTTTAGGAGTAGATATTGCAACTGTCTTTGTCCAGCAGGGTTGATTTTTTAGGGGTGAGATGCAAGATCTTGGAATTATTTGGGTTAAGGGCTAGGTGGTTATTAAACATCCAAGATTCAGTGGAGGAGAAGGCTGTTTGAGTTTTCATTTGCAGTTCAGAAATAGTGTCTGCTGAGCACACAGTGGTTGAGTCACCTGCATATTGAATAATGTCTCCATTGTTTATGGATGTGTGGAAATTATTAGCAAATATATTGAATAGGAGGGGATCAAGTATGGAGCCTTGAGGAACTCCTGCAGAAGTGTCAGGATAAGAAGTGATAGAGTTTTGCCATTTGACAACCTCTTGCCAGTCTTTTAGATAGCTTGAGAAGCAGTTGATAGTTGTGGGGAAGTCCAAAATCAGTAAGTTGAGATAGTAGCAAAGGGTGGGAAACAATATCAAATGCCTTTGATAGATCTAAGAATATGGTAGATACTATTTTCCCAGTATCAGAAGCTCTGTTAACAGTATCCAAATATATATGAGGGCAGTTGTAGTGCTGTGGCCACGTCTGAAACCATGTTTTGTGGAAGACAGGAAGTGGTTATGAAATAGATAGGGCATTGGCTGAATGTGAATGTACTTTTCAAGGATCTTAGATATAGGTGACAGGATGGCGATAAGTTGGAGACATCTTTGTTTTTTCTGCTTTTGTGAAGATGGAGAATGTAGGCTTTCTTCCATAGTTTGGACATGTAAGATTCTTGAATGGATCTGTTAATAAGAACCTACATTCAATATAACAATTGCTTTGTTTTAAGTCACAGTCTACTGTTTTTATTTTTAATATGGGTATGGAAGAGCTCACATATAAACATGTATAGACTTCAAAGAGAAATTTGATCAAAGTATTCACTCTTTTATGTTTGATAATTCTTTCCTTTTTTTCTCTCTCCACAGCTGACTGTCAGCTGCTCTTAATGCCTGCTGTCATCTATCATGTCTACAGCATCTGACTTGATCTCCCACAGACTAACTCTGACAATGTTTGGGGACAGTGAAGAGATATTGAGGGAACCTGGGTCAGTGCCATGCTGCTTTAGTTTGTGAGTTTTCACTTTAAGGCCTAATTACCACCCCTTCAAGGTGGTGACATACAGTGGGCTTTGTGGTGTATCATGCCTCTCTATGCATCTAATTGCATTAATAACCTACCTCCTTACAGACAGTAATCTCTGCACATACCCAGGCAACAACAGGGACTGAACATGGAGATGTGCCCAAACATATGCTCTACTCCTAGCAGAGGCACTCCCATCCTCCCTGCCTTTGTCAGTCAAATTCCTCTTAATATCCTCAAAAAACTCAAACAACACCCAAATACTACAACAGATTTACAAATGATAACCATTTCATTTTGATCTGCCCCTTTAACTATTTTTCTTTATTTTGAACTCGCCTGATATTCTCCCTTTTACTGAAAGCTCATTCTTATTCCTCTGCATTACTAGTTATGCACTGCTTTTTCTTAACTTTTATTCTCTTCTGGCTCTCAGATTCCATTTTTTGACTGTATCATATCCTCTTATGTCACAAAGTGATGGTATTTATATTCTTCATCACTTCCCATTTTTTCAATGTGAATGGCATACAGATAGCTATCCTTGTATCAGTCCTGCCAATTTATCACACTTTGCGTAAAACCTCTGTACAACAATGACCCAGAATATTATAAATGTTCACAGAGTCCTATTACCTACATATGGAATGTTATTCCAGACTGCTGTTAGCTACATCTTCTCAATTTGTCTGTTGGTAGTCTTAATTCTTGGGATAAGCAAGTGTATTCCAATTCAAGGGGATATGACAAAAATGTAAAGCTATACTAGAATAGAGAAGTAACTTAGGTTTAAGATATATTATAAGAACAGCCTATTTTAGGTAAATAAGAGCAACTGTGAGTAGCCAAAAAGTCCCTATTTGCCCACATTTTCTATATTTCTGTTTTATTATATTTCTTCTGTGACTTATTTGTTTCTTTTCTGATATATATATATATATATATATATATATATATATATATATATATATATATATATATATATATATATATATATATATATATATATATATATATATATATATATATATATATATATATATATATATATATATATATATATATATATATATATATATATATATATATATATATATATATATATATATATATATATATATATATATATATATATATATATATATATATATATATTAAGCTTTGTTATTCTCTGTGTAAGTTTTGCAGAGGGTCAAGCCTTGATTTGTTATTCTGTTGTGGACCATCCCAGTCTTTTCTACACATTTTGCTGGTGCAGCTTTAAAAAAGAAAGTATCCAAAAGATGGCAAGGATTTCAACTACGCTCACGTAACATTTTATTTTCTGTCTGTAGGCATGTAAATAAACAATATGCCAGAATGTTTAACATAGATGTAATTGAAATAAACAAATCATCTTAAGTTCAAAGTTTGCAGTGCAGAGTATTGGAATGTTTTAAAGTTCTTAGTATTCCAGAAAGCAGTGATGTTTCACAATATCTTTCAGTGGTATGTTTTGAATTATGATTAGAAATTATTAAACTAAACTAAAAAATAGAGTCACTTAAGATGAAGAAAGAAGGAATACCAGTTCCTGTATTTTAATCTACAAAAAGAAAAAAAAATAGGAGCCCATCAGAAGCCACAAAGTGTGGCAGCAATGATTAATGAAGACCCCAATCTAAACTTTATTATCCAGTATATTGAGATGCACTGTGGAATTAAACTCTCCTTCAGGTTCCTTAGTTTACTGCTTGACAGCTGCAGCTGTTTCAGTTTTTGGTTGTTTTTGCAGCAACATTGACAAATAAGTTTTACATGAGGAACTTTCACGAGTGTCAGAAGAATTTGTACACATATTTTGTCTTAAAAAAAAAGAAAAAAAAGTAACATGAGAACATAAGAAAACAGAACTCCAACTCACAATGAAGTCTCTTGTGATAGAACTAACTTTATTGCCATGTGGTAATTAGTTTTGCACTCAGGCAAAATATTTCTTGAAGCAATGATGTAAAGTCAAAATTGAATGACCCCTGCCCAATTCATAAAGTAATGCCTGATGTGTCAGATTCAGAAATAGTGAAGAACAAGGCACTAAATGTTCATTATCAGTGGGTAGAATGTGTGTGTGTGCACGTCTATGTGTGCTTGCATGCTTGCATTTGTGTGTGCACATGTTTTTTTTTTGGGGGGGGCAAATCTCAAGCAAATGTGCCTCATCAGGGAAAATACTAGAACAATGATAAGAAGACTTAGCAGATAGCTGACATGACAGTTCATGCAGTAAGTTGGCAGAGCTGGCATTTATGTCCGCTGCCATTAGCCACTACCCACACTGTCAACTCCACAGTTATGTTTAGTTATACTCAAGGTTATTCCAAGCATCCGACACCACTCCCACCCAATTTCTCTCATAACTCTAACCTCTGACCATACTCCCCAGCAAGTTAACAATCTCTTCCCTGTCTCTGCTTCACTGCCCCCATCCTTAATTTCTTCACACACTCCTTATATCTACTCTGTAATATTATAATAGTTCTACCGCCTTTAGTGCCACTCTCACAATTCACCCAGCCTGTTGACCTCATTATCTCTTCCCTTTTCCACCAGCACAAATATTGTCCCCAAGCAGACAAAACTACCACTCATCTTTACTTGTTTATGATGTATAGCTTCCCACACAATAACCTTCCATGTCCACAGACTTCTAATTTCTTCAGTGCTCTACAACATATACTTCAGTTCATCTTCAACACACATTGAAATTTGGTCTGATTGTCCTTATTTTTGTATTTTATTGCACAGTATACCTCCTATTTAGAAGTCTCATTTAGAGGTCTCTTACTAGTGTCATCTTATAAAACATATTAAAGACTTCTCAGAGATCATGCACACACCCCTTCCTTCCTGATGTCACCTTACATCTGCACCTGCCCATAACCTTTTGACTGTTGCTTCTCATTTTTGCAATTCATTGTAGATCTTTCTGATAAACCTTTTCTCTTGATCAAGGTAAACAACTCTTGCCATAATCTTGCACAACCCCAAGCCAAGAGTATGCCTGCAGGATATATTAACTTTATCCTTTCTTAAGTCTTTCATACTAAAAACAGGCTTTCAACCTAAACTGGAATGTGCCTTCATCTCCTGCGTAGTTTTAAATCCTTCTCCTCCTCATCTACATAAATCTCTTAAATATATCACCCATCATGCCTTGTTTTCCTAAAAATATCCATCTTGCTACTCCCCATCTTACAATTCTCAATTACTTTCTGCCTCCATCATACGTGTCCAATTTCATGAGATTATCTGTGTAAGTGAAATACTTTTTCATTTTTTTGCTTGTTAGCACACTTTGTACATCATTTGACTTGTCATCACCCATTTTATCCATCTCAAACAGAGGTTCTCCCAACCTGTCATCTTCTAACTGTAATTTGCAGCTGCTGCTTATCTTCTGAATTAAACATTCTCCAACATTCTGAATGGTAACCCACTTTGCTGTTTGTATTCATTTGCCTTTAACATTTCATATAGGCCTGTCGCATATTTCTGCTACCTACTAGTCATTTAGTGGTGCCTGTATATGCCAAAAAATATAACACAAAAGGCAAAGACTGCCTTTGTCCTCACCCACCATTATATCTCTCTCACCTATCTAGTCAACATTTTGAAACCATTTGAAGCAAATCTACCCAGCTGTTCTTTGTGATTACTTCTAATGGGAAGCTCTTGCATCTGTTACCTCTTTCATATATAACATCAGTACTTGTAATTTCTGTGGTAGCTAGCTCAAGCCTGGCAACATTCCACATTCAGCAGGCAGATCCTGAGTTTGTGTTAGCAGTTTTTTTACATGTCTGTTGGCAAAACTATATAATAATCTACAAAAGATTTTAGACTACTTCTCTGCCCCAGTTTCCCTCATGCCAACAAGAATGTTTGCACCCCATCAAACAACCCTTCCATAACAAAACAAAGTAGGTAAAAACAGAACACCTACCTTGTGCCAGTCCTCTAATTGCACTGGATAAGATAATCCACAAATGACTACAATTTGTTTGAAAAATACATCACACGCAGCCTTAACCCCTTTAATAAATAGACCATTTCTCACTAATGAACCTCAGGATGTCAAAATGAAATTCACACTTTACTGTGTCAAATATATTTTTATATATGCATGACCACTATTCCTACCACATAATAACCAGTCATATCCCCCCTACTCCACTAAGCCCAGTAAGCTTTAGCTGTCACCTTTTGATGACCTTTCATCTAATAAAACCCAATTCAACTGGATCTAGACTCTTTCATAAGATGCACTTCAACTGGGCTTCTACATTATGGTAGAAACATTTATGCTATCATTGTTTAGAGAGATAGGTCTGCAGTTAGTTGGGTCTTCTGGGTCTCCTGTCCACTTGAGTCCTAAGATCACTGTTGCCTGTGCCATAGGTAAGGAATCTATCACCATCCAGTCTGAATGACTACCATTACCACATGGCTTTATACTCCCAAATCATCAACATATAAAAATGTACCTAAAAGCTGCCCACTCCCTCTTGTCACATCCTTACCGCATTTTTTCTTAATTCTGAACCCACCATTATATAAAATGTACTAAAAAATATTCAGTCCTCACATTTGTTTTCTATTCATATACTTGGCAGTAACCAACATGTCCCTATTCGCCTTGGCTGCAATTGTCTCCGTCTGCCTGTGAAAACTGCCTCACTTTTGGCCATTTCATAGTAATGATGGAACACTAAAACTTTCCCTAATACTCTACCAGTTCCTGCCATATCCATATTCCCTTTTCTTTCTCTCATCTTCACTGATTCTCTTTTCAGTGCTTTTATCTAAGCCATCCCTTTTGGTGCTTTATTTCCCCCATGCACACACCAACATCCTTCCTTATATTTCTGCTTTGGCTTACTACCTCACTCCTCTCTTACCCAGTTCTGACTCCACCCACCTCTTTTTTCCCTTTAATTATAGTCAACAATCATTTATATGACCTTACCCCTTCCTAATTTAGCCTCTTCTCCTGTAACCCTAGTACAACTTTAAGACACTTCTTTAAAGACGTATTCTCTCTTTACACTTTAACACCAATTCCTCCAGCAGTGTACATACATATATCACCTCTTAGCTGATCATATGAGTAAAAAAAAAATTACAAAACAGAGCCAGGCTATATTTTGTTAAGGGCTGTCAAAGCTTGTTTCTCACTCTGTATTGGAGCACTAAATACTATGCCAAAACAGCAATTTTAATACATAAATAAAAGCTATAATGAAGTCAGGAAGATCAAGAAGTGGTAGTGTCTAGTGGTATATAATTGTACTTTAAAAACACTGCCATCACTGAAAAATATGCAGAATCAACACATTAAAATTGTTAATTTCATCACATTAAATTATTTAAATCCTCAATCATTTTTGTTTTGTGCAGTGCAACTGAGTGACACTGAACAGTTATTTCTTTGTGTCAAATTGCAGTGGTTTTCCAGTGAAATAACATCAACTGTTTGCATTATGTGATAAGCTGAAAGTCTTTTTCCCATGAAGAGAACTATGAAAGTCCCAACTGCTTTACTTATTTACTTGTCTTCATATAAGTTAGCATCATTAAAATAACTGACCTCAAGATAAGTATATTAGAAGCATCTCTTACTGTATTCTAAGATATGGACAAAAGTGAAAATGCAGCCAAGCATTCTAAGCTGTCATCCTGGCATTTCCAATGGTCATATTATTATTCTAGCATAATCTTATATACTTTTTAACTGGCATTGTGCAACTACTCATTCAAATGTTCAAAGATTAACAACTTTTAAAGCTGACGTTTTGCATGAAGCATATACTATCAACCAATGCAAATTACTTCTTTTCACTTTGTTGTCAAAATTATTATGAACTGTTGATAGAGTTATGTTGTTTTGTTGTTTAAATACTCTAATATTGTGTTTCTGACAAGGCATAAAAATTTAGAGCAATATTTCAGAGGAAAGCAAATAAATGCATACATTTGCCATCACTGCTATTTTTTCCATAGGTTCATAGGTTAGGAGGTGTGTACTAGGCTAATGGCCCTGAAGCCTTTACCAGCCTAGCCCAAAAAAAAATTATCCAGGCACAGTGCCACCCAATGTTAATTCACAGTGCCCATATCCAGTAGTGCAACTAGAATGATCCCTGGAGTGAACTTTCTGTTACCTATCCACTCGTCAAGATTTCTTTTGAAGAGAGCCAGTGAGGTGCTCTGCTTGACATGAATGGGAAGCTTATTCCAGAGTATGGGCAGTCTTTGGGAGATGAACCTGTCCCTCCAGCATGTTCTGTTAATTGTGGTAATGAGGTTGTGATCTCTGGTGTGTGTGGTGTGGGGGATTGGGATTTCTTTAGGTGTAGCATTTGAAGTAGGGCTGGGTCAGACATGGCTTTGTAAGTCAAGCAGAGATCACCTCTAAGTAGAAGATAAGAGACTGAGAACAGCTGAAGTTTCTTGAATCTATCCATGTAGGACATGTGTTTAAGGCCTAGGATTCTTTTTGTGAGGTACTTTTGTTGCCTCTCCAGCTGTTGTAGGTATCTGGTCAGGTACATGCCAAACAGGGCATTATATTTGATGATTGGTCTAATGAGGGATGAGTAGAGAGGGATGATGACCTCTTTCTTCCTGGATGCAATCCTTTGGTTATAAGATGTGCTATATAGAAGGACTTTCTGACCACAGTGGCAATGTGGTGGCCGAAGGTAAGGTGGTTGTCAACCTGGGTGCCCAAATCTCTTATGGTCCCTTCAGTGTTCAGTGGGCTCCCATCAACATGGTAATTCATGGGAACTGAGTTTTTTCCAAAGAGGATGATAACGCATTTTTTGGCATTAAGCTTCAGGCCATGGTTCTGACACCAATCCATCTGTGTTGGCCTGGACTTCGGAGAAGTAGATGCCAAACAGGAGAGAGCCCAGGGCCGAGCATTGTGGGACTCCACTCATGACTGATGGACAGTCTGACTTGGAATAAGCAACTTTCACTCTGTGGGTCCTGTCTGTGAGCCAATTTGCAACCCGCCTAGTGATGTAAGGATTGATGTCTACTTTGGTGAGTTTATCAATGATACCTGAGTGGGGAATGGTATCAAAGGCCTTGGCCAGGTCGAGGTAGGCTGTATGCACTGCCTTACCCCCATCCACAGCCTTGGTGGCTGCCTTGAAGAAGTTAACCAGGTTAAGCAGGCAGGATCTCCCCTTGACAAAGCCAAATGGTGTGGGGTCAAGAATTTGGAGATTGCCTATAGCTTTGTTAAGCAGGTCCATGATGATGCTCTCCATAGCTTTTCATACCAGGCTTGTCAGGCTAAGGGGGCAATAGTTCCCAGGGTCTGTAGTTGCTCCCCCTTTATGGAGCAGGATAACTGTAGTAGTGTGCCATTCATTATGGACATAGCCTGAGGTAAGGTTGTGATTGAACAGGGCACACAGATGTGGTGCCAGTTTATTTTGTACCTCAGGTAAGATGCAGCCAGGGATATTATCAGATCCCATGGATGCTGTATTCTTGATTTTGGACAATGCAGCTTTTACCTGTGCTGCAGAAATGGTGGGTACCAGGCTTCCATCTGGTATTGTGATAGAGCCCTGGGGGGTAAAGCTTGCACTGAATCTGTCAGCCAATATGTTGGCTATATCTGTTGGCTCAGTATAGGAGGTGCCATCGTGCAATAGCTCAGAGCAAATCTGGGTATTGCCTTTGAGGTTTTTGATATAGCCATAGAATGGACATAATGGCCCCAGTCAAGTCAATGGTGGAAGACAGATGGTCACCACCTATATCACAAGATATAGCACCATAAAATCCATATATCTCATACATCTCTACATGTAGATATTGAAAATAAGAACATGGGCCCTTGAAAAGTTGGAAAATCCAGCTAAAAATCTCGACATTTAATTAGCATAGAATTTGAATAACAAATAGCACATATCTCTTCCTGATTCCAATAGGAGTATGAGATACTACTCAGAAACATGTTTAAAAACAGAGCATGACAAAAATGATGGAAAAATATACTCACATTATCAAGGGGACAGTGTAGAATCTGTAGAATTTAATGAACTGTACCACACAAAGTAATTTACATATTTTTTTCTTCAGAAAAAGAAAGTTGAAAGATATGTCTTCTTTCTTCAAATATTTATTGTTACTAGTAGGTTGATCATATGATGTGGTTTTCTGTGTACTATACAGCTTCAAAAATTACAAGTAATGAGCGAGATTCAGAAAATTGTCTAAAGGGGTAAATCAAGCCTGAAAGTATGGGCATACCTCCAAAAATAATGACATCCTTAATCAAGCCTAAAAAAGGAATGTTACTCCAAAATAGGGACAGTTGAGCAGTCTGGTGTAGATTGAAAGCATCAAATCTGAACACCAACTCACTGAAAATGCATTCAGCAAACATGTAAATTTCACAAACCAGAAACGTAATTTTAAACAGTTCTAAAACATAGGGTGCAAACTAAAACAACCACACACCCTTTAGACCTCAAGCCTAATCATATCTCTAATTTAATTCAGTTTCAGTTCAGTTTATTTATCAAATATTATTTATACTGGTAATAAACAAACCATAAAATGAAAGAAATGAGGCATAGATATTGGAATGCCCTAAGGAGAAAAAAAAAGATTTAGCCCTAACAATAACCATAATGGTAACCATAAATGGTCATTAGTCTAATTGTTACTCAGATGGAAATTCCAGTCTTAAAGTAACTGACATCTGGATGCATTACAGAAAGGAATTTGAATAGATGACCTTTAGCTTGGCATTCATCCAAGTCTCATTGGTCTCAATGACATAGCTTTCAGTAACACTACCCTTAATCTACCGACTTATATGGTATCGTACTGAAGAAAGGTATAAGTTGTAGACCTAACAGTTTCCTCCAAAGATATAAGGAAACACATATTAGAAGGCTTTAAATGCTATCTCCATTAATCACCTTACAATGCTGAAAACCAATCAGATCTACCCTAATGGAAAACAAAATGTATTGAACTCCAAAATAAAACAGTGTTATAATAACATGCATAAAAATTAGTCACTAAGAAAATATATTATGTGAGAAAAAAGACATATATACTGTATATATATATATATATATATATATATATATATATATATATATACACACACACACACACACACACACACACACACACACACACACACACACACACACATATATAAAGTTTATTTAGAAATAATAAAAGACTGTATGTAATTGCACCTATGCTGAAAATAAAATGAAACACGTGTAATGATATTTGGTTAAAAAGTGAAACTCATAATACATGTGTTTTTTAATGCAATGAAACAAAAAGTAAACAAGAACAATCTCATTAAAAATATGTAAGAGAATAGTTATTTACTTAACATTTGTTAACTGGGTAAGCAGACTGGTCCATGGACCCTTTTCAGCTAGGACCTTGGATCAAGTAGGTAAATGCATAGTACAGACACATTCAGAAAACAAATATCTCGAATGATCACATCAAAATTGTACATGCGTAGAAGTATTGTTATCAGAAAATAAATTTTGCAGTGGCAAACATACAGAAGGTATATTAATAGCAAATGCAAAAATAAAAAAAAACAATATAACTACTGTTGTTATAATCCACCATACCTTCCTCACTTAATTGTTGACATACAGTCCCTGAAGAATTGTCAAAGTATGGTTTTAAAGCATCCAATGATGGGAGGTGTCGCTCATTTAGTCAGGATAAAATAGACAAGTCTTTATGGGTTCTGTTCGAGCAGCTTTATTATGCACAAACACATCAGGATTGAGGCTTAATAACTGTAACTTAGATAAACTTATAAACAAACTAACTATTACGTTCATACATGTTCACTTTCTGGCTGCACTCACAAAATGGCACTGAAGCTAGCATGTGCTGGCTATTTATATGAACATGCTGACCTTGAAATGCTTCTTAAAGGTACAACATACACACATTATTCTACAGCCTCCCTCTTTGAGAAATAAGTCATGCAATCTTGACACATTAATTGACATGCAATCAATACAAACAATTCTTTGTCATGCAATTATACAGAATTAAGTACATATAAACAACTGTGTCCTGGTTGCTGTGTATTTCATACTAGATCTGGAAATATGACCAAATTGTGTGACATAAAAATTAGAATTATGTCTAGCAACTGGGACTGTCTCTGCTGAACGTTCAACTTTAGGGACATCAAGAACATCATCATGGAATGGAAGTAGAAGTTAAGACATGTTCTGCAACAGGAACATTGTCTGGATTGCTCTGAGATATAGAGTCTGTATCACAGGAGCAATGCTGCAATTTCGATTCTGGTGTGGGAAGATGTCTGTGATTTCTCCTGTACTCCACACCCTCAGCTTCTATGAAGTAGGATCTTGGCTCGGTACATATACCTGTTACTTGGCCAATCTGTTTGAAACCTTTTACCGTTTGTATCCTCACTGCCTCTCATTCTTTCAATGGATGTAGAAATCTGCTCTATTTATCTTAACTGGACTTCTGGAAAGAGCACTTTCTGAATAATTGGGCTCTAATTGTCCTGTTGTTCTTAGCTTTAGGCCTCAACAAACTGGAACTAATAAGCAGTGTTGTTCTGGTTTGCCTGGATAGACGTCTCTGGGCAGGTAAGCCAAGTATATTTTGTCATGGGCTATTTTTCTGAGATTAAGTAAATTCAAAAATACATCGGTATTCTCACTCTTTGACCTCTCAAGTAATTCCTTTGCATCTGTACTGCATGTTCAGCTAGTCCATTTGACTGTGGATACTCTGAACTACTAGTAATATGTACAAAGTCCCATTTATTTGCAAATTTCTGAAACAATTAACTGGTAAATTGGGTACTATTGTCAGCAGTAACTTTGTGTGGACTACCGTAGACTGAGAAATGATGTTTCAATTTGATGATAACAGCAGTGGATATTAGGTTAGCTAGTAAAGCAATCTAAAACCAGTTTGAATAGGAGTCTACCAACACTAAGTAATGCTGAATGTTCCATTCGAATATATCAGTGACTACTGCTGACCAAGGTAGTTCAGGAACTTGACTTAGCTAAAGTGGCTCTTTTTTCAAATGCGGTTTAATACTATTGCATACTGAACAAGAAGAAAGTACTTTATCAATGTATTTTACTAGTGAAGGTCAAAATACACTTTCTCTTGCCCTTCTTTTGGTAGATTCGGAACATGGGTGACCATGATGCAAAATCTTGATATATTCATGTTGTAAGAAAGCAGGAACAACAATTTTAGGACCTTTGAAAATAATGCCATCTTCGATCAACATCTCATCTCTGTAATTAAAATAAGTTTGCACTTCAGATGGTACATTAGATTGCTTTGATGGCTATCCAACATTAATATAGTGGTTGAGCTTTTGGAAAATTGTATAAGTCTTTCTATGATCTCTCAGCTCATCAAGTCTCGTGGTAGAAAAATTACACACTTCCATGATGTCAAAGTCAAAATTCTCTGCATGAAGCTATTCCATTGTATTTCATGGTGATCGGGATAAGGTATCAGCCAGATAAAGATGTTTGCCTTTTGTATAGACCATTTTGAAATTGTACTTTTGCAATTTGAGCATCATTCTTTGTAATCTCACTGGAGCTGAATGCATAGGCTTGTTTAGAGTAGTAACTAGAGGTTGATGATCAGTATCAATCTGAATAGTTCAACCATAAATATATTCATGAAACTTTGAACATGCAAACACAATTGCCAAAGGTTCTTTCTCAATTTGAGCATATTGCATTTCAGTTTGGGTAAGAGTTCTAGATGCAAAGGCTACTGGTTTGCTTTCTTGAGAAATAACTGTGCCAAGACCAAATTTTGAAGCATCACAGGAAAGAGTATCTTAATGTAGGTGGGGTGGCAATTTTCTGCTTAAGGTCTTCAAATGCCTTCTGATGCTGTTCCAACCAAGACCATGTAACATTTTTGCACATTAGCTCTCTCAAAGGTGTTTTCAACTCACTGAAGTCTGGTATAAACTTGCCTAAATAGTTGACAACACCTTTGAGACAGCCAATGTGCATAAATGTTACACGGTCTTGGTTGGAGCATGTTTGCTCATTAGCTCTCTCAAAGGTGTTGTCAACTCACTGAAGTCTGGTATAAACTTGCCTAAATAGTTGACCATATCAAAAAAGTGTTGTAGAGTCTGAACATTATCTGGTGTTGGCATTTCCAGAATGGCAGCTTGCTAGGATGGGTTTGGTCTCAAGCCAGTGCTAGTAAATAAATGATCTACATATGTGACTTCTGGTAGTCTGAATTTACACTTCAGAAGACTGAGCTTTAAGTTCACTTCACATCCTCTGTCTAGAATTTTCTTAAGGTGTCTGCCATGCTCTGTTTCACCATTGCCTCCAACCAATAAATCATGTATGAATTATCTACATCCCATGAATGTTTTCCTTACCATTTTGTTTTTGCCTTGTTGTTTTTATTCTTAAACTATGTATAAGTTAGAAACTGTTGATTTGTATTTGTGAGCTATGTATAAATTGCAAACTGTTGATTTTTTTGTATAACTGTACAATGAGCGTTTCTTCCCGGGCCTCCATTGAAGATGGGCTCATTTTCGGCCCAATGGACTTTCCCGGTAAACAAACTGCAATTAATTAAATAAATAAATAGATAGATAAATAAATAAATCTACTATTATGGCACAAGGATAACCTGAAAATAATTTGCTCCATTGCACACTGGAAGACTTCACTTGCAGAATGTATTCCAAATGTCATCCTGAGGAATGCATACCTGCCAAATGGGGGTACTGAATGTAGCCAGTAATGAGGATTTGCAGACAAGCATCACTTGCCAATATGATCTTTTTGCATCCAAGACAGAAAAAACAGTGGCATTTGGTATTACGGCTGTGACTTCCTCAACTATACACATTGGATGATGCGGTCTCTGTAATGCTTTGTTCAAATCTCTTGGGTCAATACATATTCTGATTTTGTCTGAACTTTTTTGTGGGCTGCTGCCTTGGATGACACCCACTCAGTTAATTCTGTACACCTTGCTGCACCATTTTATTTCTTCACCTCCATAAGCAGCAAGTTTTGCACAGCTAGACACACTGAGTTGTTCACCAGTTCTCATCTTGGCAAATGTGCCTGCTAACATAACATTACACTTTGAGCTAGTGTCCACTTTAAGCTTGGTGGATTTACCATTGATCTGGACAGTACAAAACACTTAATTCTTTGCCCAAAATTTTACTGCAGGAACCTTTTCACTAGTTACTGATACACCATCTAGAGTATGTACAAAGTAGAATTGCAGCTCTCTATATGATCAACTTGCTTTTCGAGTGACCCTTCTTTATAACTGAGTGAGGTTTCTTTGATTTGCAAAACTCTTGAAAATGGTTCTAGTTTTTACACTTGTGGCATTGCTGACCAAATACTAAGCATTTTTCTCTTTTAGACTCATGGCTGATACCACAGTTGTGACAGTTAACAATAAAACTGAATCTGGGTTTTGCTGACTCATCCTTATACTGCACTGACCATGTCCTTTACTTAGAACTTGCTATTAAACTATTGGGTTTCCCAGGTGAGCCTGCAGAGGTGGCAGCTACCATGTGATTAGACTTGTTTCTGTTAGCCACATGTTGTATGATGTCAAAATCTGCTCTGGAGCCTGTTGAAACCATGCTTGTATCACTTGCAAGCATACTTGTGTGCTTTTCTGTAATTTTATGGATTTGACAAATCTCAATAGCATTGCTCAGCATTAAATCACTGTCCCAAAGCAAAATATTTCTCACTGCAGCACTATTAATACCACACACAAGCCTGTCCTTTATCAACTCATCTTTTTGGTCACCAAACTGACATGTTTTTAGCTTTGTTTCTCATGTCATTTATATAAGCTGCAAACATTTCCCCTGTTTTTTGATCTCTTATATAAAACAAATGTCTCTCTAATGTAATATTTGTCTGGGAGCTACACATTGCCTGAACTTGCACTTCAAATCCTCAGGGTCTTCCCTTCATTCAGCCTGTATTACAATATGATGGTTTTCACCATCTCCCTCATATACTGATGATGCATACACAAATGAACGCTCTATTTCAATGGCTTCTGACCTAACTAGGTTTAGCAAAATGAATGAATGCCCTGGTATGTGCATCATTGTCAGAATAAGCTGCTTGTATAAAAAATAGCATGCTCTTGCTCAATTATTCTCCAATTCTCTGCAATATTCTGATCAAGCACCAGTGGTGATAGTTTTCAAAATACATCTGCCATATAAACACATACCAGTGAAGCTTTTGGAAGCATGCATGAACACACACATACTGTGTTTGTGTGTGTGTGTGTGTGTGTATATATATATATATATATATATATATATATATATATATATATATATATATATATATATGTATGTATGTATATACCAGAAATGTATGCCAGTATTTGTAACTATGCCCAATAGCACGACAAGCCTCTGAATAACTAACCTTTGCCAAATAAGTCTCTCAGGCACTGTAATACTGTTGAAATTACTGTACTGTAAGAAATCACCTCTTATCAGTGTAAGAAACATTGTGAAATAAGACTCTCAGGCACTGTAATACTCTTGAAATTACTGAACTGTAAAAGTCACTTATCATCATTGTAAGAAACATTTCAAAATAACTGCACTGTGCGAATAAACTGGGCAGAAGAAACTCAGAGTAAGAAGCATTTTAAAGTAACTGCACTTTGCGAATAAACAGTACACAGCACACTTAAACTTCCAAAATAGCTGTACTTTGCTAAATAACTCTTTACAGTGCAAGAAGCACTCTGTAATGGCAGCACTTTGAGAACAGACACACCCAGCATGAGAAACACTGTGAAATGTCTGTATTTTGAATGTACTTCATGAAATAGTTGCACTTTGCACACAAATAAACTCTTTGGAATACATGCACAGTAATAATCACTCACTGTAAACACTTTTACACACTTTGAGATGCTTTTAATAACTCTGGTTATGCCCTGAGGACAATGCAAAATAGTAGTTATGCTAAAACACACTACTTTGCCAAAAAACATGCAGTTGCCTTGCTTTATTTATGCTTAATGTGCCCTTTTTGCCCTTTATTATACTCATTTTGCTCATTTAAACTTTTTTTCATGCCCATTTTGATTTCAACAGGCTCGTTTTGCAATTCTGAGGTAATTCCAAAGCCTTTATGTGCTTTTCTGATAATCATTTTATTAAATATCTTAACATTTCATTTAATCAATAAACCTTTTGTGCCTCTTGCTTGTTTAATAATGTGGTTTGTGCCTTTGTAATGCTCTGTTTTACCTTTTTTATAAAATAAATAATTTGTGCAAGTTTTCATTACCTTTGGTTCATTTCTGACCATTCTGTGTGCTCATTTCTCTTAGTTTACCTTCACTGTTAGCTCTGCACCTCATAGCTCTGAAAAGCAGTCTTTGGAATCCCGGTTCTGACATCAATGTTGCTCGTCTAGTCAGGATAAAATAGACCATTTTTTGTGGGTTCTGTTCAAGCAGTTTTATAATTTACAACAAATCAGGCTGAGGCCTTAATGGGAGTGGAGCCTAGATGGCCAACTGAGAGTAGTGAATTTTGAGAGCTCCATAAACTAGTATAATAATATAGGAAAATTTATTATTATCAAGTTTAAAATGCCAGACATCTACAGATAAACTCCTAAACTACACAAATATCAATTTTGGTGGAGATATACAAAAATTTTCCTGTCAAGTAACTTGGAGATATATTGAGACATGAATATGAACAACTCAGGGAATTCTCATCCAGATGCTGCTTTGAAAAAAGAACTGCAGTTGATGACATCTACCTTACAGGAACTATCTTTGAAGATGGATGGCTTTAAAAATGACTTAGAAAACCTCAAATAAAATTCTCAAAAACAGACTGATACTCTTAAGGAACTATTACAGTAACACCATACAAGAATAACAAATATAGAGACTTTTCTAAATGACATTGAAGGGGGACTCAAAGAAGAAGAACTCCAAAATGAATTTCTGCTTAAACAGAATACATGGCTGCTTAACAAAATAGATGACTTAGAAATCAGGGAAAGGAGAAACAACATGAGGACCTTTGGTCTGCCTGAAAACACTGAAGGAGAAGACAATTATTTCATTCTTAACAACCTGGATTCCTGAATTTTTAGACTTGAAAGAGGGACTTTCATTTGGAATTGAAAGAGTGCATAGAGCACTGAGGAAACCTGCTCCTAACTCAACAAATACTCCACCTAGATCCATAGCTATAAAATTTCTTTAATTTCTGGACATGGAACTAATATCAAAATCTGCCTGGAGAAAATCACCCTTAAAATACAATCGAAGCCTGATAAGGTTTGACAATGATTATTCTTTCAGAATACTACAACAAAGGAAAAAAGTCTGGCCAATAATAAAACTGTTAAAACAAAACATTGAAGCACCGATGGCCTTTCCAGCCAAGATAAAACTACTTTTTTGCCAATGAGATGAGAACCTTTAGTGACTTAGAAGAAGCTATTATATTCATCAAAAACAACAACATAATGTCTATCACAGAAGAAATGAAATGGATGGCCCCTACTCTTAAAAGAATAAAAGAAACAAATCCTTGGACTGATGCTAGAAAGAAAAAACAAAAAAATGATTCCAAGGTAGCTGTCCCAAAAAAAATAACTCTTACAACTACATATCTCAAAGTATCAACTGATATGGTACATCACTTGTCATCTGTTTTTATTAAAAAAGGAGAGTTTCTTAAACAGCTGAGAAACAGTAATGATTTATTCAGAATGTTCAAAGAAAACAGTAATTCTTCACAAACAAAGTGGGTCAAGATGGGTTACTATTTACATTATATATAAGTCAAACAAAGCAACATATAATACAAACAAAGAAGTTTCTATTCCCCTACTTGAACTCAATGAAAACTTATCTTGTTCATTTTTCATTGATTTTACTTATAATAATTTAAGTAATTAATTAACTAATTCAACAAGGTACCATTCATCAGAGTTCAGACTCAAATGTAACAAATTAACATCATATATAATAGCAGTAACAGTAGAGCGTTTTGAAAAAAATGCTGTCATGGAGACTAATGCCTTCTTCAGTTAAAGTATAATTTAGAAATGTCATGTATATTCTGGTTAAATAATAGTAGCAAGCTCTTAGTACAAATGTCATCATTATTCTGTCTAAATATAGTTAAAATCAATTATGGCAGATATAGCTATGAGTGCTGTTTGATCAATCCTGATATGGTGTGCGTGGATGCATTCGTGTCTGGCAACTAGTACAAATGTCATTATTATTCTGTCTAAATATAGTTAATATCAATTATGGCAAGTATCATAGCTTCAAGTGCTGTTTGATTAAACCTGACATGGTGTGCGTGGATGCAGCTGTGTCTGGCAGCTGTTGTATGTTGCCATTTTTGTCTCCGGGAAGCTGTGGGTTGCAGCTTGTAATTGAGGTTTACTGATGCCTGTGTATTAGTAAGATACATTTGATGTTTTAGCCTGGATCCAGGGGAAGGGGGTGGATAAAACTGTGATTTGGGATATTTTGGCAGAGAATAGTTTGTTTATACATCTGCTGAGTGAGAGGTGGGAAGGCTGGAAGAATGTGTTATCTCTTGTTGCAGTGACTTGTTGGGAGTTTTTTTTTTTTTTTTAATCTGTTGCTCTCCGTTCTTTTCCTGGATGTTGCCTCACTGAAAGGGAAGGAATTTAGGCTTGAAGTTGCAGTGAAGTGAAGCTTTGCTTCAGGTGCATCACGAGCCTCTGGTAGGCAGTACACAGACACATTAAGAGAAACAGATGCTCCCAGGTTGTTATGGTAATGGAGACAGAGTGACGATAATGCTTAAGGGCTCTGAGGAGCCTCCGAGATGATCCTCAGCAATGAAGTTTTTGGTTTTAAAAAATATATACAATAAAAGCACTGTTTTAAACCACATGTATACATATTGATCATCTCCCACCACTTTGTTTATCTCATTAAGTTGATTCTTGATAAAATAAATAAATAAATAATAAGCGCAATTTTAAATTTAAAATATATTTTGGCCCAAACACATTAAGGACTTACATAGGAGTGGAAGTCTGAGTTATTGTGAAAGACTAAGAGCATTTGGTCTTGTGCAGTACCATTTGCAGTGGTTTGGGAGGTGAGCTTGCTCAGACATGTTGGGCATATGGGGATAGCTAATTCTAGAGGTGTTTAGGGTTGCCAGGAACTGCTAGACAGTCATCAGACTTTCTTCGTGGAAATATCTGTGGGAATGGAAGGTGTGCTCAGTGGTTCACTGGCAGAGTGGCCACTGCATGGAACAGGCTGGTAAAATGGAACAGGACAAATATCAGTTTGGATATTTTAAGAACAGCCTGGAAACACACCACATGAACTAGTGAATGGTATTCTGGTAAAGCTGGATGGGCATTGTTGCCCGTGCTTGAAGTACTGATATGTAATGATGGAAATACACTTATAACAAATAAGAAACTAGAAGGATCTCATAATTTAAAGTCTATGGACTGTATGAACATGCTTGGAAGGAGCTAATAATAAGAATAAGCATTACAGCTTGTGGTGTCTCAAATAAAAAAAAACACAATAGTTATGTAATATATGATTTTAGTAAATCTAGACATAAAATATGAAATTGTTATATAAGATGACTCAGTCTGCTGAATTTAGTATTAAAGACAGGATTTAATAACATGTGCTTGTGTATAACACTACTGTCTTAACTTGTCATAAATGACATACACTACATTGAACATCAAGGGGAAGCATGATGGTTTTCTTATATAAGTAAATGTGCATAACAAGTCACATAATTGGTTTGACTTGAATTGTAGTTTTTGTAACCAATCTTGACCATATATAATACTTAAGCGATTACCAGGGTAACTAATGTTTTATACATGATATCAAACTGACAAAGTTGTTCAAGAAAAACAATAGAAGCCTGAACTTGAAACATCATAGAATGTAACAATCATATTCTGAACAAATAGTATTAAATTGACGATACAGTTTAATAACATGGGCTTGTGTATAATAACACTACTGTTTTAACTTGTCATAAATGGCATACACTATATTGAACATCAAGGGGAAGCATGATGATTTTCTCATATAGGTAAATGTGCATAGCAATTCATATAATTGCTTTAACATGAATTGTGGTTTTGTAACCCATCTTGACCATATATAATACTTAAGCTGTTACCAAGGTGACTAATGTTTTATACATGACATCAACTGACAAAGTTGTTCAAGGGAAACAATAGAAGCCTGAACTAGGAATGTCACAGAATGTAACAATGACATTCTGAACAAATAGTATTAAATTGACAATAATCACTCAGTTTAACCTTTGCTAATTATACAAAATAGAATGTGGCCATTTAAATCTAAAAATGTTCAGTATATGCCATAAAATGGCAACTTATGAATATGGAAAGGGAACTTGTAATCATTAATCACAATAAGTGAATTTCCTCCAGATTCTGCAAGCCTTGCATGGCATGCAGGATTAGTGCAGGAGCTCCAGCAGGCAATATGTCTACCGTGTGATCCAGGAATAACCTGTAGGGAAATGCACGAGCGCACCTGCACTAGTGCTGCATGGACTCAGCCCTTTATGAAAATTACCCCATTTGCAGGAGAAATCCATGCAAATGAGGTGAATTTGTGATCCAGAAAGCTGGAGACCAGCCGTGCAAGACTAGTGTAATCTACAGAAATGTACTCCGCCAGCAACATTTCGCAAATTACAAAATGAAGCCATGACAGCTCCAAATAAAGGGTGGATATCATGTAGAAAGCATTCCAATGGCCAAGTATAAGTCCATTGGCATGGAAAACACTTGAAAAAAAAAATCAACTTTTATTTTTTTTGCTGATTTCGGCTGTTTAAGTGTAGGGCAGTGGCATGCAAATTGGACCAGGGGAAAATAAATCTACAATAAGCATTCTAGCTAAAATCACTATTCTGCCATTATACCCAATGGCAGGCAGAAGACAACATGGCCAGTGAATAATGATTGCTAATTGGAGAGGCTCAGTGTGGGATATGTAACTATGCATTAGCAGGCAATCCTATGCAAATGAGGGGAATGATAGTGAATCCCAGATTTCCCCTGCATGCTAGTCAGCTCCCAAGAGTGTAAGTGCAGGAATAACTTGGTGCAAGCCTAGGAGTTAGCTGACATCATAGGGGTGTGTGTCAGTAATACTGTAAGTGGATTGGAGCCCTGTGGCTCAGGTTTGCTCCTAGCTTAGCACAGCTAGGCAAAAGGGGTGTGTCTGAGGCTGCCTAGCACTCTTTATGTTTACAGGGTTTTAAAGGAAAAAAAAAGTAAACCAGGAAATAGCAGTTCTGTGCACATTTGTGCACTGTGTTTGTGCTGTGTGGCCCCGGGCTTAAACAGGAAGGCAATGGGAAAAGAAAATAGCAGTAAGAAGGTAATCTAGGAGAACTAGCATAGCTGGCAGGTGAAATGTATCAGAATCAGCCAATTACACAGGCAACAGACCAGCCCAGCCCAGAACACTACTATAAACTATGCAAACACCTTCCCCTCTGGTTTTTCCCATACTCCACACCACCGGTGTATACAAGCGGGGAACTTTTCACAAACAAAACAACAAAATGATAAGGGCTGCAGCAGGCATCATACAACATGTGGAAGAGGCTGAGGGTGGTGAGAATGTGAATGCTGTCAACCAACCCACAGTGAGTAGACAGAGAAGAATGTACAGGCCCAGGGCAGCCTACCAGTGGCTACATGAGTTGGAGATAGTGGAGCATTATAGGGTGGACAGGGACCTCCTACAGCAAATTGTTGAGCTGTGCCGGCCACGCCTGACACACCGAATTAACAGTGGGGAACCCATCCCAATGGATACCAAGGTATGTCTAGGCCTACGAATACTAGCCACAGGTACCTCCCAAACCTCAACAGGGATATCATGGGGATCTCACAGGCATCAGCATCCAGAGTATTCCACCAGTTCCTGGATGCCATGTCAGCACATGCTGGTGAGCACATATATTTCAACATCCATGAGGTGTTGGCCAGCAGTATATGTCTCTTCCACCAAATAGTAGAATATCCTGTGGTAGTGGGTGCTATAGACTGCGTGCACATATGCATCAAAGCACCAACCGGTGATCAGGGTAAGGTCTACATTAGCTGCAAGGGCTTTCCCTCAATCAACTGCCAGGTCATGTGTGATGCCCAGGGCATTATAATGAATGTGAGTGCTGGCTGCCCTGGAAGCTATCACAATTCCCACATCTGGCATCTGACACAGCTGTACCAGAGATGTGCCAATGTGGACATCCCTTATGGCCACCTAGTGGGAGATGCTGGTTACTCACTGGAGCCGTGGCTGATGACACCCATCAGAAATGCACATTCACCCAAACAAGAATGCCATAATCAGGCACACACACAGACCAGACTTATAATAGAACGTGTGTTTGGGATGCTCAAGTCACAGTTCCGGTGCCTGAACACATCCGGTGGAGCCTTGCAGTACTCACCAGCTACATGTACTCAAATTGTTATGGTATGTGCCATGCTAACAATATGACCCTGTGGAAACAGCTGCAGCAGGAACAGCATGGGGCAGGGCCACACAACCTCCCACCAATGCCAAGGCCTGCACAGGCACAGAGTGACTTGGAGGAAGAGCAACCTGTGCCTGCCCCAGTAAGCAGATGGAGGCATGCCCCGTATACCCTGGCCTTGGCAAAGAGGTAATGCATAGCACATGCACTGACACAGTAGGGACCCAGGGAATGACACCTCTCTCTGACTTGCACATACAGTAAAAGGGATGCCAAACATGACACTACCTGTGCTCAGCCATGTGTAGGGAGTGTACTATGTGCATCTGACATAGGCATCCCTACAGCACCATCCTCAATACTGGCACACCCACAAGGTAAGTCAATCAACCTACCAATTGCTGAATGGAGTAGAATGTGTTGTTACCTGTATCTATGGTATGGATGTGAGCATGCAAGGGAATCAGTGGCTGAATGGTATGCCAGCAGATAGTAGACATGCTTAGTTGCACCATGAGATCTGTAACAGATACTGGATTCACCATAGTAGCCAGTACTACACAGGACGACAAAGCCCATTGCAGGAAATGTGCTGCATGTGTGCCCATATGACTCACACATGCCAGTCTGGGAGGTTCACATACCCAACAACAGTCTCAGCCAGCAGGACAGGTGTAGACAAACACAAACAGAGGCTGTACTATGGCCTCTGAATGATACCTATGGGTAACCATCCCCCAGGCCTACACAGACAGACTATAGCAGATCAGGCAGTGGGATGTTAATTCTGAAGGGTAGGAAGTCAGACACTAATATGTAGGTCAACCAAAGCTAAGACCTGTGGTACACTGATATGCCTCTAGTCAGCATGATAGGTTAGAATACAGAATGAAATGGAGTGCCTGACATACCAGTATAGTCATAGCAAATGTGCACAAGTGCCAGGTGTGCCCCTCCCCCAATCCAGCATACAAATGAAGTAACAGTCAGGGGTGCCCTCTCCCAGCCACTGTGCAGAAATGTAGAAACAGACAGGTGTGCCCTCCCCCAATCCTGCATAGACATGTAGTAACAGTCAGGTGTGCCCCCTCCCCAAATCCTGTGTAAGAATGTACACACATTCAGGTGTCCTCCCCCCAACCCAACCTAGACATGTAGCAACAGTCAGGTGTGCCCCCAAACTTATTTAGAAATGTAGTAATGGTCTTGTGTGCTCCCCCAATCCAATGTACACATGTCATAATAGTCATGTGTGCCCCCCACAACCCAATGTAGAGATGTAGTAACATGTATGGGTAGGTATAATACCAGTGGAGCAAAGATGCCCAGAGGTGGCTAGGGTAGCAGGATAGGTTGTAGCATTTGCACAATATGCAGGTCTGTGCGTGTTAGGTTGGTGTGTGTTTCATATTGTCTGAGAGTGGTTAGTATGTATGTATGCATGTTGAGGTAAGACCTGGTGGCTATTGCCCACTACTGCTGATGACAGGGACAAGCTCTCACAACTGCAGATAATTCCCACCAGTATAACACATGTTAGCAGTAAGCCACTGTAAATGTATGGTGGTAATATGTGTCACCATCTGAAGACTGACATGGCATGGCTGTTGGGCTAGATATACAAGCAGTACATGGGGGAAAGTACCCCAGACATACAGTATATATTGTGTCACTGTGAAATGGAGACACCCTTGGAATTGTACATATAGGTATGCATCACATTAACTGGTCCTGTAGTAGGGGATACCGGTGATGTCTGCCTGAATACTTGCAGATCACAAAAGAGGTAGGACTGATGTATTGGGAAACAGCTGATGTACCTGCACATGCCAGCATGACTGGAATGCCCCATGCATATATGTGTGTCAGATGCAAGTAGTGTCCATAGCACACATGCACCCACCTCACACAAACACCACCCACAGGCACCTCTCTGGTCATATCCCCACTGTGGGGAATGGGTACAATATGACCCCACCTGTATATGCCAATAGCGGAAAAATCCAGCATGCAGTGCAGGTGTCCCATACAGGTGTGCCCCTAGTTGTAGGTAGCACCCTGCTAGCATCCACACCACCTGATCAAGACTGATAGAAGGTATTGGCATGAACACCTATCAGACCTACCCTGTCACCCCAGGGGAATATACTGTATGGTGGCCTGAGACTGTAGGACTGACAGAATACAATGGTCTGCCACATCTGGCCCGCAGCAACACCTAATGGCCTGTAGGCCTCTACCAAAGGTCTGTGTCTCATATGTACTGCCAATGTATGTTATGTCATGGACACCTAAATAACAACATAACACACTCCACATAATCCATATGCAAAGCCATGTGGACAAACCACGGTAACATGTCAACCATGTCCCATTGCATGAACTGTGCACCACCACTAATACACACCTGTGATGGGGTGATACCCTTAGGGAAAATATCAGAGAATGTATGCATAATGTATGGAAGAGGTTAGAATAACAGAGGGGGGTGGGAGCATGGGTAGCATGGAGTGTGCAGGGCCAGACACCAAGCTGTGTACACACACTATCCCTGGCTGTAAACACATAAATGGGTGGCTACACACCTGCCCGTACACCACAATAGGGGTAATGTCCTGACCCATGGCCCCTGCCTCTGGGTAACCTGTGAAAATCTGTACAGCTGTGAGGCATTGCCACAGCAAGATAAGGCTATACTGTCATGTTGATGGATGTACAAGTATGGGATCCTCTGCCAGCACAGTACCAAGGTGCTAAACCGGATACACAAATCCAGCAGCAAGTGTCTGCAGCTCCCCCTCCAGAATGGCATAATTTACCATGAATATGTAGGTGTCTGCCCAGAATACCGGACACAGCTGCAGTCACCCTTGTCCCCCAAGACATCACTGTGAGCAAGAATGCCCACCTGACAGTACCTGAGGACAGAAAACATCACAGTGTATAACAGTACACATGTCTGAATATCCCTGATAACAGCAGTACCATGCAGCTGAAGCAGCACAGACACAATCACCTACAGTACACACTATTCCCTGCACAGTTTGTCCCAATATTGCCAAATGATTGACAGATAGCCTGCAGAACAGTTTGCTACATGTAGGTGTACAACACAAAGGTCTGCACTGGAGTAGAAACTACCTGGAATCGATCCACACATTCAACACAGATGGGCATACTGGGCATGGTCACACACTTAAACAAATGAAGCACATGTCTGCAAACAACAGTGGACCATACATATCTGGCATTTGCAGATGTTAGTGCATACAGTCCTCAGTATGCACCAGTCATGCCTTGCACACACAGTGGATAGGAATACAGACACATATCCAAGGACAACACACTATAATAAGCCAAAAGTAGATGTATATAGATGTGTGGTAGAGAGTGACTGTGACAAGGAGCCATCGATTATGAGGCCTGTCCCACCCAGCACACAGCCAAATGGCTACAAACACATGAGGTGTAAATGTCACTCATTGTAGAAATTAGCCAGTAGTATCCATCAGCATTACAGACTGTGTGGTGCAAGTGCTAGCTGTGCAACATGACTGTACAAGGAAGTAGTCATCTAGCAGCTGTATACATGTACCTGTGGAATATAACCCTAAGTGTGCCGGCATGTGGTGTGTCAACCTCTAGATGAATGGGTTATGGCCCATGGACACACACTGCCCTCCCCATAGTCCTACTATGAAAAGCCTGCAGAGGTCATCCACTTTGAAATACACCTTTGGGAAAAGTGTAGCCCAGTAATCTCTGTGGCATGTCCTATAGCTGCGTACTGCTGTTGTGTGATAAGCTAGTTAGGTAGGAGTTCTAATCCCAGACATGGCAACTGTATGTGTGTCTGTGTAGAGAGCAATGCTTTTAGGCTAGTCACTTGCACTGCAATTCAAAGGCCCTACTTTGGCAAGGCTGCTGATGTCATTCACTACAATTCAAAGGCCCTACTTCGGCAAGGCTGCTGATGTCATTCAGGGTGAAATACACCTTTGGGACAGTCGTAGCCCAGTAATCTCCGTGACACATTCTATAACTGCATACTGCTGTAGTGTGATAAACTAGTTAGGAAGGAGTATTAATCCTAGACATGGCAAGTGTGTGTGCGTCTCTGTAAAGAGCAATGTTTTTAGGCTAGTCACACTCACTACAATTCAAATGCCCTATTTTGGCAAGGCTGCTGATGTCATTCACTGTGAAATACACCTTTCGGAAAAAGCCCAATAATCTCCATGGCATGTCCTGTAACTGTGTACTGCTGTAATGTAATAAACGAGTTAGGCAGGAGTTATAATCCCAGACTTGGCAACTGTGTGTGTGTGTCTCTGTCTGTGTAGAGAGCAATGCTTTTTAGGCTAGTCACATGCACTACAATTCAAATGCCCTACTTTGTCAAGGCTGCTGATGTCATTCACTATGGAAAACACCTTTGGGAAAAATGTAGCCCAGTAATCTCTGTGGCGCATCCCATAACTACATACTGCTATAGTGTGATAAATTAGATAGGTAGGAGTTCTAATCCCAGACATGGCAACTGTGTGTGTCTCTGTCTGTGTAGAAAGCAGTGCTTTATATGTTAGTGGCACTTACTACAATTCAAATGACCTACTTTGGCAATGCTGCTGATGTCATTCATTGTGAAATGCACCTTTCAGAAAGCTGTACCACAGTAATCTCTGTGGCGCATCCATTAACTTTGTACTGCTGTAGTGTGATAACCTAGTTAGATAGGAGTTCTAATCCCAGACATGACAATTGTGTGTGTGTGTGTCTGTCTGTGTAGGGAACAGTGCATTTTAGGCTAATCACACTCACTACAATTCAAATACCCTACTTTGGCAATCTTGTTGATGTCATTCACTGTGAAATACACCTTTGGGGAAAGAGTACTCCAGTATTCCTAGTGGTGCATCCTATAACAGCTTAATGCTGTAGTGTGATATAGAACTCTGGTAGGGGCTCTATTCTCACATATGGCAGTTGTGGATGTTTTTGTGTGTGTCTGTCTGTGTAGGGAGCAATGCATTCTAGGCTAGTCACCCACACTACAATTCATATGCCCTACCCTGGCAATCCTGCTGCTGTCATTCACTGTGAAATACACCTTTGGGGAAAGAGCAATCCAGTAATCCCTGTGGCATGTCCTATAACAGCTTAATGCTGTAGTGTGATATAGAACCCTGATAAGGGTTCTGTTCCCACATATGGCAGTTGTGGATGTTTCTATATCTGTGTAGGGAGCAATGCATTTAAGGCTAGTCACACTCACTACAATTCATATGCCCTACTTTGGCAATCCTGCTGATGTCATTCACTGTGAAATACACCTTTGGGGGATGAGTACTTCATTAATCCCCATTGTGCATCCTATAACAACTTAATGCTGTAGTGTGATATAGAACTCTTGTAGGGGTTCTATTCCCACACATGGCAGTTGTGGATGTTTTTGTGTGTGTTTCTACGTCTGTGTAGGGATCAATGCATTTTAGGCTAGTCACACTCATTACAACTCATATGCCCTACTTTGGCAATCCTGCTGATGTCATTCACTGTGAAATACACCTTTGAGGAAAGCATGCTCCGGTAATCCCCATGGTGTGTCCTATAACAGCTTAATACTGTAGTGTGATATCAAACTCTAGTACTGGTTCT
This sequence comes from Protopterus annectens, assembly GCF_019279795.1. Taxonomy (NCBI): domain Eukaryota; kingdom Metazoa; phylum Chordata; order Ceratodontiformes; family Protopteridae; genus Protopterus; species Protopterus annectens. The sequence continues at coordinate 1,661,833,357 of NC_056731.1, read as the reverse complement.
ATTCTCACACATGGCAGTTGTGGATGTTTTGTGAGTGTTTATATGCCTGTGTAGGGAGCAATACATTCTAGGCTAGTCACAATCACTGCAATTCATATGCCCTACTATGGCAATCCTGCCGATGTCATTCACTGTGAATTACACCTTTGGGGAAAGAGTATTCCAGTAATTTCCATGGTGTGTCCTATAGCTATGTAATGCTGTAGTGTAATAGACTAGTTAGGCAGAAGTTCTAATCCCGGACATGACAGGTGTGTGTGTCTGTGTTTGTCATTGGTATTCTGTGTGGAAGTGGTTGTGAGTGTGTAACAACTGGACTCAATGTGGAGCAGGTTTTGCAAATGTCTTATATGATGGCCCTAGTATATATCACAGTCTCCACCATACAGGGATAACATATGTGAAATTGCCAAGAGGCTGGGGTGCAAATCCATACCCCTACATGTGACATCAAGGCCAGGCAAACAAAGTTAGCATCCCTTGTATAACCCAGAAAACACTCTCAACCCTTGTCTCATACACACACACACTTGCCTAGGCAACAGATGCTATGTTGGTAGTACCCTGCATATTGCCCACTGATAGGTGCCCATGGTGCGATTGCAGTGGGCTACAGAGGGCATGGCACCCTGTCCATCAGTCCAATAGGCACTTACATGCCGACAGTGCACCCTCCCTATGTTCCCTGCTGGACACCTGCAACACCTGTGGTGCCATCAAATGTGACCCACAAAGGACAGACCATGCCTGAAAAACATATCCTATATGGACAGATGCCACTGACATCAGGGAATACTGGTATCATGCTATCAATGTAGGTGAAGGGTCAGCCTGCTGTCCATTAACAGTTCCCGCCACATGAGCCCAGGACTGGCACATCTCATGTTAACAATCTGTGTACACAACATGGTCCAGACACCCCAAGTACAGTTCCACATCTCACTGTACATGCATGTGGGGGGTGTGCACATCCCAGACCCCATCCATGTCATGGACTAAGGAACAAAATACATGGCAAGCAATGCACACCATTGGTCACATGTAATAGTTACCCAGGTGACTGGATGGTGAATACAATACCCACCTGTGTGGGCAAATCCAGACACTACACCCCTGAGCCACACTGCAGACCATTGTCATGTGGCCTGATGCCAAAGAATACCCATCGCCTAGCCTTGTATAGTCATCTGGCACAGTCGACCACTACACACCCATGAAGCAATGCACCCATGCATGTCAGTACTGACACCCTGTGTCTGTGTATGTGTTGTATGATGCCTATGACCACATTCACATTCCCAACAACCCTCATTGGCATACTGAAGCATGTTGTCTGATATCAGACACCTCCACATACCCTTTGCCCATATAACCTCCGTATGACCCCTGTGGTGCATGTGATACCTGCACAGTACAGTTTTGTGGCAATTTCACTAGTGATGAGTTGTATTCCTGGCCCTGCCAAGTGCATCAATGTGTGTGTGTCCCTGTGAGAGTGTGGCTGTGTTGAAGCTGACACCTGTTCATGCAGACAGACACGTGCACTAAATCTACCGTATAGCTACCATATCACTGTTGTAGATGTCACTCACCAGCATATATGTTTGGAGTGCTCCTCAACATGTAACATATGTGGCGCATCCAATAACTGCATAGACAAGTGATATCACTACATAGTCATCAGGGGTTTGCTACCCTGTACTGGTAGGTGTGTGACACAAACATGCTTAAGTTTTATTCTCCCACCCCTCCCTGACTTATCCTTGCCTCTGTCTGCCTCTCTCACTCCCTCTCTGTTAGATGTGGAGACTTACACCTGCTTTGCTTAGGCAGCAGCATGTGTATTTTAAGTGATGCTCATGATCAGCTGATGACCTCAGCATGAATTACAGCACTCCTCCAGCTGATTTCATATGGAACAGCTGTGGTAACATTCCCATAGCCAATTGCATGGAAACACACTCCAATATCTAGGAACATCATGTTGGTGTCGGGCCTTTTCATTCACTGTGAGCAGGAACTCGATCTGTTGTTTGGCAAACAGCATCACAGATGGATTGGGGATTTACCTCTAACAGCATACACTGTGGAAACAGGCCAACATACAGGAAGGGAATGTGCCTGACCTGACTACAGACTGAAAGTGTTGCTATACTGCATTTGGAGTAATTTGGTTTAACAGGGTGTGTGTGAATATGGCTGTCCTACATGTTTTTATACCTGTCATGTCAGTGCTTTGTTTATGAGGAAACCCCCATCTGTAGGGTCATCTGCAAACTGGGCAGTGTGTGGTGCCTTTTGTTTCATGTGTTACCCATAGAGCACCTATCTGTGAACTGCAGAAGGTAGTGTGAGGATTGCAGTCTGTAGATGGTGACAGCCATGAGAGTTACTGACTTCATATCCCTCATAGGACATATGTTGCAACAAACCCTGTTACAACAGTAAATGTATGAGATTATCACAGCAACATGTCAATATTGGCCCTGTGTTTGTGCCTCCAGCCACAACTCTGTCAACCTTTGTACATATGTCATGCAGTAAGAGGTGCATATGTGCTGTACACCATATTTAGTGACATCATATCTGATAACAAGCCAGTGAGATATCAGAATGCTACACATGTTATGTATAGTAGGGGTTATATGTGATGACATAACCTGGACATTCTATGGTTGTGTGTACAGTACTGAGGTCTACATACTTATGGTGATTGTTGGCAGTGTGTATATTGTTAATATGTACCTTGGCCTGTGTATAGACTGTGGTAGATGTCATTGTTCTTGGTCCTGTTCCATCTTTTGTTACATGCTGCTCCACTGTATGTTACCCTATCTACTTACATGTTTGTAGGGCCAAACTCACACATGTCCCATACTACAGACAGGCATTGGACCACACTGTGTAGCAGCCCAGTATATGTAGGGTTAGTGTGTGAGTGGCACATATGAGGATGATGTTGAACAGATAGTCCATATACTGTAATATTATGCTTGCTTACCATATGTGGCTGTGGCTGTGTTCACATTGGTTGTGGTTATGCACTTTCACACAGGTGTCTGTTACTCTGTGCTGTGACATGCATGTAGATCCTGCTATATATGCAGCTACATGCGTATTCCCCCATAGGAAATGTAGGCCAGTGTTGAGCCAGTCTGCCTGTAGCCGGCACAGTGCTTTGTTACATGCCTAGCAGCTTAGTGTACTTACCTAGTGAGATGTCATGTCCAGATACTTGCCAGATGTACTGCTGCTGGGCCACAGTAGCAGTCATGTATGTCAGACAAAGCAGTGGGATGCTGTACAGATGTGTGTCAATAACTAGTGGGTAGTATGTGGCTATGGCACTTCTGTACCAGCGGTTGTTATGTGTCAGGACAGACAGGGGTGTGTGACTGCATAACCTATGGGGGAAAATGTATACCAGTAGTTACGTGTTATACCCATCTACATGGCTGTTAACATCCACATTGCCAGGCTTGGTCCACATGTCTTGCAATAAGGGGTTCTATGAATACCACTGGACTGTCCAGAGTGTGTCAGACTATCCACACATATTGGCCATATCCCTGCTGTAGTCCAGAGGAGCATTACTGTGCTAGCAGTGGTACTGTACTACAATGTCCTTAGGATGTCTATCAGTAGCCAATGGTGCACATGTTAAAAGCAGATGTGACCTCCTACACATGCCATGTCTGTGAAGACAATCCCTATTACAGTAGCAATAGTCTACAAATATACCTGCAATACATACCTGCCATCCCCTTGCACTATGAAGCTGGGACTATAGGGGCTGAGGTAGGGCTCCACTCCATGTTCAGGACATATGGTGAACATATATGTACATATAATTATCCAGATATCTATATAGATATATACACATATACATATTGACATACATAGATGGATATGTATATGTACATAGATATACATATAAACACTCAGATATATGCATATACAAAGCAATTTATGTCTACACATATACAGATAGAGATACATATGCACATACACGTATGGATATCTACATATATATTGACAGTAGTAGGTATATCAGAATAGATATGTATGCACATATAGTTATAGATATCTACATATATACCAACATAACTAGGCATATCTGTACACATAGGATGTGCATACATATAGCTATATATACATATATGTATATATATATATATATATATATATATATATATATATATATATATATATATATATATATATATATATATATATATATATATACGTACATATATCGATATATACATATATCTATATATATATCTATATATATATATATATATATATATATATATATATATATATATATATATATATTCCCCTTCATATGATCAAATGTCTCTAAACTCGAAAGTCATAAACTCGAAACCAGACTCTTGAATTTAGAGAAACTCGAACATATGAAAAGGACAAAAATAATAAAATTAACACCTTTCAAATGTTTTCCCATGCACCCCCCCACCCCCTACTTAACTATACCTAGTCTGAGATCGCACTATAGTGAAGGAAAGGGAAATCTCCCATTCCGTGTTATATGCGTAAGCGCAAAACGGAAGATTTTCCATTCCTCCGCTATAGTGCGGTCACGGAACATTCACATTTAAACTGCTAGGGTACAGGGGGACCTGGCTTCCTGCAATAAGGTAAGTTAACTTTTTATTTTTTTTTACACCTAAGGCTCCCATTCACAATTTTGAGTGAATGGAAGTTTGAGATTCTGGTCTCGAGATTATGAATTTTGAGCTTCCATCCATTCAATCTTGTAAAGGGGAACTATATATATATATATATATATATATATATATATATATATATATATATATGTACATACAAAGAGATGTACACATGACCATATATATGTTGCACTATACAGATGTGTATACAGACATATGTATGAGTATATATGTGTATGTACATGTAGACATATATAGACCTATTATATGTGTATAACCATATTCCTGTCATGTGTAAACCTTACTGTTGTATATACCCTCCCAGATGTATCTCACTGTATGTATCAGCTATGTGTACATTATGATAAAATAACATATGTGATGCAACAGTCATATTAATAACAAGGACTACACAATTTAGGAACTAAAGGCAATTGTTCAATACTACTCAATATGTGTATTGATAGCTATATTGCTAAAACAATGGCTATATTTGCAGTGGTCATGGCATAGTGGTTAATTGTTGTGACTTTAGTGTACAGGGTCCTGGGTTCTAGACCTGCAAGGGCTGTTCATTTTGTTGCTGGACAGAACAAGGGCTGTCAGATACCAAGTGGTTAAGGCAGTTTTGAGCAGCATTAAGCAGGTTTACATGGGTTTTCGTGAAGCTAAGAGGTGCTAAGCTATGATTAAACGTATGGGTGCTTACACAGTGTAGGCTTCGCTTACCATTATGCAAATCAGCTCAGGTGTTATATTGCAGTAATGTTGATACTTGCTAAGCATGGCTTAGCCCTGGTAACCAGGTCACACCACCCAGTCTGATAACATAGCAGGGTACTGACATCTGTAATATGTGTATGTAATGCCATGTACAATACTTGTGCTTATGTGCTGTCATTACAGTAGCAAGGGGTGTGAATGTCATGTGTGGTATACAGATGTATATGAGGCCTATACAGCACTGTTATCCATGTGAATGTGTTACATAAAGGGGTATTAGGCCAGGGTACATGCTGTCACACTGGCATATAATGTATCATGACAGTACTACTGTTGACAGTGCTTATCCAGGCAAGAGCAGAGTGCTAAATGTAGTACTGACAACAGGCACACCTGCAGGCATAGCTGGACACTGAGGCCTCCCTGTTGTATATCTGGTGTGTGAGCTGTGTCACAGTATATACCCCTTACTGGGTAATGATCCAACATGTGGAATGTAACTGTAGACTACTGTCTGTACAGCACATGTTAGTGAGGGCTTCTGACATGAAGTTATGGCATACATATTGTTGTCAAACATCTATCTGTCAACACACTCATCCTACTGCATAGCTACTTGCCAAGCTGATGACTGTCTGTCCCTGTACAGATGTGCAGATGGCAGGTATCCATCTGGGATATGTACAGGCAATCTAAGCTTGACTGACACTGGCATGTCTGCCCAGCTGTGTAAGAACTGGCATATATAGGAGATGTCACCCTGTACGCACCACATGCCATAGGTACCTCCACTACACTACCACAGTCAAAAGAACATGCTTGGGTACAGGTCTCCATCACAGACACTAACCATGTGTTGTAATGCATGTTGCATACATGTTAACGTGATCACCTCAGTGGCCATGTGCAGGAGGCACCTGGAGGATTGGCTGATGCATGTAATTCTCACCCCGAGGGTCAACACAGTAATGTCTGTCGATAGATTGCCTGCTGCCACCTGGCAGGTGTCAGGATACCACTGTACACACAACCCCTGCACAACCCATCTCTCCTTGGACAATAGCTAGGTACACAGCTATGACTACCTTCAGCAATGCACCACTGTACTGACACATGTGTACATGTGCATGACTGAGTATAGCAGTGTCTGTGTATTAGCACACCTGTACTTGGGAATTCCATGAGGGTCTTCATAACCAACGCAACACCCATTGTCATAGTGGTGGCTGCTGCTGTGTGGGACATTACATGTACCCTGTTAAGCTCCTACCCATACTGGCTACATGAGCCTTACAGTACCAGCACAACAGTGTTTTACAAATGGGTTGATAGGCATAGGATACCCATTGTATTCTGGAATGTGTGTGTAGTTGTACATGGCCGTATATCTGTAGGGTACAGCATTCAAAGGCCACATACTCCTATCACAATACCCATTGCCACACAGTAGTACAGATAGTGTTGTTGCTGCCCATAGGTGATGCATGACAATGCAACACCCTACTATGCATGTGGCATGTGCATTAGATGCATAACTCTGTAGTACCACTGGTGGGGTATACTATGGGTTGTATTGCAGTCATGGCCAATGTGTGATGGTGAGTATGGCAGAGTGTCATCATGGGTTTCAGGGAGTACAATATCCACTGGGGGATGTGAGTGCTGTGTACAATGTCATTACACCAAGGTACACCCAGTATATATCCCATGTACCACGTTATGATTACCACTGTCACCATCAACCTTATAGGTAACTGATACCACAATCCAGGCCAGTTATGCGTGTGCTGTACACAGCCTACCTGTAAAACATTGGAAACATGTTCAAGTTAGTTAGCAGCGATAGGTCCTGGTATCTCAAATGTGTGTCTGCCTGTTATGCGTCTGTTAATGTGTATATGAAGGTATGTCACAATACATATTGTCCATATACACCCATTACATCTCCCATTAGAATACTGTACATGTCTGGGGTTGTTCTGCATGTGACATGTAACCTGGGACACACTTCACCCTAAACTCTGTGTGGTGTGTGCAATGTAAGCCACACACATCAGTATCACTATATAGCTCAGTAGGGGTCTAGTCCCAGTGTGTGTATGTGGATGGGTCTACATCAGGTTGCAGGGTATACACACCTCAGCGGGTCACCTGTCCATGTGGCACAGCAATATCCATTTTAGTAACCTGTGACATGTGTTCAACTGTATCCCAGATATGTCACAGCCATGATGTCACCACAGTGCCATACCCTGTTGTGGAATATGACTGCAGACCATCATCATGCTGACACATGTACACCTACAACATAAATGGATAACATTATGGAGACCACAACCAACCAGTGTTACTAACAGCTATAATGCATCATTGCTGGATGGCTATACTACCTGCCATAAATGCATTACACTTTACTCCTTACAACATGTTACATTGCAATACTGTGGTACACTGTAGAACAATCAATATGTGCATCAGAACCATATTAGCCTGTCCCTGCATTGATGGTATGGATGACAAGGATGTGGCACAGGTGTCATCATATGCACAGCGTGTGATGTTGGTTTGTCAGAGGCCGAGGGTGGGCCATACATTTGACACCATGTGTGTGGGTGAGGGGTGTACTGCGCTACGCTGGGTGTGGTGCTGTGGTGTGTGTAGGTATGGGGTTGCCCTAGGTGTGTTTGTATAGTGTGTGGGTATGCATGCACACAGGTCTGCCATGTGGCTGCCCTACACAGGTGTTTATGGACAGCTGCAGACCATACATGACAGGGTGTGCAGTTCACTGCCTCCGGCCATGGCCATGTGGACTGTGCCTGCCAGGGGTTCCATGGGCATGTCCAGGTACAAGCCTTGATGTGCTACTCTCAACTGCTCATGACAAATGTCTACTCGTACCAGGCCCCTCCTGGGACTGGCCAGGACCACGTGCACATGGCCTACTGTGATGTTGTGTGATGAGTACAGCATGCCCTCCGCACTGCTGGGGCTGGTACTGTGATTACAGGAGCCCCTTGGTGTCCTAGCATGTTCACATTGACTGCCAGCTGTTGGTGTTGCTGGCCTACGTCCACACAGCCGTCATCACACTCCCACCACACGTTCAAGCCTGGATAGACCGCAGTCGATGTGGGCCATCATCACACCTGACCATCTATCCACAAACTCAGTTAACGCACAGATGGCACCTGCCAGTTCACAGGCATTGTCACTTGCAGATGTGAGAGCAGCCCTCTGCAGCCTCAGGCCCTGTCTGTGTAATGTTCTATATGCCTCCATGACAGCCTGAAACATGCGCCTGCTGGTACCAGCTATGTTGCCTCTGACAGGGGCATGATGTCCAGTGACCCTACCATGAGCACCCTGGGACATCTGCCTATGTGGTACCCTGTCAGACATCCAGCTATGCCTGCTACAACCAGACACAGTAGGCATGGTTACCACACTTCCCTGTGCACAGCCACCAAACACCAGCTGTCCCTCTGCTATGGCCACTGGTGATGGGGTATGTATAGGCACTAAAACTGTGTGCGGGGGTGGGATGGTTAAAAGGGGGATGTCAAATGATGGCGCTGTTTTGGCCCCTGACAACCCCACCTGTGCCTCAACAGTACTATCATCATCTTTGTTGTCAGTATGGACGTCAACATCAGAATGCATGCAGGAGGGACCGTGACCCATCTCGCCACCTGTGAAGGAAAACAATAAACACACTTTAAAACCTGTACAGCATTGCCTAACAGTGTGCACACACACACACACACACACACACACACACACACACACACACACACACACACACACACACACACACACACACACACACACACACACACACACACACACACACTCACACACACACACACACACACACACACACACACACACACCACCACCATAATACCTACCTGTCCGTGACTTTACAGACAGTCCCACATATATTTCCATGTGATCCCCATCCTGCATCAGCTTGGTAACATACACACATTGATGCCACTCATTAAGATATCAGTCCTCTAAATGTGTAGACAATTGAGCACAACACAAGACCTGTTACTACATTACCTGCCTGACCTGTGTGTAGTGGTGTTAGATGGCCTCACTGCTGTCATTCAGTGTTCACCCTGTGTATGTCCAGACATCATGAGCATGGCCCCTATATGTGTGGGCTACTATGTTCACTCCATAATATCATGCACTGGTGTGTCATGTGTATGTATTGCTCAGTACATGCCAGGTATGCTTTTCAATCAGCCTATCATGCGGCAACTGTAATTTATGGATACACTCCCTGGTGTTGACTAGTACTTTCCCAATGCATCTGTAGTGCTGCATACGTGGGTTGTAGGACACCTATCTGCTGAATGTGATATTAAGGGTATACCTGGTGTCTACCTTCCCTCTCAATGCCTGTTCCATGCTACAGATCTTATTCTACTATCAGCTGTCCTGTGATTACATACATGACAAGTATTCCTAGTGTGTAATGTGGCAGTCCATGTACATGTACTACATGGTCCCAAAGGGAGGTACTGCTGTATGAACACCCCACAATCACACATGTGCATACATGGCCACCCACACAAACAGACACATATGCACACATGCATGCTACATGCATCAACCTCCCTCCACTTCACCAGAGTGACCCTACAGACAAACTAACTAGCCATCAGGATGCACACACACACACAAACACACACACACACACACACACACACACACACACACACACACACACACACACACACACACACACACACACACACACACAATTGAGGTTGCACAATGATAGCACACACAGTCCACCTATTACCCATATGTCAACATGCAGAACATATGGGTCACAACAGCATGCAGTGCAGCTATAGTCAATCCATGCTAGTAACAGTATACATATGTGTGATGCATGTGCTGTGTCAATAGGTGATGCCCCTTCCCCTAGCTACCACTGCACCCATGTACACAGTATTGCTGTACACCTGTTCTGCACCCTGCCATGTACTGTGCACCACACCTCACAGGTGTACAATCCATTGCGGAATGTTACTCCTTGTGGATACATTCTGCAATGACAGGATGTTAGTTAACATGCAGATGTCTGACATACCCTTCCAATACCCCATCATGGTCACTCCTGTGATGCTATGCATTCCACAGCAACAATACGTGCACATGTACAACATGCATTCTGGATAGATGTGTTAGATGTGTGGATGAAATATACCATCGCTATTACATGCACTGTGTGTTGGCAAGCATCTACATAAACCATACTCACCAGCTACAGGCTGCTGCCTTGCTGGTATCCTGGAGGGACCTACATAAGAGGGTGAGAGATGCAATGTCAGTGGCCACACCTGTGGCAGTGCTACAGGGTGGGTGCACTATTACAATACATCAACGGTACATTTCCAAAATACTACCACATCTGTTTATCACTACTATGCAGCAACACAACATATCTATGACATGTCAGATATGCATGATCTATCTGTACCTATGCGGATGTATATGCAACAGTGGTCTACTGATGTGCCCTATGGCCTTACCTGCATGCTCCTCGGCCAGTGTGTGGGTGGCACCCACCTCCACAAAGGTGTCCGGTGGTTGGTGGCTGGCCGGATGGGCATGTGCCACGAGGCTGGCCAGGAGCTCATCCACATGTGTCGGGGGGGATGTATGGCATGACCCCCATTTGGTGAGGTGATCCCCCTGGACTGCAGCAGCACACCAATGGGCATTGTGAAGCAGGTCAGAACAATGATGCTGGACCTGCTCATAACTGCGGTTGTGCAGTCCGACGTCATTAACCCTCTGGACTAGGTCATTTCACAGGGCGGTCCACTCCTGCTGCTCATGGGTGGCCCAGCCAAACAGGACAGGGTAGTGCTGGATTAAATAGGTGAGCAGTACTTCATTTTCGGCAGCTGAATAAGATGGTGGCCATGCATGTGATATCTTGGCTGAAAGACATAAAGATGGAAACAGGTCTGAGCTACTCATACAGCAAGGTTACCACAGCTCTTAATACATATCTCTGTCACCCCCCACCATATCAGTGACAACAAACTGTACACACAACTCATTAGGTATGGCTACAGCTTACCTACCAGTGGGACAGATATTGTATTGTATCACACTTTGTGCTATGTGTTTGTAGCCATGTTCCTTGTGTGGACACTATCATTGCTGGCCTGTTACAGACTATTCACCTGCATGCCATTGTCAGGGCCACTATGGTTCCATATATGGCTGTGGTATGGCTGCTTTGTGATTGCTGTACATCTGACATTCTGTGTTATTGTGGATATCTATGCATTCTGTTGGGCATGTTCCAGGATTGTGTAGACTTTTACTACCAACATATGTTCTATAACAGTGACACAATAGCATGTATATGTACTATTGCCCAGCAGAACCACCTCTCCAAACCCAGCTGCCCATGTTACCCGGCCACATCACATGTGTGTCCCACCCTGGGGCCACCTCATGTACTGGTTCAGCAATACCATCAGGTGAAACCAACCCAGGGGTTGTTGCCCCCCCCCCTAGGGGCACACACAGACATGTTCCTGTCCCCTGAGGTCAGGTCCAGGATATGTTCCATAACGTGCTCCACAGGCACATGTGGGATGTGCTACATCACTCTGAGGCACCCACTACATATTTACAGGGTCGACATGCTCCTACTGCTCAGCCTCCAGGCCAGGCACCTTCAGGACATGGACTGCTGTTGTGAGTAGGAGTGAGCAGGAGGCTTGTTCCCATTGTGTCCATATTGGGGCCCATGGGGCATCCTCATTACAGACCACACACACCATCCAGGGTGTTTACCCACCACATGTGTCACATACCACTCCTGTAAACTGTCCTCTACATCTATCAACCCTGACCACCTCCACAACTATACCTGCCATACTTCTCCATATTCCCATTCCATACTTCACAGACAAGGGCAATGTAGTCCCAACAAGGGGTTCACATGTGACATACCCATCCATGTTGCATACACTGCAAGCTGTAGATATCTGTGTGCATTGCTACGTGAGCTGTTTCCTCATACATAGCATGCAGCATTGCGGTAGTGATATAGGGGACATGTTTTTACATACATATATGTTTGTGTGTGTGTTTGTATATATGTAGATGTGCATATAGGTATATATCTATATATGTGATGTATATATGTGCTCATTTATATGTCTACACATGGGTATTGTATATTTGTGGACATACATGTATATATATATATATATATATATATATATATATATATATATATATATATTTTTTTTTTATATATTATATATGTGTACATATATACACATATGCATACCTATATATGGGGTACATTAAGACATCAGGTCCACAAGCTCACAACACCTTCCTGCACAGCTGCACTGTTCAGCCTTGGTACAACACAGACAGGTGCCACATATGGACACAGCCTGACATTAGGGGGGTATATGTAGAACCAGATTGCAGGTAACCCTATTATACACCTATGGCATTCCTGCATGCTACATTACTGCTTAACCTAAGTATCCTGCAAGGGGTGGGCTGTGGCTCCCATGTGTCCACCATAATGGCATTACTTCCATCACCAGCTATTGGACACGTAATATACATACTTCTCATTACACAACACAGACTATGATGGCTTACATCTTGTCAGTCACTGCTGATCTGGACAGTTGATGGCTATGGCCCACTACCCACAGGGACAGACACTATTGTCCATAGCAGTTGTTCAGTAGAACATCATTATAACAACACCTGATGGCACATATAAATCATTCCACGTCATCTATCCCATTATTTTGGACCTAGTACTACATTCAATTACATACATATATACTTTGCATACCTGTTGTGGGAATGATGTCTGTTCTGGATAGTTTGCTGGATGTAATTATTTTCTTTGTTTTTTTTTTTTGCTTAGGCTTTGGCTTTGCCTTTGGCTTTCACTCTCTCTCTCTCTATCTTGGTCTCTCTCCAGTAAATGGATTGAGCTGCTTTGAATAGATTGCAACACGGATTTTGTAGGTGATGCACATGATCAGGTGATGGCCTTTGCACCAATCAGTGTCCTCCACTTGCTACCTGCATGCAGCATGCTGTGCAGTACTACCACTTACCACTGTCATGGCAACCACCTACTATAAATCCCTACATCATGTGGGCATGATCCCTTTACCTTTCCTGTATGTGTGGGCATCAGTGTTACAGACAACATGTAGCAATACCTCTTACAGGAGACCCTGCAAACTCACGCCAGCTACATATTTGTAGAAGGTTCCAGAACTACAGACAGAGTGTGAGTAGAGTTGTTGTATGCATTGTATAGCACTGGTGTTACAGGGTTTGTGTGTACATACTAGTTTAACTTGGAATGCAGTCTGTCTGCATAGCTCTCAACTGTGGGGCTATCCTCTTGATGGCCAGAGGTGTGCCTATTATGTTTTGTCTGTCTACCACACAGGTCTTGTGTCAGATATATCACTGGCAGTGTGTGTGTGCTGACTGCT
>NC_056731.1:1661789406-1661814406 GCF_019279795.1 Protopterus annectens | reverse complement strand
GCATCGCAACAGCTCCAGGTGACTTCCGTGGGCCTCCTGGTTCACGGCCCACTCACACGCAGCTGTGGAGGACATAAGAGGAGTATTTAGCCATACCTATCCATGATATACATGAGCTGGCAATTATTAAACACATAGTGGTGTGATACTTACACACAGTTGGGACATCCCCTGCCATTCTAGCGTCTTGGATCCACTGTTCCAAGAAGTCCCCCTTATGCTGCTTAAGGTCGGCATTGTGATGCCTGACCTGCTCACCAGTTCGGGGTATGTCAGTGCCACTGGTCAGGTCACGGGCAAGATGGTCCCAGGTTTCCACCTTGTATTGGGAACCCTGGTATTGGCCCTGCAGCAGTCTCTGCTCATGGTCTTTGACAAGGAGTCCCGCCATGACTCTTGACTCCTGGATGCACCAGTAATGTGCCTGGAAGCCACACCTTCTCCCCTTTCTGCCATAGTGCCTGCAAGGGGAAGCTACAACCAGTTATGAGATGTATTCCCGCCTGTTGGGTTTAAGTAGGGCCAATTTCCCGTACTTTTCTGTGATTGGCCAGTTTTGAAAAAGCTAGGCTATGGGCAAACCTGCTTACCTAAGGCTGGCATTGTTTAAAGGGGTATAACACTGGGCACATTGATTTAGCTGGCCTACACATTGCTTACACCTCCTAAGCTGGCCTGTGCAATGCTTAGCATTGCTTATATTAGACTTTGCATTATATTTCTTTTTGGCATTGATTTCTTATTCGTTACATCTTATATATATGCCTGGTATCCATGATTCATGTGTATGTACACTGTATGGTGTCCTTGTGTTTTATTGGGGCTTCAACACTGTATTACAATTACACCTCACATCTGGGCTTACTGCTGTTATGTAGTGAGTTATAGAACATATGACTGTATACTGATTCCTTCCACAGGTTCAGTTTGATTTTACTATAGTGAGGACTAGTTTTCTGATACCTCATTCTTCTGTACTGCTGTTATGGCTTGGGGGTTAACTACTGTGACTATAGGGTCTTGGGTTCAAAACCTGCAAGGCTGTTTATTTTGTTGCTGGGCAGTATAAGGGCCATTGGATACAGAGTGATTAATGCACTTTTGAACGGTTGTAAGCAGGTTTGCATGAGGGTAAGCAATGCTAACCCCCGGTTAAATATGCTTACAGAGAGTTAGCTTCAAAATTGCTTAACCTGAGTGCACATTGCTTACCCCATGCAAATGGGCTTAAACTCACTTACTAGTACTTAAATATGCTTACAACTGCTTATTGGTGCTTACACTTGCTTATTAGTGCTTACTCCCACTTACAATTTCACTGATTTAGACAGTCATATGTAATGGTTCTTGGAAAGGTGGGGGATTTGGAAGCTGTATGGAGTTGTCATTCATTACACATTTTACCTTCTATTTGTATCCATAATTCCTGTGTACATATACTGTATGCGGCACATGTGCTTATATAGGGACTTTGCGACATTATGACACTGACACCTCACATGTGCATTTAATGCAGTACTCCAGTTCACAAATATATGTTATTTAGTGGGTTATGCAACTAAAATATTGGTCATAATGTGATTTAAACAAAATATTCCCCTGCACGTGAGGAACTGCACGGCTCTCAGTGAATAACTCCAAAAAACAAAAAATGAGCCAGCAGCAAGTAGACTGATTCAAAAAGAGTAGTTTAATAAAAACTACCCAAACAGCATAATGGCATCCAAAAACAAACCGGTTTCGGCAATGGTTGAAAACCTAGCCTTCTTCAGTGTACAGCAAGGAGCCAAAACAGAAATGCTGTATTTAAACAGATAAAGCCATGCTGATTGGTTACAAAATTTTAAGCATGTGCTGATTGTCAAACAGCATAAATAGCAAAAATTTGTATGAATGAAAATACATTCAAAAAATACATTCAAAAAAATGAATCATTTTAAGGACTTGAGTACATTCATATTATGATTGGCTATTTCTATGTATATATATTTTTTGTAAAACATATACATAAGTCTGTATTCCGAATGTTAAGGCACCAATTATACATGATCCAATGTTGAACAAAAAATATATAAAAATATATGAATATGCATATATGCAAAGTGCGTTACAAATCAGAGTACATACTACAATATTAGAATTAGCTATGTCAATATATATAATTAATAGATATATGTATGTATTCTGGATATTGAAACACCATTTGTTCAACAAACATGTATAATATATTCAATTATTGTTTATAAACAATCATTTAGCCCAGGACTAAATAGTGCACCTAGTTTCGTAATCCATTTCTTTTCTTTAAGGTTGAGTTTATTATGCCAACCACTCTTCATGGTTCTGTCACCAATGATTTTATCAATAATGGTAAAATGAAACTTTGCAGTGCTATGCGTGAGAGTGTGTTTGTATAATGCATTGGTATTCTTATGGCATCTAATATCACTGAGATGCTCAGAGATACGTAATTTAACTGGTCTTGACGTCTGCCCTACATAAAATGAGTGGCAGGTACAACATGCCAAATAAACGGCCCAATCTGTGTTACAGTTAGCAAAAAATCTAATGTCAAAAACTGTATTAGTATTCCTACTAGTGAACTCCTTAGTTTTCAACATATGCTTACAATTAACACAGTGGCCACATGGAAAGGAACCAATAAGCTTATCACCCAAGATAGTAGTTTGATATACCTGTGGTAAAGTGGACTCATAGTGATGTTTGTAGTGATTAAAGTGACCAGCCAAATTCTTTCCCTTACGAAAAGAAAAAAGGCATTTGTTAGGGATAATATTTTTAATTCTGACATCAGCCTCCAAAATGTTCCAGTTATCCCTGATAATCTTAATAAAGTTGTTGGTATTTCTACCAAATGTTGTAGTGAGTCTAAGTTTATTAGACTTTGTATGTTTCTTATTATATGTTAGTAAATTTGGTCTATATAGACCCAATGCATAATTCTGAGCCATGGTCACATATCCTGAACAGTAGCCCCGCTCAATGAATCTGTTATGCAAATCCTGAGCGTGATTGACAAAAGTGTTATTCTCAGAACAATTACGCCTAATCCTAATAAATTGCGATTTAGGGATGTTCTTGGCAATATGTTTTGGATGAAAGCTGGATGCGTGGAGAATCGTATTGTATTGGGGGAATTTTCTATGGGTTTCAGTTGTCAAGGTGTTATCATTATTTCTAGTTACCAAAACATCCAAAAATGTAATGGATTCCCGATCATAGGTAATAGTAAATTGTATTCCCCATATATTATCATTCAGGTATTCCATAAATTCCTGGAGATATAAAATATCCGATCTCCACACCATCCAGCAGTCATCCAAATATCTACGCCAGATATCAATTTCTGGCAGAAACAAATTATGAGTGTCATAAATCATAATTTGTTCTATATAGGCCATGAACAGATCAGCATAAATGGGGGCAAAGGATGCCCCCATAGCTGTACCTCTGATCTGTAGGTAGCATTCCTGGTTGTAGAAAAAAACATTTTTAGTCAAAACATGCTCAGTCAAATTCAACAGGAGAGTATTAAACCCAGGTTGGTATAATTTAGATTCATTGAGCCAAAATTCAATAGCATCAAGTCCACCCAAATGTGGAATGTTGGTATAGAGTGAACTTACATCCAAGGTACAGAGTAACCAATCTGAATCCAACTGCATATCATTTACAATACTCAAAAATTGAGTAGTATCCTGTATTCTTGATCTTACATATAATAACAACGGCTTTAGATGCATAGTTAGAAATTCGGAAAGAGGTTCAGTTATCGACCCCATACCTGATACAATGGGCCTTCCAGGTGGATGTGAAAGATCCTTATGTATTTTCGGTAGAAAGTAAATATGTTGTCTAGTAGGATCAGTAATAGTTAAATGATAAAGTGTTTTCTTATCAATAATACCATTATCAACAGCAGAATTCAAAAAGTCATCAATATCCTTTTTGAAAACCAAGGTGGGGTCCAGTGGCATTTTGGTATAATATTTAGCATCATTAAGTTGTTTATGTGCTTCAATGTCATAGTCACACCAATCTAACACTACCACTGCCCCTCCTTTGTCTGCGTTGATAATTACCAAATCTTTATTATTTACAAGTTCCTCTAGACAAGATTTTTCACCATCAGTGATGTTATTAGACATAGGTCTCTCATAATTATGCTTAAAATGTAACTCACTAAGTACACTTCGCAAAAAGAGATTAACAGCTGGATGCATAGGAGGACTAAATGGCCTCTGGGGATTACACCAGTCATATACAGGTATTCCTACACATTCTATTTATGGTGCACAGTGTGGGTAACATTGCTTAATGCAACAGTACTATTATGTGATTGCAAATCTACATTACCATATGATACCAGAATATGCATATGCAGTCCAGCAGTTAGACTTTTATTGTCAGGCTATTACGCTTTTATTTACATACAAACTATATGAGACTCTTCCTGCCATATTCTCTGGTGTATGCAGTACTTGTCTTACACAATATAGGTTTTATACAGGCAATTAATTTGCTAATACTTTTAGATTTATTTCCTATGACAGTACATGCAAGAGTATCATTGACCTGCCTTGCATCGCAACAGCTCCAGCTGACTTCCGTGGGCCTCCTGGTTCACGGCCCACTCACATGCAGCTGTGTAGGACATAAGAGGAGTATTTAGCCATACCTATCCATGATATACATGGCAATTATTAAACACATAGTGGAGTGACACTTACACACAGTTGGGACATCCCCTGCCATTCTAGCATCTTGGATCCACTGTTCCAAGAAGTCCCCCTTATGCTGCTTAAGGTCAGCATTGTGATGCCTGACCTGCTCACCAGTTCGGGGTATGCCAGTGGCACTGGTCAGGTCACGGGCAAGATGGTCCCAGGTTTCCAGTTTGTATTGGGAACCCTGGTATTGGCCCTGTAGCAGTCTCTGCTCATGGTCTTTGACAAGGAGTCCCGCCATGACTCTTGACTCCTGGATGCACCAGTGCTGTGCCTGGAAGCCACACCTTCTCCACTTTCTGCCATAGTGCCTGCAAGGGGAAGCTACAACCAGTTATGAGATGTATTCCCGCCTGTTGGGTTTAAGTAGGGCCAATTTCCCACACTTTTCTGTGATTGGCCAGTTTTGAAAAAGCTAGGCTATGGGCAAACCTGCTTACCTAAGGTTGGCATTGTTTAAAGGGGTATAACACTGGGCACATTGATTTAGCTGGCCTACACATTGCTTACACCTCCTAAGCTGGCCTGTGCAATGCTTAGCATTGCTTATATTAGACTTTGCATTATATTTCTTTTTGGCATTGATTTCTTATTCGTTACATCTTATATATATGCCTGGTATCCATGATTCATGTGTATGTACACTGTATGGTGTCCTTGTGTTTTATTGGGGCTTCAACACTGTATTACAATTACACCTCACATCTGGGCTTACTGCTGTTATGTAGTGAGTTATAGAACATATGACTGTATACTGATTCCTTCCACAGGTTCAGTTTGATTTTACTATAGTGAGGACTAGTTTTCTGATACCTCATTCTTCTGTACTGCTGTGATGGCTTGGTGGTTAACTACTGTGACTATAGGGTCTTGGGTTCAAAACCTGCAAGGCTGTTTATTTTGTTGCTGGGCAGTATAAGGGCGATTGGATACAGAGTGATTAAGGCACTTTTGAGCAGTTGTAAGCAGGTTTGCACGAGGGTAAGCAATGCTAACCCCCGGTTAAATATGCTTACAGAGAGTTAGCTTCAAAATTGCTTAACCTGTGTGCACATTGTTTACCCCATGCAAATGGGCTTAAACTCACTTACTAGTACTTAAATATGCTTACAACTGCTTATTGGTGCTTACACTTGATTATTAGTGCTTACTCCCACTTACAATTTCACTGATTTAGACAGTCATATGTAATGGTTCTTGGAAAGGTGGGGGATTTGGAAGCTGTATGGAGTTGTCATTCATTACACATTTTACCTTCTATTTGTATCCATAATTCCTGTGTACATATACTGTATGCGGCACATGTGCTTATATAGGGACTTTGCGACATTATGACACTGACACCTCACATGTGCATTTAATGCAGTACTCCAGTTCACAAATATATGTTATTTAGTGGGTTATGCAACTAAAATATTGGTCATAATGTGATTTGCCATGGAAAATGGAATGTGCTGCAGTGGGACTCGAACCGAAAATGCCTGCTCGTAAGGCCAATGCTCTGCCCACTACACTATTGCTATACTGTTTCATTTGCATATATCTTCCTTGTTATCCTCTTCAGCCATTTAAGCTGCATTAACCATAGCTAAGTGATGGGCACACCCGCACACCTACGGTTAGCTTTAATTGGATTCTTAATTAAAAAAAAGGTTTGTTTATTTGATTTGTATTTACTATTGCTGTTGTACACATGGGGAATGTTGCTGCGGATATGCGGACAGCCATGAGCGATCTTGCTCATTCCTTTGGCCTTTCTGCAGTTCTTCATTGTGGGGGAGTATATATTCTGAGAGCTCTGCTCTCAGACACGCCCCCTGCACTCTTACACACTCCATATAAGATTAGGAGCTCAGGCAGCGTGCCTTCATTAATATGCATGGCAAGCTGCCATCCTGCTCCTAAACAGCCACTTCCATGCAGGACTAAGCTAGTCCTGCACAGAAGAATAGTAAATCCGAGGGTTTGTCATTTTTAACCTATAATTTCACTCATTTTATAATAAGAAATGACAGGTATGAAAATCTTTATGTGTAAGAAATGGGGGAAGAGGGATGTACTGATAATTAAAATGCACTAACTTTCACCAATGTTCACATAAAACAAACTTGATGCTTTAAGTAAGTTAGCAACAAACAAAGTGATTACTTAAATGCTGGCAAACAATGAAATATAACTTCTGATATATCCAGTAAAATACATTGTATTATAAACATTAGGTATAAATATTATTACCATCTATTTATATTAAGTAATAAGTTTTGAAAGACTTCATCAATAAGGGTGAATATGCTAAATAACTGTGTGGTATAATCTTTTACTGAGGTTTTATATATGATACATCCTACTTTACTATGATTGAATTGCTTGTCATTTATCTTTCATGTAAATATTAATTGCTTATACAATAAGTAGACATTTATATTGTATAAGAATTCTGTCTAATCTACAATAGTACTATATCTGTTCAAAATAATATAAATATTGATTATTCCTATTACAAATATTCTCCATATGATAATTCAATTTATGGAGCTCAGATGTTCTGGATTGTCAAGGTATGAGTGATAATCTGATGGACTTAGGTTTATCCATCAGATTAGGAATGAATTTCATTCCATGGCTAGTGCGGATCTTAGTTTCGTTAACATTTATTAATTTAAATTTATTTCACAAAAACATTTTTAGTATGCCTGACCAAAACATTCGTTTATTGGTAAACACTCAAAGTATAAAACTAATAATTTCCTTTAAAAGCTCAAACGTATACTTTATAGTTATCAGAGGAAAATGTTTAATAGTCACAATAAAACAAAAAATACATAGTCTAAATAACCTAAGATGGATTCAACTTTATTATCTTTAAATGCCAATGGCTTAAACAATCCTAGCAAGAGAACAGATCTACTGAAATATTTAAAACTGAACAAACCACAAATTGTCTTACTTCAAGAAACTCATTTCAAAACAAATGACAATTACAAATAGAATCTTAAGGAATATATGATATTGGCACAATCCAATTATAAGACAAAGACAAAAGGGGTAACAATTTTATGGAAAACAAATGTGATTAACCCAGAAATCAGTTATAAGTATGAAGATAAAGAAGGTCTTATGGCATTGGTAATAGTTAAATATAACAGAATATGGACCCTAGCCAATCTATACTGGTTTCCAGGCATTGGAACAGGAACTGTTAAAAAACACTTGGATTTCATTTCCAATAATTATAAAAGCAACTTAATATTAGGAGGAGATTTTAACTGTATATTTGATATTTCTGAAACTACAAATAAAAGACCATTGTGTACATCTGCTGTATCAAAAGCTTTAAACAAGTGGGTAGAATAATTTCATCATGTAGATACTTTCATATTTAAGAAGATTAATCTTTGTTGTTATCCCATCAAGATCACAGATTTGGCACCCAAACTAGAACAGATAAAATATTTGCTGCCCATGACTTACACTCTAAAATCATTAATTTCTTAATCACTCCGTGACCCTTTTTAGACTACAATTCATTGCTACTAAAACTTCAAAATGGGTACAAACCATTATTGGTTAACTCCAGAATTCCAGCATATATAACTAAAATTAAAGAGTTCAAACCCTGGTTATTATCTGGATTGCAGTTCTTCTTAGATATTAATTAAACCACAGAGATAAATAAAATATTGATATGGGACTAATTCAAAGCTTACATATATGGCAAAACCCTAACTTGATATAAAAAAAAATCAGAGAATGGGATTCTGAATTATTAGATCTACAATCCAAACTTTTGTCAGTTAAAGCTGAAAAACATCAAAATCATTTGGAGATGAAAAAGAAAGTAGAAGTATTAAACAATAAATACAATAAAATTCTAACAAATAAAACTAGTTTAGCTTTAGAAAAACTAAACATTAATACCTTGGCTACTTCTCCCAAATATCTACATAATTTATCCACAAGAATCAAAATACAGTCAAAAGCTAATAACATTAAAAGTATCTTCCATGAAAAGAAAAAGGCAAAATGTCTCAGATATAGGTGACATTCTTGATACCTATAGAAATCACTATATGGAACATTTTCAAAAAGAAAATATGCATATCGATCAATTACATCTAGATGAAAACAATTGTAATATAAAAAATACCAGAAAAATTAAAACTAGATCTGCAAGCACCCATATCCTACAAAGAAATTACAGAGACAATGAAAGAGGGCAAAAATAATAAAGCTCCGGGTATAGATGGCATAATTATGGAAATATATAAAAGTTTTCCTTCAAAGATACTATCCCTCTTCCATAAAACTCTATTAGAAATTCAGTCACAAGCTTTAATACCACCCTCTTGGAGATATTCCTTACTCACACCAATCCTAAGGGAAAACAAATCCCCAAACCTCTGTACCTCATATAGAACTATATCATTATTAAATAATGACTATAAAATATTTATGACAATATTAGCTAACAGAATGAAAATACCACTATCCAAAACAATAAATAATGATCAAACTGGATTTATATATCATAGATACATACATGACAATATTAAAAGTATAATTTCTCTTATAGATTATGTTAATAAAGAAAATAAACTCTCATAATTGTCTTAGCCACAGAGAAAGCCTTTGATTCCCTAAATTGGGACTATTTATTCAAAATCCTAATGCTATTTGAATTTCCTGCATCCTTTGTTCATCTCCTAAAGAATATATATACAAATAATTAAGCATATGTGAAGTTAGGTCCTTTTCCCTCTGAATCTATACATATAACAAAAGGCACTAAACAAGGATGTCCCATGTCACCAATTGTATTTGCTCTGGCTATTGAAATAATGGCAGATTCAATTTGTAAAATATAAAAATAAAAGGAATAGATGTTTATGGACAATACAATTCTAAAGTAATGCTTTTTGCTGATGACATATTACTAACATTATCTAATACAAAAGAGACATTAGAAGAATTAGGTATATTAATTGACAAATTTCACATGACTTCAGGACTCCATTTCAATAAATCAAAATCAAAATTGTTATTTTTAAATAAAAAAGAACTGTAGACTAAGGGGGATCACATCATAGAGAAACAAGAATGTACCTTAAAATATCTAGGAATTGAGTTATGCAAGGATAATAATGAATTAGTCTAAAAAAACTACAATAATATCATCAATGCAATTAAAATCTCTGTGGAAAAATGGAACAAAATAATATTGACATTTGAAGATAGACTATAGTTAATAAAAATGGTTTTACTACCCAAGATCCTATATATAGCATTGGCAATACAACTGTTACCAGAAAGGAATATATTTAAAGAAATAAACTCATGCCTAATAAAATTTTTATGGTTTCCCAAAAGAAACAGAATAGCTTTAATATATCATATCAGACCATGGAAACAGGGAGGATTAAACTTTCCTGACATAGAAACGTATATAAAAGCATCAATATCTAAAACAATCTCAGATTGTATAAGTCCAAATAACTCTGCAAATTGGAAAAAAATTACTAACTGTAATATCAATAAATGAATTTGATTTACAAAAAAAATCAAATAGAGAAAAACAATTTTCCATGGCACATATATATTAGTATGAAATATGACATAACTAAACCCACTAAAACTTCTATGATTAATTATTACATTGACTCATTTAGGAAAATTATTAATGCAAATATAGATTGAAAAATCTGGTTTGATATTTTAACACCATTTATAGTCACAAAGAACTTTCCACATAAAATATATAGAGAAATTATTAATTCCTGGGAACAGAAAGGATTTATTTGTTTGCTCCAATGTATCAAAGAACTGAAAGTTTTAGATATGCAAGTAATAAAAACAACATAAAAAAATTCACAACAGGACTGCCTAACTTTATAAAGTATTCTGTCATATTTGCAAGATTTATGTAGAATAATTAACAACTCTTCATTTAAAAAAATACATAAATTTACAAAATACATATATGAAATATATAATGACTTTTACATGGGAAACAGTATTTCAAATTTTTACAAAATATTGATAAACTATAAAATAACACGTAAAACCTCATATTGGAAATATATAACAAAAGGACACTCAATACAGTTAACTGAAGATACTAAAACAAATATCTTATTATCGATAAAATATACATCCTTTACACAATACTGGAAAGTTTTTAATTGGAAATGCTTGCACAGATCATTCTTAACCCCAGACAGAATCAGTAAAACTAGTTCTTCCATAAAAGGAATATGCTGGAGATGTGAGCAAGTACACAATGCAGACTGGAATCACATTTTCTTTGATTGTGTTAAAATTAAGCCATTTCAGAATGGTATTAATAACTTTCTACTAGCTTTATTTAATGAATCCTTTTATTTAGGGTAAAGCTCTTGTATTATTAAATGGGAACGAAGGTCATCATTTGAATAGGTCAAACATGTATCTAGTATGGACTATACTTGCAATTTCAAGGAAGTGTATAACAAGAAGATGGAATACAAACACAATGCCAACTTTGGAAGACTTCTACAGCCTACTGAAGACCACAGCATTATCGGAAATTAAAATTAAAGAACTAAGAATATATCCAAAGTCATTTATCAACAACTCTTGGGGAAAAGGCTTATCACTGATTGACACTATACAAGAATTGATCAGACACTCTGATAATGGATTGGACATACTTATAAAGTAACTGCATACATTAAGATCTGTTATAGTGTCAGGCTAATGTAAATAGTGTACATAGTTATTTAAGATGCTATTTATAAATACTTTGGAATTCATTCAAATGTATTTGAAAAATAAAAAAAAAATGTTTTTGAGAGGACTGAGGCTTATTAACCTTAACTTAGATAAAATTATAAACAAACTAGCTATTACACTCATACATGCTCACTCTCTGGCTGCATTCACAAAATGGCATTGAAACTAGCACGTGCTGGTCATTTATATGTACATGCCAGCCTTGAAATGCTTCTTAAAGGTGCAAACTACACACACTACTTTACAGGAGGCAGAGATAGTAGATGTGATAAATCAGTATTTTTAATGCAACTGCATTTGCTTTATTGACTAGATGGTCATGAGGAAAATTATGTAAGAGTTTAAGTTTGTTTATTTGCCTAATACTCTCAGGCATAACATTTCACTTTGCAGGGGCAATTTTTGAGGCTGATGTCTTACAGTTAGTAAGAGTGGAATATGGCCTTAGATGCTGCAGATATTCTGTGTTCTGTATGGCATAGGAAGGGTATTGTATGGATATTTTTAACAGCTTTATTAAATTATCAATTAAGACATAGGCACATATGCACTAATAGAAAAGAAAACCATCCATTTTAACATTTTTCATCTTCATACATTATACATGATATATATATATATATATATATATATATATATATATATATATATATATACATATATATATATATATATATATATATATATATATATAATTTCTTTTAAACAATTATCATTCACTCAGTTACATAACCTGCTCAGTTTATGCCTTTACTTAAACCTTATGCCTCGTCATGAAAATTATTCTAGAAGTTTTGGTCCCATAAAATCTATTTATTTGTATGTAATTTACTTCTTCTCTTTTGTAAAGTTCCAACCTCCAGTTCTTTTATCTGCTTTATAGTATTCAATGGTTCAGGCGAAGTTGGTTTACATTTTGATTTCCATTTTCTTTTAGTTAAATTTTTGGCAGCCAATAGCATTAAACATAATATGGCCTTACTCTTTCTAGTCAATTTAGATCCTGTGTCCCAGCTCAAAATAATTATTTCGTTGGTTACAGCCATTTATTCCACCACTATTTCTGGCAGAGTACTCTGTAGGGAATTTCTAGAATCTGCCAGCATGTTCCCATTTACCTTTCTCTTTTCCCTCACACCACCAGTATCTGCTAACTACCTAAGGGAAACAATTCTGAGCTCTGTTTGGAATATAAAAATATCTATGCAAACACTTCTGAGCAAAAATCCTAAACCTTCTGGACTTAGTTGCATACCTGGGAGATATACAAATGTCATCCCATTATTAATTATTTTTCATGTCTTTCTTCCCAAGTTTTCTAACATCCTTTGATTGATTGATTGATTCTTATAGTTACCATGCAATATTTAATATGCCTCCTGATTATCTTTTTTTAAAGTAGCCTTTGTTCTACACTTGATAAAAATTTTGCTAGAGATGATCTTTCACTTAGCACTCCCCTATCCCTTTTTCTTTACCTATCTTCTGATATCAATCCCTAGTGGGAAAGACAGTCTTTAACCTGCACTCCAAACTTCTGGTTAGCCACATGTCACTTTATTACCTTCCTTTGGTTCCTTTGCCAGTTTTCTCCAGTAAATTCTAGACCCTTCTTGCTTACTTTCTAAACTCCTCCTGGCAAAGATATTCCTTCTCCATTCCTGTTAGTTCTTAGAATACTTGCTGCTACTTTATAAATATAATATTCTGTGTATCCATTGCTATTCACCTTAAGGATATGTATCCAAAATGCTATTCTGCCCTTATTTCTCAAATTTCACCCATGTTTAATTATGAACCCGTTCTACTTTAATGTATAACCTGCTTATGTTATGTATATGAGCTTAAACTGCATAGATCTAAAGTATCCATTCAAATCAAATAATCCTACACCACCTTGTTCTGTGGGAAGGATCAGCTTATTTCCCTCTTAACTAAAAATCCTTCAACTCTATACTAATTATCATCTACAACTTCTACTCTGGTTGATAAAAGCATATCTGACCTGTAAGTAATAAACAGTATATTTTCATGTAAGTGTCTGACAGTAAATATATTAAGGGAAAGAGTAGCCATAGCACCAACTGGTAGCCACTTACCTTTGCTTAATATAGTACAGTGGGGATTGTATTATTGGGAAAAGTGAATAATTTTATTTTTTGCTGATTGTAATATCATGGTATTTTTGTGTAGAACCTAATGCAATGATTGGCAGCTGATAATGCATTCTGGGCAATACTGCAGTCCTTGCCATTGATCGTTTGAGTTTGAGATTTAGATTTTATATGATATTTTTGATCTGAGTAAATGCATTATCTATTTAGGACTTGGTGTGTTTGTTAAAGTTGAGATGCTGGTTGAAAAATATGCCAAGATAATTTTGTTCTTTGAAGTGTGGGATATGATCACTTAAGAGATCAGTGATTTTGATACCTTGTGAGTGTTGTAATTTTTGCAGTCCAACAAATAACATTGCAAAACATTTTTTTGAATGTTGGCAATGATTTTTTTTTATTATGAATCCCAAAATATTAATAATAATAATAATAATAATAATAATAATAATAATAATAAAAATAATAATAATATTTACTTGTTATGTATAATTGTTCAATGACACCACAGGAAGCGATATGCTTCTAATGGAAGTTGCCAGCACAATTCCCTTACTCATAACAAGCTAAGCAAAATCTTTCCCCTTTGGATGTCTTTCCCCTGCAGTCTAGTCTCACATGGTCAGTCATAAAAATGCAAACTTCACTCATTTAAAAAGAAACATGGAGCTTAACCTGGTCAAAGTGTTATTCCTGTTTTTTGTCCTCATAAATTCACTGTGGAAAGTTTCTTATAGTGCTGTTTTCATAAAAACTGACATTCTGCAAGGATATATTTTGATTGATTGATTTTCTTTGATTTGATTTCTGAGTTAAATGCATATGCTTAAGAACTAAACATCTCTCCAAAGATATTTAAGCAATAACCCATGCCTGGGTGTGGGTAATGCTAGATTTACCCATGGTTGGTGTGGCTTGGTCATGAGGGTGAAGCCCGAGTGGCCAAAGACAACCATGGGTAAATCCAGCATTACCCACACCCAGAAGTGGGTTATTGCTATTATACAATGACATTATTTAAGAAAAAAATACTTACTTTTCTTAAATAATGGCATTGTATAATGCCTCCGTGTTGCTCTTCCTCAGCTGTCTGATATTCTGCTGCAGTTCTGATGTACTGTGCATGCATATGCTTATGCAGTACATCAGAGCTGTGTGTGGAAGCAACAGAGAAAGGAAGATCTCCGTTGCTTTTTGAAAGGTGTCTCGCTATGTTAAAAGAGTTTAACATAGCTCGACAGCTTTAAAAAACCAATGGAGAAAGGAAGATCTTTGTTGCTTTTTTAAAGATATCTCGCTATGTTAAACCCGTTTAACATAACGAGATTACAGCAACGGAGCTCTTCTGTTCTCCACTGCTGTCTAGCAAAAAAAAAAAAAAAGACTTATACTAATGGAAAAAGTCCGGGCGACCGGACCTTTTTCCATTAGTATAAGTCTGGTTTACAATGGGCACACTGACCAATCAGCATGCATGTTTTGGAATATTAATGGGTGGTCATTGTATAATTTAAATTATTCTCATTTTTAGTAACAATCCTAGGTGTAGTGTCCAGAATGTTGATAAGGTCTTTGTTGCCAAGCATAATTTTCCAGATTTCAGAAGCTATGTATTTTTCCAATAATGTTTGGTTGAGAAAGTTTTTAAATAGCAAACTAACACAAGATTGGACTATGTATTCATAAGCATGCCAATAACTGAAAAGTAAGTACATACATAAATAAATAAATAACAAGAATAACTATATACAACATTTGCATAAAAATGAAAATAGAACCTATAACAAGTATCAAACGGATTATTTAAAAACACAGCTGAGACTGAAGCAGTGTACAAATGAGAAACTTTTGTAAATAAATACTAAGAATACAATATATCCAAATATTATTATATATAAAGAATTCTTATGAAACAATGGATATGTGTTTGAGCCAATCAGCTCTTTTCTCCCTTTTGTGGCTTTGCATTAATTATGTTTTCCCCTATGTTGGTTAGTTCTTAATACCTAGTGGAATTAATTTGCTGATGCTATTGGTTTATTTATGAATACCAAAAATGAGAACAACATTGTTGATGTTGATGATGAATGTATGAGAATAAACAGGCCTATCTATATATTTTCTAGTAGCATTAGGTTAGCCTGTATACATTCTTCCTTTGATATTATTCAGGGATTGTAGTGAACCATCAAGTACAAATTTAGGGGGTCAGTAACATTTATAAACATAGATACTCAAATCATTTTGGTTGGGATTTTCCAACATACCAATAGGGGACATATTCCGGCTTCTCAAATGTCAATATCCCATGGTGAATATGATGAATATATGACATGTAAGATTTCCTGCTGATTACTGACTACAAGTATAAATATATACATATTTTTTGGTGTGAGTTTATTTTTGGTGCCCTTGGCAGATGTAATCCTTGTAAGGGGTTGTATTTTACAGGCATGCTTTTTCCAATGTTATTACAGTCAATTGGGGAGTGGTCCTGATTTTGATAGAATCCAAATAAAAATTATTTTATGACCAACAAATAAAATTTAATTGTTGGGGAATTTAAGTACCAACATTACTTTATGCATTTTATTACCAACTTTATTGGTAAATTTTGTGGGTCATTGTAAGTCATGTTCTATTTGTTTGGAATTTGTGGACATAGCACTGCCAGTGGTGGTTCAAATTGAATAGAGGCAGGGGCTATTATTGCCCGCTTACTAATTTGATGCTATAAATCGGCATATTGGTATGGCCTCAAACT
The DNA here is from genome assembly GCF_019279795.1 of Protopterus annectens. Taxonomy (NCBI): domain Eukaryota; kingdom Metazoa; phylum Chordata; order Ceratodontiformes; family Protopteridae; genus Protopterus; species Protopterus annectens. Next base: position 1,661,798,012 of record NC_056731.1, on the reverse strand, counting down.
CTTCTTTAACTATAACAAGGGCTATTTGTATTATACAACTTGGATGAATCTTCTTTATTGAACACAGACCCTTGCTTTGAAGGAATATAATAACTTTTCGAAAAGGGTCTTCTTTCCATGCTGAATTTGATAATCGCCTATACAATATTTTTCATTGTAATACAGGTATGGACGTAGCATAGCCTGGACTTTATGTGATTCTATTGTGGTTGGTCATATGATCTTTTGGCAAGGGCTATTATGATCCATATCTGAATTTATTTGATATCTGTTGGTAATATTAAAAGAAAAGATCTCATTGGTCCTACCAACTATTTTATTTTAATTTTTGTTGGCTCATTGGTGTTTCTAATTGTTTTATACATTTTTAGGACCCCCCCTTATAGTCTGAGTTTATATTGGGAATTGTTTGTTTTATTTTTACAACTTATATAAATGAATCTTACTCAGATACTGTTGGGTTTATCCGCTGATAGGACCTTGCCATCTTTGGTGTGGGAGACAGTACCAGTAGAAGTGATGGGACCACAAATGTGGGTTCTGAGACCAACTGTGCGGCCCTTTTCTCTAAATTAAATAAGAGTATGAGATCACTTAGATCCAATGTTTGGCATTTCCATCTTTTCAAGGTGTACTTGGCCAAGGGCATTTCCCCAAGGGGGTTGAGAATCAAAATACAACCGTTAGCCGGTGAAATAGACAGTGAATTGTCCAAACAGTGGCAGCTATTCAGCAAAAGGCATCCATGGGGTTTATCGAGGCTTTAGCTAGCTACCATAACCAAATAATTGATAGGGATATCATTGAAATTACCAAATTGTGTGAACAAACAAAGGCTTTTGAGGGGGAATCCTTTTTTATGATGATAAATTGGGTAAGGATCTCCTCAACCTAGAACAAAAATTAAAGGATAGAAAGGTTTGGAAATTCCAATGGGATCAGGAGGATTATGAGAAGATGAAACCCTTCAGTGTTAATAGGGATGTTAGATTTAAGGGGGAAAATAATAAAACAATCAAATGTAAGTGACCCAGATCCATATTAAAGAAACAATCTTCTGGGGATACATCAGCAGAGGATTCCTCCTCAGCCACTGACCTGGACTTGCAGCACAAACCAGATTCACCCAGTCCTAAAAGAACTAACACTACTGGCCCTTTAGGCCCTATAAAAGAGCAGGGAGAAAACATAACAGGAATAAGTGACATGGAAAGCTTATTGAAACTCTTGACTCAAAAGTGAATGTATGCCCTAATACCAATGTGTTGAATATCTCCCATGTCACTTTGTCTGATGCACAGACCAATCTCCTTAATGAAGGTTTTAATTTATTCCAGGTTTTTTGTATCAGAAGACATTTTGGCTCAGGATGTTATTGCTTTTTGCAGATTATTTTACTTGAAGTTGCATTTCAATAATAGTGTTGTGTCCAGTGTTGGTCAAGAATTTACTTATCATAAATCCAAACTTGTTCCACCTATGAATCATAGCATTCAGTCATTTCAGACTTCTGTTCTCAAAGATTTACATAATTACTCCAGGGACTTCATTTGTCGGCCGAACAATCTCTCAAAGATTGAGATAGATACTCTACGTGAATTAGAAAATAATGAGATTGTTATTTTTTCAGCTGACAAGGGCGGAGTGGTGGTGGTTATGAGTTGGGGCAAATATGATGCTGAAGCACAAAAACAACTAAGGGACAGGAGACATTATTTTAATTTGCCTCTTGATCCCACCTTTAGGTTTAATAAATAAACTGATGAATTCTTGGCCTCTGCAAAGGCTGAAGGTATTATCTCAGACTCTACCTTATATCATCTCACAGTTCCAGATACCAACAACCAATATATTTATTTTCTACCCAAAATCCATAAAGATCTTTTGAATCCACCAGGTAGACCGATTGTTTCAGGCCGAGGATCCATCACTGAGCCTCTATCCAGGTTTCTTACCAAATATTTACAACCACTTTTAAAATGGGTAAGAGCTAGGATTCAGGATACAACTGAATTTTTGGACATCATTTCTGATGTACAATTAGAGGAGTGATGGATCCTTTGTACACTCGATTTTAGTGCATTATATACTAACATTCCTCATCAGGCTGGCATTGAAGCAAATGAATATTGGTTATACAAGTCCATTCTCTACCAACCTGGATTTAACACCTTTCTGATTTGTCCGATGGAGCATGTCCTTACCAAGAATGTTTTCTTTTATAGGGACCAGTGCTACTGGCAGGTGAAAGGAACAGCTATGGGGGCATCTTTCACCCCCATTTATGATGACCTTTTTATGGCATATGTGGAGGAACATCTAATTTATGACAGGTCCCATAACATCTACTTGGATGAGATTGACATCTGGCATAGGTTCCTGGATGACTGCTGGATGGTGTGGAGATCAGATGGGGAATATTTACTGGAATTTGTGGGATATTCAAATGAAAATAAATGGGGTCTACAGTTTACAGCAAATTATAGTGTTGACCAAATAACATACTTAGATGTCCTGGTAACTAGGAATTCGGACCACACTTTACGAACTGACGTGTTTCGTAAATATCCACAATAAAATTCCCTTCTCCACTCCTCCAGCTTTCATCCACCCCACATAGTCAAAAACATCCCAAAATCCCAATTTATCAGAATGAGACATATCTGTTCGGATGATACAACTTATGAGAACTTTGGAAAAGATCTTATAAATAGATTTCGGGATAGGAGTTATAAAATGGGCATGTACTGACAGCAAGCAACTGGACATCAAAACGGTTTGCTCAAATACAAGGAGAAGCAACAATAGCACACTAATTTACCAATACGTTTAGCTACTACATATGGGAGGAATACGGATTTATTAATTAACAGTGTCCAGCAACACCGGAATATTTTGTTAGCTGACAACACTTTATCAAATATCCTTGTGGAGAGATGTCAATTTTCATTTCGCAGAGGTAAAAATATGAGCTCATGTTTTAGTTTTTAAAAAAGGGGCTTGGAATGACAGTCTATAGGAACCAAACAAAAAACCATCACAGGGGATATTTTGACAGGTTGTGCACCATGTGGACACTGCAGTCATTGCATTAATATTGTGAAAACCAAACAGTTTACTAGTAGGAATTCAGGTACTGTTTTTGACATTAAATTTCTTGCAAACTGCAGTAGTGACTGGGTGATATACTTGGTTGTATGTAATTGCTCTGCATTTTATGTGGGACAAACCACCAGACCCCTTAGATTGCACATTATGGAGCATATGAGTGACATTATAAACAGGAGGGCTAATAATGCATTATACAAACATTCGTTAAAACACCCAGCAGCAACATTTAAATTTACTATTATAGATAAAATAGTGGGTAATAGATACTATAAAGCTGGATGGCATTCCATTTTGGATGCAAAGGAGAAAAAGTTGATTATTAAATTCGGAGGGCTTTTCCCACCAGGATTGAATGAACACTTGTAATATGACCAATCAAAAGCTAATTGGATTAGTGAATGACATTATAAAATGAACAATGGTTTGATGAGTTTTTAACACTGAGGAAGGCTATGTAATATCATTAGCCGAAACCAGTCTGTTTCTTTCTGTTGTTCTAATATTTTTTTACTTATATGGCTTAATAAAGGGTCACTGGCACAGTATCATAGTTTGCTGGCTCATCTTGTGGTTCTGAATTCAATAAAGCCTACAAGGCTTGCTAAAACCATTTGCTCATTGCATCACGGTGCTCACACAATGTATTCAATAAGCATCTTCACACATTGTGTAGAGCCACACAAACCGGTAAAGATTGTGGCATGTTAATTACAGCATAAGCAGCTGAACTGTGTGTTAATCAACCAATCCAAGATGGAGAATCTATACAACAGGCTATAAAGCAATTGTGTACACTCAATTCAGGGTTTGGCCTCAAATTCCAAAACATATTGGAATACAGACACGTAAACTACTCTACAAGGAAGGAATGCTAGAAGCTGTTGCTGCTTTTCTGCATGTGTATGTGCAACAGGCCCAAGTCTATGTTGCTGCTGCTGACTGACCATAGTCAAGACGGAGAATGGTACTTACACCCAATTTAACTTTTTATGGTCTGCCTGAGATGGACACACTAGAGTGCTACAGTGTGGATAGAAACACACTGCAGGAACTCTGCAACCTCTGTTGTCATCAATACCTGTGGAGACAAAGGCATGTGTAGCACTTTAACTATTAGCTACAGGAATCTTCCAGAGACCAACAGGGGATATGCTGGGGATGTCACAGGCATCAGCATTCAGGATCCTATGTCAGTTCCTAAATGCTACTTTACAGTAAGCCAGTGACTACATACATTTTCTCCATACACTCAAGGACAGAGCTATGACTATGCAGGATTCCTACCATTTAGCACACTTCCCTGAAGTTCTGGGTGCCATAGACTACATGCACATTGAGATCAAATTACCAACCAGGGAACAAAGAAGGGTGTACATAAGCAGAAAAGGCTTTTAATCCATTAACTGCCAAATCTGCATTCTGGCAGGCTTAGCCATATGTCTTCTGTCAAGCAGAAAGGCACCATGGCAGCTGAATGCCTGCACTATCACTTCATTTTCTGAGTCACTGAAAGGGGGGGTTATGTGGATTTGTAAGCTTGGGTGCCATAACCTTATGTGCCATAAATAGGGAAGGATACAACACATAAATAATCACCTAACTAAAGTGTTAATTACATATGCATTTGTCAGCATTAAGTAGTGGCAACAAGCTTTTCAGTTATTAAAACTCCAGTGGAGGTGCCCCTGAGCCATTTCAGAAGCATAGTACCTGTGTCAGAGACATGTATATTACATTCCTCTGCAAAAACACAGACAATTGTAAAATAATTTTAACAGTAACACTTGTGATGAAAGTTAATAACTTGTCTATCTGAATAATGAAAATGCCTGCCAAAAATGCCTATGCCAACAGTAAAACTATAAGAATTGTATACAGCTAAAGGTTCCCTTTTCTACTGGATATATAAATTGATTTGTTACATGTTACAAAGGCTAGAATATACCTGATAAATGCAAGCACACCTTAGCAAAATTAGAATCCTTCTCTGCACAAAAATCAAAAGGAATAACAATCCTCTGTTTTGTCGTGATACATAATTCTCCTCACCTTCAAGATCCCTAGCTGCACGGCTACCTTTTTATAGTGTAGATTCAAGTCTCTGGGCACAGTGAGAATGCAAATGAGGTGTTAACACATTAGAATTGCTAAATACCAAACGTTTGACTTGGTGTAGCAGATGTAAACATAGTGTGGGCTCTACAACACTGTTAGTTGCAAATGGATTGCAACTGTGAAGGATTAGCAGGAGAGGAAAGGAAGACACAAAAGCAATTCAGAAAACCCTCCCGGCATTGGCTGTATCACACAGGATACACTTACAAAGTGCTGATGCTTTTAAATTGAAATAAACAGCACTCATTTATCATTTATGTTCAGTTGTAGACAAACTCTCCTGCCTGTGCTGATAAATGTTTTTTGCAGTCATGTATTTTTACCATCCAGTTAAAGGAGAATGGTACAAAATGTATTACTGAATGCATAGTTAAGGTAAGGCAGAGATAGGGAAAGAATGAACACCGTACAAAGAGAAGACAGAGCTGCATTTGTGCAAAGATACTCATAACCATTGTGTGATCACTCATTGCACTAAACATGTAAGTCACAAATGTATAACCAAGTGAGAATGTGTAAGCATATGCCTTGTTAATACTGTAGAGGAAATGGGAATTGCTTGTATGCAGATGACTTTCTTTCCTGCTGCAAAGCTGTGTCAGTGGCAAGGAGAGATAATACACTCCCACTGTATTTTGCAGTTTCATTAGTATGTAAGTTCATATCCAGAGCTGTGTAAAATTATTTTACAGGTGTTAAAATGTTAAATTTTAAAATATTAATATTTGTGTGTATGGAGCTTGGTGCACACATAGTGGAAGACATCAGTATTAAATATTTATTATCAGCTTGGATGATATGGACTGCATAAATTACAGCAGTGAATCAGCTGTGTGTTTAGCATACCTTGTAAAGACATTGAGGCACACAGGGCATAAGATAGACAGACCATGGTTCAAGTCCCACATTATTTTTTAAGCATAAATGATATTAAGAATGTTTTACAATGAAAATGTATTTTGCCTTTGCCTGTCTCATTTGCACATTGTCCACCTGTGTGTAGACAAGCCTTAGGGCTGCAGACAAAAATATATTAAATAATGTCTACACTAAGTGTAGACCAAGTGTACACTGTTTTGAATGAACAGACAACACAGGCATAACTCATACCTGCTTCCTCCTAATTTTAATTTTCCTTTTTATTTTCTTGCAACTTTAAATATTGACAGGGATTCATAAAGGTTAGCACAAAGTATAGACTACATGTACACAGTGTAATCTTTCTGAGTGACTAGAAAGCACAGAAAATGTTCTTGAATACATACAGTGTACCCTTAGTGTACACTTAGTGTAGGCTTTATTGAATCTTGCCCTGTTACTTGCAAAAAAGATACATTGTTACTTTTTCCCCTTTTTCCCCTTCCTTCATGCAAACACACTAAGCAGTTTTGTGAAGTGGTCAGCATTCATGCATAGCACTTACATTTAAACAACAAGACAAACAAAATACATTGTAATTTGATAAAATGAAACACTGGTGGTACTAGCTCTGCCTTCCTGCATGTAAACATGCTATGTGGTGTTGCACTACAGTCAGCATTCTGGATAGTAATGAATGTAACCCTGTTGATTAGCTTTCCCTCTGCTAACAGTTGTACATTCAGGGTCACAATACAAGTGAGACAGGATTCTAATCCAGCACACTCCACATTTTATTAATGCTGTTCCACTTAATTTTATACAAAAACTAACAATATAAAGATTATTATACATAATAACTATGTTTAGCAGTTGATATATGAATTATATGTGTGACTGAAGGTATCTTGATAATTATGTTTCTGTAATTAATATTTTTTTCTTCCCTTGGATGGACTTCATGCATTACTGATAGTCATCTACACAACTCATATAAGACAAGTATAGCTGAAAAGCAGAACGTATTGTGAGATATGACCCAAAACTCTGAAGTCTTTCCTGAAAGTACTACAAGTATATGCATTTCCATAATATTGTCACACATTACTCCTTCATCACAGATGAGAATACATAAACCTGGACCTTGTCAGGTCATACACATACAAGGTTAACCGAAGTGTAGCACCACTTAGTCTTTAATGTGTCTATATAATTAATGAGCATATCTGACAACCACTTTGTCTGTGGCAATAAGGAAAAAACACCAACATGGAAGAATATATATTCTCTATTCTACATACATTTGAATCCCACATTGTACACATGACTTTTATTGATGTGTAAGGCCCCACAAAAATATGTGTCAAGTCATAAAATATATAACCCCCAGTTCATGTCTTAAAAGTCAAGTAATTTAACAGGTATAGCAGCAGATAAGCCATGAATTAATGCCAACTGTCACATTACCCTTCCTATTTTGTAATCTGCGTTCTTCTCTGTTTGGCAGTGTTACTCTACACCAGTGGTGCACAACGTCCAGCCCTGTGGCCAAATCCAGCCCTTGACGCAACACCATCCAACCCCCAGAGAGTAACCAAAACATTTTTTAAAAAAGTGAAAAAATGCTATGCCTTACTCCAGTCACACACACTTTCCAGCATGTGCTTACTAACCTAATTGACTGCAGTTGCACACACCTCTAATTTTAACTGTTGAAGTCACTATTCTTTGTTGTTTATAACTTGTAGTCTGTAAACAATAGTAACTTTCTACAAGAGTTTGTAATAAGTCATGGTTGCAACCCAGAATAAAGTTAAATGCAAAGCTGATGTAGAAAACAGGGAATTTCATGACTACTGTCTTAAGTAAAAATGCCAGTCACCTGTACCTATAGTTAACTTGTAATGACTTACTATGTTTTGAGGTGGCCTGCAGATGCATTAAGAATTTATGTAGTGGACCTCCTCACAAAAAGGTTGTGCATCACTGCTCTACACACACCATTGCGCAAACATATCAGAAGACTGAGGACTGCTTATTTTATGTTATATTCTTTTTATTAAATTTTGATTTTACTATTACGTTTTACTGCCGTGGTGGACATCAAGAGTTTTTAGTAGTCATTGCGCAAACATGGTTGTCATGGTTGTGCAGATTTGCGCACTGACTGTAAAATGCAATATGTTGTTGGATGACCTGTACAGACATGGCAGGAGCTGGCAAGGATGGTACTCAATTCAGGGCTCAAAGATGGGCTGTAGAGGAGTCAGTAATTCATTGTACTCCCTGTGAAGTGCCACAGGCGTAGGCTGCTGCATGTAGGCTATACCAAGTCTCAGTATAAACTGGAGGCTAAGAACAGTCTAGCCATGGCTGTTTCCAGTGTGACTGGCATTCCCCACACTGAGAAGCCATGCAGGCATCATTACAATGGCATGAAACAGCACAAGCAGTAACAATTCAACCAGTGGCTGGATGACTTTAGGACTGCTGACACCACAAAATTGTGTAAGTATACAGAT
>NC_056731.1:1661651906-1661784406 GCF_019279795.1 Protopterus annectens | reverse complement strand
AACTATTTCTGTGCACTAAAGTAACTGTGGCTCCAAGTGTCATTCTATTCAAATTTACTTAATAACTATCACCATTGATTTCCCTTTCTGCATTTCTACCATTAATGCTTGCAGTGTGTGCCTGAAATATAATTACTTTAGTTTATGTACAACATTATGATTGTTATACAATAGATTCCCCCTTAAAAGTTTTCATACTGTGTAAGATGATTTTATCTAATGAATGTATTATGCAGCTATTTCAATGATTATTTATTATATGTTATATATTCAATAAATACTATTCTACCATTTTATTACTGAATGACAATATAAACTTCTGTGCTGCAACCATTTTCTTACTAAGTAAAGAATTACTATCTGTAGAGGTAATTTATGTTTCCTAGATACATGGTCAGAAACACAGTTGTTAGTGCCATGGAACTCTTTAGGGCCAGTACACATAGAAGTGAAGAGGGGTTCAATGGGAAATCTCATTTCTGAGGCATCATCATACATAATCTATACTGCTGCTGCATTAAGGTTGTAGTCTATGATTTTAAATGAATAATAAAAAAAACATGGTGTGCTGTATGTTTCTGTAATTAGGTATCCATTTACTAAACAGTTAATAATACATATTACTTCAAATATCAACATCTGTTTAAGCAAAAGTGGTAAATAAACTGTTTATTTTTCTATGTATACTGTTCCTGGGATTTAGAAATATGCCTAGCATGATTGTGGATTACCTTCCATAGGTATATCTCATAATCTTGTAGCATCATGAAGTGCAAAGCTCATCACCAATTAACAAGGTGCTAATTCACAACTTTAATCACAACTAATAAGTAACACCCCTCATGCCAGAAGCAGGACCTGGAGTGAGAGGGGGAAATTTGCAGGTGTAGGTGTGATTCATAACAGAATATCTGATGAGTGCAGAGGATAAACACAGTAGCATAGCTATGGTGGGGTGAGAGGGACAACTGTCCTTGATGCGAAGTGTTGGGAGGGCATGATCACCTCATCCTGATCTGTCCTTAATGCAGTACTACACCTGTGGTCAGTCCTGAGCAATGTATCACTCTGTGTATAGTCTGAACTGTACTAATTGCTTGCTACATTTTAAAAGTAAAAAAAAAAAAAAGAAACAAATTATTATTTTTTTTTTAACTAAAGCCTAAGTGCTGTAGAGATCTGTGCAGGCAGGGTATAAACTGTGGCGTCTAACCTGATGTTGTCAATTTTCATTCTATCCTCAGTCTCTGGGTTTGGATCTGACTCTGATGTTACTATTGCTCATGGTAACCAAAAAACTGTAGAGCTTCTCCCTTATCCATAATGCTCCCTTTCTAAGTACCTCAAATCTCATTCACCGCTATTTGTGGTAGACGTGGTGACCAGTTGCTCTCAATCAGATATGTTTATTTCATTGAATTTAAAACTTCCTTTTCTCTTTTAAATACTTTATTTTTACATTTTCTCTGTTTTATCTTTAGAGTAGCTTATATCCCTTACCTAATGACTGATTTCTTGCTCTTATTTTCCCTTTTCTTTTGTACGAAATTACCTCGAATACTATTGATAGTATTCTTCCCCCTTACACTTTGTGTATTTCTTTTTCACCATTGTTTTTACCATGTTATTATTTTTTAGTTTTTTTTTTTTTTTTTGCTTAACCCTTTTCCTTCTTAGATATAGTAGAAAAAGAAATATGTCCAGCTGGCTTCAAAAAGTGTGAAAACTGTCAGAGTAAAATGCCTTACTCTGATACACATACTTTATGTGTATATTACTTGGGACCCTATCATCTTCAAGAAGATTGCTCTATTCACCACGAGTTCAATGAAAGAGCCTTGGTTAAATGCAGGAAGTAAATATTGTGGGAAGAAATAGCCAGGGAATTGTTATGGCTAGGCTTGTATAGGCCCTAGGACCGATAGCCTAGTACCAACCTATGAACAAGCTGATATGAAAAGGTCTTCTTCCATCAGCTTTCAGTGAGGCATTATCTGGGGCTTCCTCTTCTGACACAAAAAGAGCAAGTCAACTTCATCTACTCCTTCATCATCCTCATCAAAAACTTCTGAAAAATCAAAAAAAAAAAAACAGGATTCTGTTGACTCCAACCTCTCTGTTAGTCATGTCTGGTAAAAGATCTAAACTTTCAGATCCTACAACCTCCTCAGATCTGAAAGTAAAAACAATGACACATATGGATACATCCACTTCTTGGATCTGACATCAGACAAGATTAAACCTAAACCAGATCAGACACTGATTTGACTCCTAGCCATCCTGCTTTTCCTAGGAATCAACACCCCCCCCCCCATTCAATTGACCTGGACCCATTTAGAGTCCTTTCTCCCTTTTTGGAAAGACCAACGTCACCTTCTCTGATGTCTACCCACTCTTCTAGAAGTTTGACTGAAGAAGACATGGAGAGACTGGTGAGAAATTTGTTTGGGTGCAGAGTATGCCAGGGGTTTCTTTGGCTCCTACTCCTTTGGGTCAGGAGTTCCATATATCAGCTATGCCTCTTTTACATCCTCCTCTGACTTTGAAGCTTTGAAGTTCTTGGATCTGAGCTGCACAGGGCTGTCTGCTTTGGATATGAAGATAACTCTATCATCAGATCCATTGCTTGTTCTGAGTTCTTTGGTTCAGCAGGAGCCAGATACTTCTTGGAACCATAGCTGTCTAGTCAACTCCAAAGTGTTGGGATCAAATCCCAAATTTTTGGAGCTATCCCTACACCTAGGGGTTTTGGCTTGGGTTAGCTTGGCTCTAACGTTGGCCTTGGGAGGACTTTCCTCAGAGCAGGGAGGGACTAGGATACAGAGGCTTGCCCTCTCTGCACCAGGGTCCTGTTCCTCTCAGGGAAGGTCAGCTTTTGAAGTTTTGGAGAGAGCTGTGCCTGCTTCAGTGGCTCAGATGGACCCTCCCTCCTTGGATCCTCAGCCTCCTACACTGTCATCACTGCATACAGAGTATCAACCTTTGTCTCCACAGGGACAGCGAGTACTGAAACCCCAGACTTCCCAGAAAGGTATTCCCACTTCTTTTGATACGTCCCCAGAGCATTCCATTGGGGAGTTCCCTAAGAAGAAGTTGTGTAAGATGAATCAGTTGGATTCCCTGGAAGAATCTATCACTGAAGAAACACAGTTTGATGAGGGAGAAGGGTCCTGAAGGTCACCTCTTTACAATGTCTCCTTTGGAGGCATCCTGGAAATTTTAAAACAGAGAGGTGATTGGAAGCACAACAATCCTTTGTCTGAGGAGTCAGTGTACCTGGAGGCTTTTGATACTCACCCATCACCCTCATGGGTGACTCCATCCACCAACAAGCTGATTGAGTTGATCTCTGGATGGGCATGGAAGACCCCTGACACCACTGAGACAATTTCCTGGAGACCAGACAAAATTATTACTGTGGCTGAGGACAAACAATTTTGGGCAAAAGGTGTGCCCATGGATGCCATGGCCATGACAGCAGCCATGAAGAAGGAAATAGCTGATTAAAACTCTTCTATCCATCCCCCAAACAATGTGTCTCAGGAGATGGATAGGTTTGGGAAGTGTGTTTATGCTTCAGTGATCTTCTCCTTATGGTCTCTGAACTTTCTGGCACACTTCACTAGATTACAGAGGGATCTGATTTGAGAGCTTTCGGATACACTCTCAGGATCGGTATCTTAGGAAGTACAAGCTTCAGTCACTTCTCAGTTGGCTGCAATCCAGTCTATTTATAATTCTGCTATGAGGCTCATTTCACATGTAGTTGAAGGAACAAGTGGAGCAATAGGCTCAGGCATTGCCATTAGGAGGCACACCTGGATGCACTTGTGTGACTTTGTGGAGCCTTTCAAGTCTATGTTCATCAATTTGATGGCCCGTCCTTACTCTGCCCTAAAATAAAAGACACATTGTCCAGGTGTGAGAAAGATGAGAAGACCCTATCTGCAGTGGGCATATGTTTCTCCATTTTGCAGAGTTCTTTCTTTAGGAATCAGCAAAGCAGTGGAAAAATGTGGTTCAGAAAATCCCAAGGTTCTTTTCAAGACACAAGTAGAGGCAGTTCATCAGGGGCAGAGGGAGGAACTCCAATGGTAGACACCACCCTTGTGGCAGAGGAGGCCCACAGAGCCAAGGGTCTAGAGATTCTTTCTTTGGCAGAACCTTTCTGTGCTCCTGAGCAGAGGCCCAATTTCCCTCCTCTGGAGGCAATTGGGGGTTGATTATCCCTGCTCTGGGGAGACTAGCTGTAAATAACTTCAGTTACATGGGTGCACCGGATCATTTCCAGAGGTTATATCATACCCTTTTCCTTCCTCTTCCCTGATGCAGAAGAATCCCAGATTTTCCACCCAGTCAGAGGGAACAAGCAGATATTTAGGTACAAAAACTGCTAGAAAAACTAATCATCCAAGCGGTCCCACCAAACCAAAGAGGATCCAGAGCGTACTCAAGATTCTTTTTAGTCCAAAGAAAACAGGGCACTGGAGGCCATTCTTGGATCTCAGCAACTTGAACAAATTTGTTCTATGAAACAAGTTTCAGATGGTCATGGTTCATTCCATTCTTCTGTTTCTGGAAAAGGATGACTGGATGTGGTCAATAGACCTTCAGGATGCATATTATCACATAAAAATGAACAAACAATCCAGAAGGTACATACGGTTCTGGCTGGGAACCAGTCATTTATTTTATTTTTTATTTATTTTACATTTGTTTACCGGGCTAGTCTAACTGGATACATGTCCATTTTCAGTAGAGGCCCGGGGAGAAAAGCTCCTAGGTACATACAGCTAATTAACTTATTTCTATCTATGAATAACACAAATATGCAAAAGAAAAAATACAAAAAATAAGCATAAACAGCACTAAATTACAGGATAAAAATAACAATTCTAACTAAATAATCTGTATAGGATGCAGTTTTTTTTTTGAAGGAGGGGGAGGATCAGAGTATAGAGTAACTATAGAGCTAGTCAGGTTTGGAGCAATGACATAGCCAGTGAGATTTGAGATATACTTTCAGATTGTTTTTGAAACTGGAGAGAGAGGGAAGTGTAGAAATATCATTTGGTAGAAGATTCCAGGCTTTCCCTACAGTATTAGAAAAAAGAGAGTCACTGGCCTTGTTGTTTATTTTGGTAGTATGTGCTAAGAGTTTATGTGAGGACCTTAGGGAATCTAGGTTTTTATAGGGAGTGATTAGTGTGGATAGAGCAGGTGTTTTGGATGGTGTGTAAAGGGTTTTGTGAGCTATAGTTAGTTGATGAAATTTAATTAGGTTCTGTAGTTCAAGCCAGCCTAGCTGTTTTAAATTGAGGCAATGATGGGTTCTAAAAGGGTTTCCTGTGGCAAATCTGGCGATGTTATTATAGGACATTTCCAGTTTGCTGAGATTGTTTTTAGAAAGTTTAGTAAAGATGGGTGAAGCATATAGAAGAGGAGATATTAGATGTGTGTGTGCTATTGTTGTACGAGCAGAGGGTAGGAGAAAAGATTTAATCCGATACAGGGAGCCTAATTTTCTATTAACAGATTTAATAGTATTGTTTATATGTATATCAAAGTTTAGTTTATTGTCGATGGTGACTCCTAGCAGTTTAGTGGTAGGTTCTGGGGATATAATAGTATTGTTGGTGGAAGTGACTGAGAAATCTAATGTGGGGAATTTACTAGTGGGAGAGAAAAGAAGGAGTTTAGTCTTTTTGGGGTTTAAGAGAAGGCATCTATGAGTGAACCATTTCTCAACTGTGTTGAAGACTTGTTGGGTAAGGTGTAGGAGGTCTGAAGAGGATGAGGCTGAGCATATAAGTGTGGAATCATCTGCATATTGTATACAAGAGGCTTGAGGGATAGCCAGGTAGAGGTCATTGATGAAAATGGAAAAAAGTAGAGGTCCAAGGATGGAACCTTGGGGGACACCTAGGTTGACTGGTAGGTGGGTAGAGAGAGACTTGTGCCATAGTACGGCCTGCTGTCTTTTGTCAAGGTAGGACTGGAACCACTTAATGGAGGATGTGTCAAGTGATAGGGATTTTATTATGGTGATGAGAATTTGGTGATTCACCATGTCAAAAGCTTTAGATAGGTCAATGAATAGGGCAGAAGAGAGTTTGTTTAGACTACGGTGTTTGTTGATAATATCTGTAAAGGAGAGAAGGGCAGTGGAGGTACTATGTGAAGGTCTAAAACCATGCTGGCAGTTAGCTAGAAGATTATTTTGTGTTAAATGTTGAAGTAGTTGTTTATGGATGCATTTTTCCATAATTTTAGCTATAGGTGAGAGGAGGGCAATTGGTCGAAAGTTGGAAAGTTCAGTAGATTGGCCACCTTTGTGGAGGGGGATAATATGGGAGATTTTCCAAATGGAGGGGATATAGCTTTCAGTAATGGTTCTGTTGATTAGGATTGATATAGGGTAGGCAATGGATTTAGCGGCTAGTTGCAGAAATTCTGCAGGTAGTTGGTCTGCTGAGGGAGAGCATGGTTTCAATTTCTGAAGGAGGGTAAGTACATATGATGTAGGGATGGGTTGAAGTTGGAAGGAAGGAGAAGAGTTTGTTTTATTAGTAGGTAAAGTGAAATTATCAGGTGAGAGCTGGCTAGCTAGTGTTTGTATAGTGTTAGTGAAGAATGTGTTAAATTCATTAGCTATATTTATTGAAGTTTTGTGTTCAGTATTTTGAGGGCTAGGAGTGGTAGTCATTATCAGTTCAGAGTAAGTAGTGGCAGCTCACTTGAGACTATATGGATTCCGAGTGTGTCCATATCTAGATGACTGGCTCATTTCCACCCCAACTAGGCATCTTTATTTTTATTTATTTTATTTATTTTATTTTACATTTGTTTACCGGGAAAGTCTGATTGGACACAGGTCCATTTTCGGTGGAGGTCCGGGGAGAAAAGCTCCACATTGCAATACATTACATGAGAGTAAAAAGAAGTAGAACATACATACATATGGCATATATATATATATATACACATCAGGACAACATGCTAGTGATTAACATTTCTTACAGTAGACAATCAGAGGTACATTTTTTTTTTCTTTTGCAGTTATAAGTTTTGTAAGGTAAATGTACACGGGTTTGGAAACTTTCAGGGGAGAAACTGTTTATACATAGCTGTACCCTGACAAATTCTCTTGGTATGGATTGGCCTGGTGAGTGGCTTGAGCATAGCAAGTTACTTAGATAGTGGGTTTTCAGGAGTTTTTTGAATTGACTAAAGGAGGTGGTAAAAGTTATTTGGCTTGGTAATGTGTTCCAGGTTTTGGCAATGGTGTTGGTAAAGAGGGACATACCAGCTTCGTTTTTATGTTTGATGACACTTAATGAGCTTCTGGTTACTAGATCTTAAGGCTCTAAAGGGAATGTGGGGCTGAATTAGGTGCTGAAGAGCTGGGGTTATCTCAGGAAGGTAGTAGAGTTTGTGTGCTATAGAGAATTGATTGAGTAGAAGTATATGAGGCAACTCAAACCAGCTGAGTTGCTTAAGGGATAGACAGTGGTGAGACCTATATGAGGCTTCAGTAGCAAACTTGGCAATCTTGTTGTAGCAAGAGTCCATTTTATTTAGATCAGTTTGGCGGAGTTTGTCATAAACTGTTTGTTCCTGTAGAGGAGACCAAGTTTTTTATTAATTTTCTTAATGGTTTGTGCTATGTGGATGTCGAACCTCAGGTTATTGTCTATTTCTACGCCTAGCAGTTTAGTGTGTGTGGTTGGACTGATTTGAATGTTTTCTTTGGAGTTAATGGTGAAATCATTATTTAGGGGAGGAGCTCTTCCAGGGCTGAAAAGAATTAGTTTTTTTTTTTTTTTGGGATTAAGAAAAAGCTTGATGTTAGTAAACCAAGTTTCGGCTAGGATGAAGTTATTTTGGGTAAGGATTTGCAGTTCACTAAGGGTAGGGGCAGCAAATATGAGGGTGGTGTCATCTGCATATTGTACTATTGAAGCAGTGGGAAAGGATGAAGAGATCTGATTAATAAACAGAGAGAACAGCAATGGGCCAAGGATGGATCCTTGAGGGTCGCCTATGGTTACTGATAACAAGGGGGACAATTGGTCCTGCCATAGGACTGCTTGCTGACGGGCAGATAAGTAGCTGTTGAACCATGATATAGAGGATGGACTTATATTTAGGGTATTATTGAAGGTAAAGAAACAGCATTCTCCAGATATGCTTGCATCTAGGGATAACTGTAAGCCATGAGAAATCCTATCTAGAACCCACTCAAAATTTAAACTTTATAGGAGCAATTCTCAACACAAAAGAAACAATGGCCTCACACCCCCCCTAGCAAGAGTTGAAACAATCAGGTCACAAGTCACAAGAATAAGCTGCAGCAACAAAATCTCCACTTGACTGGTTCTTCAGACTTTAGGATCAATGGAAGCAGCAATAACATTAGTCCTGCTAGCCAGATATCATATGAGAATCCTATTAGCACAGTGGTCTAACCCTCTACAACCAATGTTGACTCAAATAAAGATCACAGATATTTGGAAGAAAATATCTCAAATGGTGGATTTAATTAGGTCAGTTACTACAAGGTTGCCCATTTGTTCTTCCCCAGCCAAAGGCCACAGTGAGCACTGATGCTTCCCAGCTAGTGTGTGGGGAGGAATTTTCTGGACAAAACAGAGACCAACTTGCATATCAACGTCCTAGAGATGAGATCAGTGCTCTTAGCACTGCAAGCTTTCCAAGATGCTCTTCCCTTAGGAATGATTGCTGTTCAATCAGACATGTCAGCAGTCTAGTATATTAACAAACAAGGAGGAACCAGATTTTACCCCCTGTGTCAAGAAGCTGTCAGAGTGTGGCAATGGGCGAACTCTTCCAACCGCTTTCCCATTGTTGCGCATATTCTGGGGAAGTCCAATGTGATAGCAGACAAGCTGAGCAGGTGCATTCTTCTACTCCATGAATGGCCCCTCAATGAGAATGTGACAGAAAGGATATTCCATCGATGGGGTCAGCCTTGCTGTGATATTTTCACCTTTCCCCTAAACAGCAAGTGCAGCAACTACTTCTCCCTGATGCCCCCAATTGGAGAGTCACCGAGGGATGCTGTCTTTCATGATTGTCACCCCGGTCTCTTTTATCCCTTTTCCCCAACTCCATTAATCCCAAAATGTCTGCAGAAAACAGCCAGGTTGAAGAGCAAAGTAATGCTCATTGCACCATATTGGCCTCAACAGATTTAATTCCCCTTCCTATGGCCTCACTTACTTCACCAACCAGCAATTCTGGATCCAACTCCAGACCTCCTTTCTCACCCAATGGGCATGATTCACCCAGACATATCCAGTCTCAGGTTGATAGCCTGGCTTCTCCAATTCCACTAATAGCCAGGCAACTTATGCTCTCTTCTCCAGTCTGACACATACTCTTGTCTTCTCATAAACCATCTACACATAAATTATTTTCCAGTAAATGGAAAACTTTTGTTCACTGGGCATTACAAAATAACATTGATCCCTTCTCTGCTGCGATTCATGATATACTTGATTTTCTACCCCAACATTTCAAAGAAGGGCTGTTTTCTTTGACTATTGATTACATTGGTTTCCAAGATTCCTCATTTGCTTCACATAAACTCTGCAAAGCATTTCTGAGAGGAACTCTACTTTTAAAGCCCCTTTATAAAGACCCTACTCCACCTTGGGACCTAAATTTAGTGCTGCAAGCCATTATAAACTCTCCCCTTGAACCAGCAGCCAAGTACAGCCTCAAATTCCTCTCTTGAAGACTATTTTCTTGGTAGCCATAATTCTGCAAGGAGAATTTCAGACTTCAAGCCTTATCGCATCTATATCATCTTGTCAAAAAACTAAAATGTCGAACGGCAATATGATCCTAAATGCCAGACATCAAAATTGTTCTTGTGGTGGGCTGTGCCCCCCACTTCCCTGCTAATTTTATATACCAACTTCGAGATTGCACTACAGTGAGGAAAGGGCAAATTACCTGATCCTCACTGTACCACGATCCCACAACAACACTTTTGATGTACGGCATTTGCAATAATATTGCCGTTCGACATTTTCAAAATTCGATAACGTGAAGTAGACTCACCTTATCTTGCCAAGCAGCAAATTTGATTTTTACAAAGATAGTATCTCTTCATACAAATCCATCTTTTGTACCAAAGGTGGTCAGAGACAAATATCAGTCAGTCCATCAATTTACCAGTATTTTTTTTCCAAAATTTGAAAACAAAGGTGAATACTTGTTTCATTTATTAGGTTTTCACAGACAATTGCATTTTTACCTCTATAGAATCAAACGTGTCAGGAAATCTGGCCAACTATTTGTTTCCTTCTCAGATGTTAAATTAAGTAAACCAGTCACCAAAGTAACCTTGTCTAGATGGCCTACCAGTTGTTTTACTTTCATTTATGATCGTTTGGGCAGAGCTTTTCCAAAATAATTATGAGCCCATTCTACCAGAGCAATGACAACTTCATCTGTTTTCCAGACTAGAGCCTCTATGGATGGCACTTGTGCAGAAACAACTCAGGCTACTCTTCATACCTTTGTTACTCATTACAAATTGGAGCTGGTCTCCAGGGCTAGAGCATCATTCAGTTCAATGGTGCTGAGGAACATCCTTCCTTGAGTCCACCAAGGATCTAAGGTAGCTGGCGACTCTGTCCCATAGGTTGAGGATAGAATGAAAATTGACATCAGATAAAGAAGCTATGTATTCACCATAATGTTTCATCTATGTTGTTCATTGGTATTCTTCCTCAGCTGCCCAACCACCAGCCCCCTACCTTTGAACTCCTAGATGAACGCGTATCTTATGGGGGTGCTTACGTTGTACTGAGCTCCAGATATAGTCTAGCTGGAAACTTACAATATTTTCTTTTATTTCTATTAGCAAACAAGATCTGAGGTACTTAGGAAGGGAGCATTATGGGTAAGGGAGAAGCTCGAGAGTTTTTTGGTCACCATGAACTCTAGTAACGGCCAAGTCGAATCCGAGGGATAGGATCCTAATCCATAGGGTGAAGAAGAATAAAAATGGACAACAGAGATGGAATATTATGGTAAGTATTTTTTTTTAACTAAAACATACTGCTTTGTGCAGTCACGGTATAAACTGTAGTAACTGTTTGATCAGTTTAAAATAAAAATGTTTTTGTTAATAAAATATATTGAAGAGCTATGGGGAGGGTTAAATCTAACTATGATAAGCTAATCACAATGTAGCAATTGCATGACTGGCTTATTATAGTGAAATGCTCTTTTTTTTTGCTCTTCACTTGAACAGCTGAGGGGGTGGCGCACTGGTTCATAATACTGGCCTAGGGTGCAGCTTGAACCACTTGGGCTTCTGGATGTACGTGCCACAAAACATGCAGGTGTACTAAGAATCAAGAATATGGAAAAGGCAGCATGCTATTTTAAAGGAACCCCTGCAGTGCTCAATTTTGTTTGTTGTCCATAATGGAGGGGTGGGGGGTGGAAGTATAGGACAGTTGGACAAAGGGCTTGAAAGTACAGTAGAAGCACAAAAGGGAAGCAGAAAAGGGAAGGGAAGGAAATACTGGGACTGGGAGAGGCAGCAGCAGTAAAACTTTTTTTGTGAGACAGGTGCCTTTTTTACTTAAAGAAGGAAAGCTGGGGAAGCATGGAAGGAAAGGTGAAGGTAAGGAAAGAGTGTGAGGGTCCATAGCAGCTGCAAACACACAAACGTAACACAGAAAAAACCTGACAGAGAAGGGGCTGACACATTGAGGGAAAGGGAGGACAAGTTTGTCAGAGATATGCAAACAAAGGTAGGACAATGGTGATGGAGAGGACTGGACTTTGAATAGGGAAGGGCATTGACACATAAGGGAGGGTAGCACTTGGATGGAGTGAGGGTGGGTATAGCCTTTCATATTACACTGCATGTGCAACACCAAGATTGAAGTCAGGCAGCACCCTGTACTGTACAAGTGCAATACCCGGGGTGAAATTGGACAACACCCTCTACCTTGCATGTGCAATACCCAGGGGTCTATATTATATCATCGAACGCTTAAAAAAGCGAACGCTGATTGATCGACCTAACTTAAGCAAAAGCTTACAATCTCGAACTATGAGATCAGCAATTTTTTTCCTAGGGAAACAAATCGCTGATCCAAAACACATACACACAACACAAGCACACCAAACAAACAGAAATCCACACACATACACCTAAAATCTGATACCTAACCCTACACTAAACTATGCACACACCACTAACTACCCACTTCCCTTAACCCAAACCCTAACCCTAAGGTCCGTCACTATCGCACACTCACCTCACCCGCTCCCTAACCCTAACTCACTTAAATCCGCCCTAACCCTTATGTCCACTCAATCGCACACACACCTAACCCGAGCCCTAACCCTAACTCACCTAAATCACCCTAACACTCACATCCACACAATCGCACACTTACCTGAATCCGACTGGTAGTTTTCCACCATAACACTGAAAATACTGAAGTAACAAAAACGGACAACCGAATTCTTTCCCTAGGAACAAATTCGAGTTTCTGCTGCTTCGATATTTTGCAGTTTCGTGAAAATAAGTTCGATCAATCAGCGTTCGCTTTTTTAAGCATTCGAGGATATAATATAGACCCATACCCAGGGGGAAATCAGACAACACCCACTACTGTGCATGTGTAATACCCAGAGAGTAGTCGGATAGCACCCACTATTGTGCAGATGCAATACCCAGAGGGAAATTAGATAGCATCCTCTACTGTGCATGTGCAATACCCAGGGGGAATCAGAAGAATCCTCTACTGTGCATGAGCAATATCTGGGGGGAAGTCAGATAGCACCCTCTACTATGCAGGTGCAATACCCAGGGGGAAATCAGGGAGCACCTTGTCCATACTCCAAACTGGCCCTGCCTGATGTGTTGCTGGCAGGGGCACACACTAATATAGTTCTACAAGTAACAAGAAGAGCATTTCCAGGCATCTGATGTGGGTATCTGGATGTTGGAGCAAGAGTTCCGCCATAGACTCTATATTATTTCTCTGCTTTTCCACACTCACTTCCCTATCAGACTCTCCAGAGGGACCAACTGCACTCCCAATCAGTGAAGCATGACCAGGGGCAAGTGATGTTACTGGGCTATTCATAGCAGTAGTCACTGAAGGGAGCAGCTTGTGATGTAGGTTGGAAAGATGCAGTGGATCTCTGGGCCTGTTCAGGGATTGTACATCTTGGCCCTGCCACTGGCACTGTCATGACAGCTTGCAAAATAAATGGAGAAAAATGGTATAACAGACATAAAATATTGATTAAAAAAAAGAAAGGTGGAAAAGGAAGAGGAGAGACAGAGAAAAAATAGCATGGCATCAACATAATTAAGCCATGAAACACATGTCTAAGGATATCATACAGACAAGTAAGGACTGCTGCATAAAACTACAAATCTGGCTAACTGTATAATGTTAAGGCTGTTGTGCTACGATGCGCTATCTTAAAAGGATTGTCACAGGTAGCCACCATGACAGGTTTGATGTTGTGCTTGTGTCAGTCACTTATATGAATATTATTCTTCCTAGAATGTCATGGGACATCACTGGGAGTCATTTGTCACCTGACATTCTATATCCTGTAGTTCAACAATTACATGTACACAGGCCTAAAACTGCAAAGGTCAGACACACACAAGTTTAATAACTTTATTTTTAATACTTTGAATAGTATACAAATTGCACTAAAAATGTCTGTACATCTAAGCTGACCCGCACTTATCCATCAAGGGTGACTCACATGCATGTTGCTGTCAGATAACTAATACAATAGCATTGTGTCTCAAAACAATTTTAACTACACAAAAAAATTAAGTAACAGAATATGCAGCCTTTCACTTAGAAAACTTTTCATTCCACTTCTTATATAGAAGACAATTCTCATGCATGGCCTCTTAAGCTGTAGAAAAAATATGACATTAAGTAACATGCCTACAACCCATTCTGTGCTAAGCAAACAGCCATATTATTTCCGTAAACTGGAAAGATACTTGCAATACATCTCAGGTGCCCTCAATCCGACCTCTTCTTCCCACTGGCTAAGGTCAGAATATCACCTCAGCAGGCCAATGTAGTGGTACTTTCATCTCCCGCCACTCTGACAAGACATTGCCAGGCATCCGCCTTATACTGTGAAACTTCATAGGTGCCCCCAAGCAGGTGCTCCCAATGGTCTTTATGTAGAAGATACAGGAACATCTTTGATTCCTTGTTGCACCACCAGGGTGCCCTAGCACACACAGTGACATCAGAGTCCATGGCCATTCAGCAGGTTTCATTCCTGTGAATTATGGCTGGCCTCTCACAGTCATGCCTGAAGTTTTATTTATTTATTTATTTAGCATGTGTCATACAAAATAAGGTAGCTTGGCTGTGTAACCTCTGGCAGGTTGTCCAATATGTAGTGTGGAAAAAGGTGCATTAGGGTAAAAAAAATAAAATAAAACGTGAAAAATGGCATAAAACGTATGTAGTGTTTAGTGTAATGCTTACATTTAACAACAATTTGCACTTTAGTACATCCATTAGCTGCAAAACTTACATATGAGGCAAGATGTCCCTGTTGGGGTCAGTGACTTGTTCATGCATGCTCAGTACATTCCACAGATGCTCATTTTGGTGCACAAGACCAAGAGAGCATCTTAGCATGAGTATGCTCATGGGCACAATGTGTAGAAAGACTAATTTAGTAGCACTAATGAGTTTTAGCATAGCTACCTCACTCATATGCTTTGATGCTTGAATAAGCCTCATTGTACTATTGAAGATTGCAGACAGGCAACTGAAAATGTCATTGTCACAGATCTGCAAGCTGCATGTAACAGACGTTACACTTCACGTTTGTGAGGTAGGCCTGAATGTTTACAACTTTAACTTAGATTCCCTGCCTCCAGCAGGCATTGCTTTGAAAAACTGCCCAGGCAATGTGTTCCATGAAAGAGTGGTGCCATCTGTAATCTACAACTGAAGTAAAGTATAGCTATGTGAAATGTGTCGATTAAAAGGGGGCTACCCTGGGTCAAATGGCTTGACATAAATGAGCAATTCAGCATTAAAGTTAGAAAACTTAGATTTTGGAGGTAATGCGTACTGATATTGTGAAAGATAAGTGAAGCAAGACTTTTGCGGGTGTCAGGTATATCTGATACCTATGATCAGATAATGTCATGTGATTCCCTGTACAGGACGTTTGTAAATTTCTCAGTACATGTAGGCTCTGATAACTTTAATTGAAGTCCTGCACTTTTTCAAATATGATTTCTGTACTGGGAATGCGAGATGAAAGTTTTCTAAGGTATCACTTGTATATAACAGCACGATACATTTCATGTATTCATACAAGTTTTGTGAAGATGATTGTTACGGCTTTATATATGCATTATGACTGTTTGCCATTAATTGCATTACAGATTGTTATGTAATACCAATGCTATGTAATAACTGGATAATAGGAGGATCTTAGTTTCCCAGTAATATAAACGTAGTATAAACATTTAGTAAAAGTATTCAGGAAATCATATTCCACAAAAACAATGCAGAGAGCAATAAAAACACAGTGGTTGCAACTGACAATCTTTATTTACAATGAAATGTTCATAAAAACTGATAGTTAAGTGCTTTTGTCTCACTAAACTGGGGACTTCAAAAGAACTATCATTTAGATGAACAGCTTCACTTTTAAAATGTGCCATTTTAGTGATCATCAATGAGAATGTTACCATGACAAAACAATAACTTGTCGTAAAGGCAAACTTGCTTAACATAAGTCAGGCTTGTTCCTTTAACAAATTCCTAAACCAATAACTATATAACCACCAATACTTAAAGTGGAACAATTACACTATATCAAAGACCTTGATGTTGAAAAGCTATTTCCTGAATAATTTTACTAAATGTGTATACTGCATTTATATCAAGAGGAAACTCAAAGCCTCCTTGTTGACCATTACACAACATTATGTAGTTTACATATACCCGGATAATGTCATTGATCTGGGAGGTAACAAGCTTATGGGACAGGAAACACAAAATGTGTTTTTGTGACTGCGTGGCACAGCATATAGCTCAGACAATTAACAGTCTCCCAATGGGTGAGGTATCCACACAGTAGTAAAGCTACCAAAAGGCTCCTTCTCCACACTCCAAACAAAACTAAGAACCAGGGCAGGCAGCAAAAAATGAGGTGGAAATAGGCTGTCATACAATTCACTTTAATACTAAGCATTTTCATCTCTGCTAAACTTAAACATGATTCTTCATCAGAGTAGAAATAAACATGCAAAGAGAAAATGGCTATTTAAAATTAAAAACACCAATCACAAAGCACATATAATGAATATTAAACAACTTCAATCATACCATATAAATACATGGTAAAAAATGAGGGTAGTCCAGAAATGCCACAATAGCACGTAGTTACAACTAGGACTATTCATTGAAAGCACATTTTACTGAAAGTCAAATGACTTTGCACAAATCACTGAAAGCTCAATTCACTGAAAACACAATTCACTGAAAGTTATATATGGCCTTTTCCCCCACTGTAGTGTGATCCTGGAGTTAGTATATATAGTAAGGGGGGTGTAGGGGGCATAGCCCCCTACATAGTTTGGATATATATAATGTTCAGAAAAGAGTAATTTATTGGAATTGCAAGTATCCATGTATTTAGTTCAAAATATTTAAAATAGGTGGGGGGTGACCCCTCCTACACCCCCCACTGTGGGGGGTGGTGCCCCCCACAGCCCTCCTTACTATATATACTAACTCCAGGGTCGCACTACAGTGGGGAAAAGGCCATATATAACTTTCAGTGAAATGTGTTTCAGTGAATTGAGCTTCAGTGAATTGTGCACAGTCAAATGTGTTTCAGTGAAATGTGCTTTCAGTGAATAGTCCTAGACCCATACATATATATATATATATATATATATATATATATATATATATTTTTTTTTTTCTAACTACGTACTGTTGTGGAGTTTCTGGACTACCCTCATTCTTCTTCTGTGGTTTTATTCTGTTTTTGTAGTGCATGGTGAAAAGTATTTTGATGAAAAAAGCACTGTGACTTAAAATGTTTTACGATAAAATGTAATGAGTAAGAAAAACAGTCTGACTGCCACAGTCAAAAGCACATACTTTAGTAAAAATAAATCCAAAAACAATACCTCTAGTTGAAATACTTTCATGGTTGCTGGTGTGTTTTTTCCATTTATTTTATGATAAAAAATAGTTTAATTCCTAAAAGACTGATCAACGTAAAACCATTGGACTACTAAAACAACCTAGAAAAAAATATATAATTCAAGTATTACAAGATCTAATTTTTTAGGACAGTTTTTAAAGAAAGACTATCATTCAACCCTGGTGAATGGCTGGCATTTAGCCTAATTTGCCACTAATGCTCTTTATATTTTCAGAGATTTTCAATATCACCACCTCTAGGGTTTGGGATTATTCTGCTGATGATAGTAAAAAGAAATGTATTAAAATTGTCACAAGCCCATATAGGGCATTGGTGTTTTTTCTATTTTTAATGTCTCTTATTTGTTCACAAATTCTAGCTTTTAATTTTCTTTTTGTCTTGCCGATGCACAAGGATATACATGAGACACAAGTGGCTAAATACAATACCACCTGAGTATCACAGTTGACATGTCCAGGACAGCTAATAGTTCAGTGATAGCGTTTTACACTGACATAAGATTTGTTGTTAATAAATCTGCAAGTTTTACATCTCCCACATTTGGCCATCTTAGACCTATAACGGTCATAGTTCTTAGTGGTTCAGCGTCCACTAATTATTTTAAGTTCTTACCCTACTAAAAACCAAATGAGGTGTTTCTCCTAACCTCCTCTTTATTCCTTGGGTGAAAATCAAATTCCAGTTGGAGGTCAAAATTCTTTGGATCTTATAGGCATCCCTGTTGTAGGGAATACTCATCCCTCCAGTTTTTAACATATCTGGTTCTCTAGGGTTATCAATATTAGATATATCTTTGGGATGTGTTCCCAATATGGGTGCATATTTTTCCTTCCTTCCTTGAAAAAAACAGCATTCCTTTTAAATTTTCAAGGAGGGTTTGTGGGTAACCTCTTTTTTTAAACATTTCAATCGACTTCTTCACCTCACCATCAAATATAGCGTCATCCGTAATCAGCCTTTAGAGTTATACTAACCGACCTTTGACAATGCTTTTTTTTCTGAAAATATGGGTGTCGACTAGTAAAGTATAAATAATCACTGGAAAATGTTTCCTTCCTGAAGAAAGTGAAATAGTACTTCATATTCTCAATGTCTTTATAAAGAATGAGATCCAAACATTCTATCTTATTGAAGGTCTTTTTTTATGCAAACCTTAAAAATTCAGTGGAATCCCCACAATAAGTAACAAAATCTTCCAATTGTAGCTCACTCCCATGCCATAAAATAAGGGTGTCATACAGAAATCTAGTATAGGCTTGGATGTGATTGCATAAAGGGAAGTTGAACACAACCTCTTTTTCCTGTGCTACCAGTACAATATTAGCACAAACTGGAGCACATTTTGCACCTATGGCTACTCCTGTCATTTGGTGAAAGTATTCACCCTCAAAAAACACAAAATTGTTTTAATATTCATTATATCTGCTTTGTGATAAATAGCCATTTTCTTTTTGCATTTTTACTTTTACTCTGATGAAGTTTCATGTTTAAGTTTAGTAGGGATGAAAGCACTTAGTAATAAAGTGGATTGTGCAAAAACATGCTTCCTCCTGTTTTTTGCTGCCTGCCCAAGCTCTTAGTTTTGTATAGTGTGTAGGAGACTTTTGGTTGTCTGAGGAGCATGTTTGTGCTCTCTGTGTATGCGTCTGTGTGAGGACCCTACCTTACAACACACAAAAAAAGCATGCTAGTTGTTGCTGCTTCAAGGACAATAGGTACTGAGATTCAAACCCAGCCCTCCCAGTTGATCTTGAGATTTATGCAAACAGATTGCACTCAATAATGAGTGGAGTTGTGGGTAGCAGCTTAGACTTTAGCTGGTGCATATTGGGGGAAGAATTATGTGAGTCAACTGTTTAAGGCATCAACCGTAGTGCATAGTATCCTTGCAAAAAGAGAACACAGACCACAGACTGTGTGTCAGGTCAGGGATGACTACAAGACAGTCAACTAGGTGATTTGGTCACATTTCCACAAAACATAGTGGTCATTTGCTGATGCCAAGTTGGAATGTGTCCTGTTGTCCAGACTTGGTTTCCTGGGATAGCTCTTTTGTGTGAAAGCTGGACATACAACCAATCAACCTGCCAAAAATAAAGGACTGCTGCATTAACTAGGCTCATTGATGGGGATATAACTTGAAAGTCCGTACCACGATGATAAAGAGGAGACAAGATATTGTGCAAATACAGAGGTGATGGTGAAAGGTTCATAGGTTCATAGGTTGGTACTAGGCTATCGGCTCTAGGGCCTATACAAGCCTAGCCATAAAACTTCCCTGGATATTTCTTCCCACAATATTTACTTCCCTGGATCCCTGTCTAGCAGGGGGACTGACATGATCACTGGGGTGAATTTTTTATCTCCCATCCAATCATCAAGGTTCCTTTTAAAGAGGGCCAAGGAGGCACTTTGCTTGACATGTATGGACAGTCTGTTCCAGAGTATAGGGAGTCTCTGTGTCAGGAACCTATCCCTCCAGCATGTTTTGTTCATTGTGATGACAAGGTTTAGATCTCTGGAACGTGTGGCTCTGAGGGATTGAGATTTCTTTAAGTGGAGCATGTCCAAAGCTTAGGGTTTAACATGGCCTTGTATGTTAAGCAAAGATCACCTCTGAGTAGACGATATGCCACAGAGTATAGCTGGAGTTCTTTTAGACGGTCAGCATAGGGCCTCTGCTTTAGGCCTGTGATTCTTTTAGTGAGGTATCTCTGTGGCCTTTCCAGCTGTTGCAGATGTCTTGTGAGGTACATACCAAACGAGGAGTTGTACTCTATAATGGGTCTAATGAGGGATGAGTACAGAGGGACAATGACCTCCTTTTTTCTGGATGAAAAGCCATTAGTGATGAGGTGTGCCACATAGAAGGATTTTCTGACTGTTGTGGCGATGTGGTTATCGAAGGTGAGACCACTGTCCACCTGTGTCCCTAAGTCTCTCATCACACTTTTGGTGTTTAGTGTACTGCCACCTATGTGGTAATTCATGGGTACATGTTTTTTCCCAAAGGAGATAACTATACATTTCTTGGCATTAAGCTTGAGCCCATGGCTCTGGCACCAAGCATCTGTTTCTGTAAGGCCCTTTTGTAGAATATCCATATAATTTGGGGATTCAATAATGGCTCCCAATTTGCAGTCATCTGTGAACTTTGTTAGCCAGAGTCCCTTAGTGCTGGCCTGTACTTCAGAGAAGTAGATGGCAAACAAGAGCGGTCCCAGGCCTGAATCCTGAGGTACTCCACTTGTCACTTGCCTGGAGCTGGATTTGGAGTTGGCTACTTTTACAGTCTGGGTTCTGTCAGCAAGCCAGTTGGTGACCCATCGAGTGACGTAGGGATTTATGCCCAGCTTAGTAAGTTTATCTATGATTCCAGAGTGGGGGATTGTGTTGAAGGCCTTGGTGAGGTTCAGATAGGCTGAGTGGACTGCTTTACCCTTGTCCACAGCTCTGCAGACTGATTCGAAGAAGTCAGTCAGGTTCAGGAGACAAGATCAGCCCTTCATGAACCCAAACTCTGTGGGGTCCAGTGTTTGAAGGTTGCCAATGTCTTTGTTTATAAGTTCCATGATAATGCATTCCATGCCCTTGCAGATCAGGCTCATCAGACTGATGGGACGGTAGTTCCTGGGATCCAAGGTGGATCCCTCCTTGTGAAGTGGGATAACTGTAGCTGTGCACCACTCAGTGGGCTTGAAGCCTGAGGTGAGGCTATGATTAAACATGACACTTAGATGAGGTGCCAGTCCATTTTGTATTTCATGTAGTACACAGCCCGGGATGTCATCTGATCCCATGGATGCTGTATTCTTAGCTTTGGAGAGTGCGGTTTCTACTTGTGTGGCCGTGATTACCGGAATTTGGCAATCTTTTAGTATTGAGATGGGCCCTTTAGGGGGAGAGAGGGGAGTGAAGATGGCACTAAATTGATCTGCCAGGATATTAGCAATATCCTTGGGATCAGTATATTTAATGCCATTCTGTTGTAGCTCAGAGCAGATCTGAGCATTGCCATTTAGATTCTTGACATAACTATAGAATGCCTTGTGGTTGTCTTTGGAATCTTTGGCAATTTTATTTTCATAACTAGTTTTGATGCACAGGCTGGTCATGCTATGCATCTGATGTCACCATACACATGCAGATCAGGGGATGTACAGAGCAAAGTCATCATATATTACACACACTGAAGGACACAGTGACAGGTGGCTACAACATTATATCATGGGATAGGGTCCCATGTGGTGAACATTGGAGCCATGAAGTCTGGGAGATTGTGGAAAGTTAGGGATCACAACCTCCTGTGGTGGGATTGAGACTGCCACAACATGATTGTTGCTGGTGTCCATTTTGTCAGCTTGCAGTATAGGATCTGGAGCCAGTCTGTTAAAGAGAAGTGGTATGACTATAGGAGGCATCCCATGTGAAGAACAATGTCACCTATAACCTCTGGTTACAGGGCTTTTTCTCAAAGGTAGCACTGATGCCATCTCACTAATGGTAAGTGTAGTTTGATGCAGGATTGTTTGTCTGAACTCACTTTGACTGATAAATTGCACTTAAGTTATTCTGAGTGATTGCTACTGTTTACTGCTTTATGTGCGCATTTCAGTGAATATTTTGTAAAAAAAAAATCTTCTTCCTCTCACTGTTATTGTTGTAAATATGTCCTGAAATTGCCTTTTACAAGAGATTTCCAGCTAATTGTTTAAGTGGTTTGTGCTAGCTAGGATCAGGTTTATTCATCTTCTGACAGGAGGTGTTTGCCTGGTCTATCTGAATTGAGAAACACACAAAATAAGTCATGATGTAGTCATTTTATTGGCCAGAGGGCTCATTAGCTAGTTTTCTGTTTTTCTGTCCTGCTACAAATTTTGTGCATTTATGTCGGTTAGCAGTGTTGTGTACAGTAGCAAACATCTAGAAAGCGAATTTTCCATATAAAGTGGTCCTAGTGAAAATGTGTGAGAAATGGTGTGCCTGTCCCTGGTGGAGTATAAAAGGAAGGTAAAAATAATCCTAGGAAATACTCATATTATGCAGCTATGGGAGGAAGTCATTCGGCTGGGCTGAGCCAAGTGAGCAGTCCTTAGTGAATCGGTGGCTGCCGTGGGTGTCCTGACCTCAGAGGGACCCACTGGTGCAGACAAAAAGACAGGACACCAAGATTGTCAAGCAGCTACCTGTAAAATAAACCATAAATTGTACAGACAAAGCCTTCTTGGAGGTACTAACAGACTGGATGTCCGTGAATCCTTTCCAAGTGCTGGTTGTGCCAACAAAGCTGAATCCCTGGGTATCAGAGTCCCTGGGTAGCAATGTTCCGGCTGGTGGAGCGGATCCAGTGTAGGAATAGTCATGGTGGAATAAGACAAAAAATCAGTGTGAAGACGAGACTCTTCATCAGACAAAACTCAGTATACAAAAAAACAGAGGACAAAATCAGTGTATAAAAACAAGCAGACACTTCTTTTCTCTTTTACAAAGGTGTTCATTATTCAAGCCAGCCAAAGCATTGTTCCAGTGAATGAAACCAACATGCACTTACACTTCTATTTAGACACCAACATGGGGGGGGGGTGTCCCAGGGGTCCAATCGTCTTGGGGGTGTGACCTTTATTGTGATTGGAAAACCCTGTGTGGGTCTGGCCCGCTTATGTCACCTCCTTATTTTGTGTGTCTTACAGATTTTAACAAACCATCAAATCTATTTCTGCTGATTACATGGTTACAAATTAAAAGTTCTATTGCAGTGGTTTCTTTAAAGGACATGAAAAACACATGCAAAGTTTTAACATGTTCCTCAGTTAGATAAAAACCTCTATCAAATAAAAAGGTAACTGCTTTCCAGCCCCTTGTGTTATAACTTTCACTGCGGTACAGGGTGGATAGGACAGGTTGGCTGGGTATTTTTACCAAACATGCTGTGGCTTGATGTCTGTGTTTTATCCTGAGTGGTCCTTGAATCTGTACCCTGTAAAGCAGCAAAATGGTGCAAATAACTTGTGTGTTCTGGCAAGCATAGTTGGGTGACGAGTTGCAATGCCTGTAGATTTAGTAGCATTCAGTATTGTGTAAACATTAAAATCAGTAGAATTTAATACTGTTTAGCATAATGTGCCCCAGTAAAACACCTTTATTAGTCTGCATCAACAAAGTACTCTTAACAGCTTTCTAGCCCCAATGCACCACTCCCTTGTAACTCACAAATCAAAGGACTAATCAGAATGGATATGAAATTTCTAAATTTTTTGTTGCCAGCTTGGTGGATATGGGCATCTTGAGACAATGTAGCAATTGTCTCATGTTTACTGACAACCTCTTAATCCTTAAAGAAGCAGACAGTATGAGAGAGGTGTACTAACACAATGACACTGGAGGCTAAACTTTCTCATGCAAGTGAATCTCAGGTTGTCAAAACCAATCACACAGCACCCACCTCACGTAGTACACAACACACACACACAGAGTAAATTATTTTGGGGCACGTAAAAGTAATCTTCCTAAATGATAAAGATGCCTAGACCATCCAGTGTCAAAGCTATACCTCAGCAAGCCCAAAGGCACTCAGAAAAAACAGCACCAAACACCACACATACTGGCACTCTCAAAGGAGCCCCAAACACTAAGCCCCTAAGTCAAGCAAACAAGCTTCCCAGGACTTTCCTCATAGGGAACCCAATTGTAAGATATACTGATGCCCTTCTAACCATGCTGAGCAAGAGAAGAAAACAGTTGTTTTCTGGAGCCAGGATGTACCAAATCACGCATGCACTCAGTCATTATGCCACAGGTACCAGTATGATTCCATCATAGTCCACGTAGGTGGAAATGAGCTGTGATGTACCTCCCTGGACTATATGAAGAGAGAAGGCAAAGTTTCACTGTAGAGTGGTCCATAAATCTATACCCTGTAAAGCAGCAATATAGTGCATCTACCTTGTATGACAACAAGCGTAGAACAGCTATTTGGGCATCAAGTGGCAAACCCTACCGATTTAATAGAATTCAGTATTGTGTAAACATTAAAGTTAATAGGTTTGTCAATTTGGCATTGCCTAAATTGTATGCAAAAGTTTAGCCTCCAATGTCATTGTGTAGTTATTCAAATTCTCAAACTATGTGTCTCAGGCTGGTATGAGCATAACGCTGAGTAGCATATTACCATCACTGAGGATGATTCCACAATATAAGCAAAAAATGATTGATCTTAACAGCTGTCTTTCTGGTATCATTCTAAGAGGATCCAATATTTGTCAGCTTGGGAGGACATGGCAACCATATCACAGTGCTTTGCCAAGGATTGTCTGCACCTTTCCCCTCCAGGCTTTCAAATACTGGTTAAAATGTTATCCATCCCCACAGTACCTTTTTTAGGCAATACCAAATTGCACACCTACCATGATATCAAATCAACTGAGCTGAAGCTCATGGTGTTACTGCTCAATGCCTGGAGCCTAAATAAAAAAACTACATTGCCTATAAGCCCTCCTCACACTTGAGAATGTAGACATCTGTGCATTAAAGCAGCAAGTGTACCTGAAAGTGCAAACTTTCAGAGCCTTCCACACCTTTAGACCAGGGCTAAAGTTGGAGGTGTCTCAATATAAATCAGTACCAAGCAGGGCACTATCAGTTCAACAAAAATCAGTTAATCGAATGGCATTTTCAATGCAATTACATCGAACATGCAGTTCGTCGAACTGTTCATACTGAGATCGTGGTAAAGTGGGGATCAGGAAATTTGCTCTTTCCCCACTGTACTGCAATCTCGGAGTTGGTAATTAGCAGGGGTTGTGGGGGCCCCCACATGAGGAGAATTCAATGAATGGCATTTCCAGTGAAATGCCGTTCGTTGAAGGGATGGTTCGCTGAAGTGATTTAGACCCGTACCAAGCATACTTTTAGGGTGGTAAAACAGTATGATGTGCTGGAGTTCCTCCATGTGCATATCACCATTAACAATATCCTATATCATATCATAGCCAACTATAGGTCACCCTCTATATCCCAAGAAGTTCAGAATGCATACTTGCACTTAATGGACACACTTACCATCCACCCTAACACCCTACTCATGAGAGACTTTAATTACCCCTCTGCAGACATGGCCTCAAATCTGCAGGCACAGAGACTTTGTAAATGCAAATACCCTTGACCAAATAGTCAATACACCCACTAGAGACTCCAACATGCTGGACCTCATGCTTGCAAATATGGGAGAATGCAGCACCACCCTGAATGCCTTGTCCTCCCTGATAAGGTCTGATCACAAATCTGTCTCCTTCAAAATCAACTCCATTACCCCATTAAGACCTGTAATAGGAACTATTACAAGGGAAATCACCATTTATTAAGTGATGGCTTATCAAAATTCAGTGCCCCTCCAAACCCCAAGAACACAGCTGCCTATGCTGAGTTACTCTTAGAAATTCTGTACAACCATGTCAGTGGCTGCATAGTGGCTGCTGTGACTAGCAGAAGTAAGCTCAGTACAAGCCCCCAAAACAACCTACCCTGGTGCCATCCCAGATTAAACAGGATATACAAGAAAAGGGAAAAAAATCATGGCAAAAGTCATGAAGGGTAATTCCCATAAAGATAAAAACTATCTCATCAAATTAGGTAGGCAACTAAGAGGGCTAGTTAGGTCAAGCAAAACCAACTTGACATTAAGAAAGCCTTCATGGTGAAAAATAGCCATAAGGCCTTCTATGTCAGAAACATCAAGGGAAGCACATAGCAATGTGCTGAACTGCTGGTTAATGGTGGCACAGTCACCAAGCCCTCTGATATAGCGACCCTGTTAGCAGACAAATTTATTTCAAACTTTACCTACTCACACTCCCGAGCCATCTCCCCAGAAAATACCCTCAAGCATAACCCTTCAACTATAACTAAGGAGCATGCACTGGCTGCACTCACTAAAGCCAAGAACACAGCATCAGTGGGCTCCAGTAACATCTCAGGATGCATCCAAAATAGTCTAAAATACAACTTATCAGGTGCCCTGGAGTCATTATTTAAATATAGTCTTAAAACAGGCTTTGATTGGAGGACTCTGATGCTCATTCCCCTTAATAAGGGAGGACCTTCAACAGATCCTTGAAGCTACAGACCCCTTAGTCTGACTAGTCATATTTGCAAATGGGAAGAATTATCATGGAAATTATTAACAAGAAAGTAGGAGACCTTCAGACACTGGATCCATTGGAATTTGACTTTGTCAAAGGAAAATAATGCTTACTGAATCTGGTGGACTTCTTTGAAAAGGTCACTACCTAGATCTGGCTAAAGCATTTGATATGATACCTCACTTGAGCATTTTCAACAAACTTACAGAACTAGGTATAAACTCCCTTATAAAATGTTGGATAGCTAGCTGTCTCAGAGAGAGGACCCAGGAGGTCACCTCCACAAAAAGATCAGTTATCAAAAGAGCCCCCCAGGGGCATCTACTTCCTTGTATGTCAAAGCTGATGTCAAAGGCTTCTGGCAGTCATTGAATCCCCCCAAGATGAGAACACCCTTCAGGAAGGTCTAATACAGACAGAAAATTGGTGCCAAAGCGATGGCTTAAAACTCAATACCAAGAAATGCGTGATAGTAACTTTTAGGAAGTCTGCCACCCTGGGTAACTGTGCCATCAATAAAATACCCTAAAAAGTTGATTCACTAGTCAGGCATCTCAGAACTCATGTAGATAGTAACCTAGTCTTTGACTAACATATGTCCAAGGAAGTAAGAAAATCCTTCTATGTTACTTAATTTATAAGCAAGGGCATGTCATCTAGGTCAAGAGAGGTCATCACACCAATGTACTCAGTCCTCATAAGACTCATCAAAGAGTATAATGCCCCTTCAGTAGATATATATACATATATATATATATATATATATATATATATATATATATATATATATAGCAACTGGAATGTCCACAAAGGTTCCTTACAAAAACAATACAGGGAGTAAACACAATATCTTACAGTGATCGCCACAAAGTCCTGTATCTTTATTTGGTATCATACATACTTTGGAGAGGTGAGCTTTACCTGGCATTCAAGGCATCCATGGACCCTGTTTTTATGAATCTGTTGCATATCCACAAAACAAACAGCAGCAGAACTACTAGATTAAAAGACCTATATTTTGATTGCATCATAGCTAGGACATGTTGGACAGACAGGTATGGTTCTCAGATTACTTCCCTTTCTTTGGAACAGGCTCCCCATTCATGTAAAGCAGGACTTCTCTTTATCCTTATTTCAGTGCCGCTTGGATCAATGGGTGGGTAATTCAGAAATTCATCCTTGGTCTAGCTCCTATGCCTTTGATGGACAGAGGCAGTCAGTAAATCACCCAATGATAAGCACAGTAGCTTAGAAGAGTTTTTGTAACTCAAGACATTAGTTCTGAATTAAATCCATTTTTAGTTCACTATTTGTTGTTTTAGCCAGTAAATCATTCCCTATATAAATCAAATTTGTGAGTCACATTTGGGTTGCACATCTAGACTTATAAGGGTCCTAGTGGTCATTAGTCTAGTATATATCTATGAACAACTAGAGCCTCCCTCAGCTACAGGCACAAATGCACGGTATGTGGAGGCAGACCAAATATTGGTTGGATGGAGTCCCATGGATTTATGTACCTCCATGTGCAGAGGTAATATTTGCCACTAGCCACATCAGTGGCACCATTGTCTACCGTTCTCTATGCTCTAAGTCACTGTGCAGTTGGTGCATATCTTTTTTGCAAGCCACAGAGCATACTCAATATCTCCTCACTGCTGGATGTATAAGCCATCTGTGCCCAGATCACTGACTTGCACATCTACTGTTTTTTTTCCAAACTTATAGGCACAATGTCAAAAGGATAGATTTAAAAAAAATAAAACAGTTGGTAAAGCTTCCCAAAGAATAAGAAATTAGGTCTAGGGAAATTAACCAGGTAAAACTTTAGCATGTAAAGTTAGGCAAAGGAAAAGGCAGATGCAAACTCCATTGATTAATCTAGGCAACAGCAAGGTGGCTAGGGAACAGAACAAAATTAGTAGAGCATTCCAAACCTGCTATGAGGACATGTACTCAGAAAAAAACGAGCAATTACTGGACTGAAAATCTAAGGTAAAACAATTCTTGGATGACACAAACCAAATTAAGTATATAACAGGAGATTAAAGAGAAAACAAAAATAACAGTAGCTGAAATGACTAGATGCCACTGGGGGAAAAGCATCAGGCAAAGCTAACCTAGCACCAGAAATGTTTCATCTCTTTTTCTGCCTAAAGCAGATTGATGGATACAGAAAAATGGGAGGCCATTCCTTTGTCTATCATTCAACTACTATGTTTTTTCCCAAACCTGGCAGAGATGTTGCAGATTTAAGGAACTAGTGGCCCATCTCATTCTTGATGTAAAAATATATGCCAGAATGCTAGTTAATGGTCCAAAAGGAATAATGCCTTTAGATATTTCCCTGGAGCTGAAATGATTTATGGCAGGAAGAATAGAAGCAGCACTGATCATTTAAGAGTACTAGTAACTTTGATGTTAATCAAGCAGGCAGGCCTTAACCTGGCTGTAGCCCTTCCTGTAGATTGTAAGAAAGCCTTTGACTCTGTGTGCTGGACTTGTTCAGTGAATGTCCCACCGAAGGCATCCATGCAAGATGAGTTTAAGAAATTAAAGCGAGCACCTTAAACTGTAGGCTACAGTCCTGATAAATTGTAAGATGTCTGAGAGTCTTAGATTCTATAAATGTATATGACAACGATGCCCCATTTCATCTTCACTATGTTTTTAGTGACTGATCTATTAATAACAGTGCTGAAGACTCATGACAGTGAAATAGTTGGAAGCATGGAGATATGCAAGCTAAAATTGTTGTATTTGCAGGCAGCCATTTGATATTAACAACAAAATGCAGACAATGATCTACAAATTTATAAAACATGTTCCAACGTTTTGCCTCTCTCTCAGGCCATAAACAAAATGTAACCAAAAATGTTAATGGTTAAGTATAGAATCAAAACATATTTCAAAAAAATTAACTGGCATACACTTTAGGCCATATTCATGAAACATTACCACATCGTAGTAAGTAAATTTGCGGATTGAATGGCCATGCACAGGATGTGGGATTCAGAAAACCAAACAACAACAGCCATGTTATATGCTAATGACCATATAGTGAAGCACTGTATATTCAAATGAATAAAAACATATGGCAGAGAGATTCAGAAATGTTTAAATGCCATGTAACAATGGCAGTTTCTTTAGTTCTGTACATGGCTAGATGCTTGTACTCAGGCAGTATACGGTAGTGAACAATGTCATGACACTGTTCACTACCTTGCACTACCTGAACACACAAGCCATTATAAATTAGTTTCTGCAAGAGGCTCTTATTGCAACTGTTGTAACAGGTGGTGCTGCTCAATGCTATCCTGAGATGCATTGGTTCTTCTGACTACATTTAACATTTAATGCTCTCCATGACTGACATGGAACATCTTGTGGGTGATCATAACCAAACTGACCACAGTTACAACCATCCTCAATCATGGAAGCATCAGAAAATGTGTGTTTCAGCTGCTGAAGTCACTTTTTCACTATCTGGGACATTCAGTAGTGCTCAGCAGTATGACCCTCACTTGTGCAAAAATACTGTGTGTGCTGTTTAACACAATACTACAGTTACAGCAGAGACCACAGTTCTTGGCACCACAGGCAGCAGCAGCTGGGACAAATGAGTCAGAGTAGGAACCAGCCACATGGAATAACCATGTCAGATGGAGGCAGGCACAGTATGTCATGGTACTAGTAAAGATGCAGCATATAGCACATACTATTACAGTATAACTAAAGAGCTATGCAAAAACATACAGTAAAAATGATGCATATGAAAACACCAGACTATGTTTACCTACGCATGGGCTGTGCATGCTGTGCATCAGACATAAGCAAGTCAAGTAACAGTGTACTAAGAGCAAGGCACAGCTATCATTATTTGTACAGGTGGGTAAAATAGTACAGGAGTACACGTCTTTCATAGGAGGGTGTGTGTGATAGTGTTTAGGTGTATAAAAACAAAAAGTGCTTTTAAGGAGATTATCAAAAATTATATGAGGGAATTCATTTCAGGAAGGACCAGGGTCAGTCGATGTGAGGGATATGCTGAGGGCTGTAGTGGTGGTGGTGGTGGTGGTGGTGGTGGTGTGGGTGTGTGTGTGTGTGTGTGTGTGTGTGCGTGTGTGCGTGTGTGCGTGTGTGTGTGTGTGTATTTGTGTCTGAAGGAATACAGTTTCAACACATGGACAGGTCCAGGGCATGCATGACAAAGGGTTCATCTTTAAGTACATGCCCTCACCCATTAGAGATGGCTCTGCCAGAAGTTGTACAAGTTGTACCACAACCTTGGCTAAGCATCAGTGTGATACCTGACCATGACCAACATCTGTAGGAGAATGTGACAGCATAATGTCAACTGTTACCACAGGAATGGCCTCTCCTTGGTGTAGACACACCCACACATGATATTGCTGTGGAAGTGCTAGCAATGAGGGAGTGGGATCTTGCACATCCACAGCCAGGTCATCGAGCATCCAAGGATGTAGCAAATGACTACCTATGAAGATGGCCCCTCACCCTGGCAGATGATGCAGAGAAGACACTACATGTTCTAATGTGCGATTCGTTCTATCTAATGAATCATATATATGGGTCTTGTACTCCTATAAATCAGCATTCACAGTCTGGATCACCCTCTCAACCACTGCTGAGACTCTGGTGGAACTTATCTGTGCCTCCATGATGGCCTTGCACATACATTAAGTGAGAACTATTGCTGAGCCACCCTAAGGGGGAGGGTGGTAAGCATACCTCTGGTGCCCACTGGTACCAATCTTTCTTTGTGGACCCTTCTTCTCATGACGGCTAGGGGTAGAATCAGTCATGTGTCTATTGGGTGCCACCACACTTCCCTGATCGACACTGTCCCCATCAACCTGTCTAATCTCAAATGGTAGTGTAGCTGGGGTATGCACAGGCTCAGAGACCATGTCTGTTGTCTAAGGTGGGAATGTGGGGGTCACACTCCCTATGTCAAACACACACTCAGCACCCCTGACTATGCCAGATCATCCCCATCACCATTATTAGAGGTAACGGATCCTCCAATATCAGACTGAGATAGTTCCACAGTGCTGGTACTAGAGAATGATTTACCTGTGAATACATTAAAATGGAACATATCCAGTGTTAGTATAACCCAGCACCACAACTACATGTGCAACTGATATTACAATTATAAAAATATCATTTTGAGTTGTAACCCTGGCCATACTTTGTGTAGATGGATGTTGCACCAGGATGAAAGATGAACCTATATGCCAGAAGTGAGACGGGTATTATAAACTGTAATGTGACTAACGTGTAAACTTTGGAGTTGACAGTGGTAATAGGACTACACACCTGGGGCAACAGCAGTTGAAATTCTCTCTAATTCTGTCCCAACATCCAGTGCTACACAGTGGAACTGTATAGATGTGGTACTGCTTTTAAATGAGGCCAGGATCTCCTCCATCTCTGTAAAATGTAGTATATTTGATGGCCCACCACCTGTCACCCTCCTTTCCAATGCCACAGCTCCTGCTCTGCGGGTGACAGCATGGCTCATATTAGGCACTTAGTAGTCACCCATATTGTAATTATGATCCTGACAACCCACAGCATTAACATTGGTGACAGATTTCTACCAGACATGGTCATGGAACAGCTGGTTGGCACAATGCACTATAATGATCCATCTGCCATGGAGACAGACGACCTCTAGTACCACCTCATTTTGACTTCTGTAGACTTAGGCTTGTGGATGGATGTGGCTTTCTATGCCTGTTTCTTAGACATAGATCTGTTGGTATGGAAAGCACCAGCTGGTGTCCTACATGGGTCTTAAAAATCCTAGCATTAATATTATACTAATAGGCCTTCTGTAATGCTTTAGTGGAGCCTGATGCTAGCATGCATGTAACCACAAAACAATATTTTCCTGAATGTCAGACATTGTAGTGCCTTAAGCACAGTTCTTCCCTTCCCCAAAATACAAACATGTGACTGCAATTTAACAAGCATACAGTACATGATCATTTTCTGCAACCTTTGTGATAATAATTTATGTTTAAGGTGTGCAACATTACACTGCTATGGCACATTTACATTGCTACAAACTACTGTAACATGCCATTATGCTACTATGGCATGTACACTTGCAATGCACTCCTTAAAAGAGCTTTGGCCAATACACATAGATACACTGGAAAACTGGCAACACATCTAAGCCTCACAGTAATTAGTGCATAAAAAGCTACCCTTATGCAAAAAGTAGGTGTACAATGTACCACATACCTTGTGTAAGCAGATGAATCTTCTGAAGCAACAATTCTTTGTGGT
This sequence comes from Protopterus annectens, assembly GCF_019279795.1. NCBI lineage: Eukaryota > Metazoa > Chordata > Ceratodontiformes > Protopteridae > Protopterus > Protopterus annectens. Next base: position 1,661,751,692 of record NC_056731.1, on the reverse strand, counting down.
AATATATAGGACTGCGACACTCTTTGGGTGTAATGATTAAGCTAATTATGACTCTTCTCGTTATTATTTCTGAATTGCTCAATTTTGAGATGTGCAAATCCAATAAACATTATATTGACTTCTACATGATGCCATGTACATGCCTGAGCACGTGAGGTCAGCTCTGCCCAAGAGCAGGATGCCAATATTATAGGGGTAGGACAATTATCATGCTCATACTTCCTATGTGCACATCTTTATGAAGAATGATCCTCAATTTAAGTTGCAAATAGCTATGTTCCTCACATTTCCGCATTGAAAGCATCTGTCACATTTTCAAGTGCTAGCAAAGCTTTTAATTGATACCCATTATAAATTACACTGAATACTAGTAACAAATCAGAAAAAATATAAGTATAAAATAACACGTTAGGATGAGAGCTTCAGAGTTAAAGTTTTTGGTCAATGGTTATTAAGTATTCCCCATAGGGCCTGTTTCATCAGCATTATTAAGAGGTCGTGTTCCACAGTGGAAGGTTGAAAGTAATGGTTATGGTACCTTTACCTATTTGAAGATATATCTGCTATTAAGCATTTCTTCTCAGCAGCAAAAATGGGGATGGAGGACTGCCATGTTTAACACCTTAAACTGCCATTGTAACCACAGTACTTATATTAAATTATTTTGCCATCTATTATGCAAATTATATTCCCTTCAGTGCCCCTTTTTGCGTGTAGGCTGAAACATGCAAGAACTGTTTTGGTGATAATTCTCTGGCATTTTTTCCTGAGATCTTTGGCGGCAAGACAGGTATGGCTTGAGAATGTGAGGATAGTGTTTCATTTACAGTTGAGAATTGGTGGGAGGAGGAGTCCAAGATATCTGTGGACATCCTGCATAAGTAGTTTAGGTGGAGGTTCTGACAAGATGGCTATACTGGGTCACAGTATAAAGCTGATGGCTGGTATAGTTTGCCCAAGGTTGTCACCCATGCTACTGGCATTCCATGCATAAGATGGCAGTGTCATCATCACTGCAATGACTTGACTAGACACAAGGCAGACCTCCTTCAATGATGGGAGGCTGTAGTTATGGCACGAACACCACTTCAATACTGTAAGTATACATCCTTTCACTAATCAAATGCTCTGCCAATGCATGCCAGCATACACTTTTTCATTATGCCCTTTTTATATATCCTCACCCTGCAAAGACCAAAAGGACAAGGACGCTTCATAGAGGAGGAGGGTGCCTAAGAGAGTGCTTGGGTAATTATACCTGCTACAGTGAAATATGTGTCTGTTTGCTTGGTAGCTGTTAGAGATACTAAAAATAATTCTGTATAACTTTTATACAGCAGTACCTCATTTTTCAGTACTAGTATATCATGATGGAATTAGTACAACTGAGCAATGTTAAAACTGTAATTTTGCATGCCCATCCATATGTAGGTGGACAAGTGGTACATCATATGATGTATGTCCACTGAAATTGTTAGGAGGGCTTTGGGTTCACTTCAACACACTCCCTAACAAAGAAGTCTGTCGACATGGCATAGCATGGCAGGGTATATTTATGTGCCATTCCAGAAATATGAAGGCACTGCTACACATTCCATATATGTATTCTCTACACTCATTATTTGGCTGGATATTTCACAATATACAGTAGACATACCTATCCCTTGTCTGTCACCTATGCTTCACATATTTAGTGTGTGAGCAGGACAATCCTTATGCATGTGTACAGTTCTATTCTCGTCCAAACTGAAAACGCCACTGGCACAAGAGCAGAAGTGCTTTCCTGATAAATAACTTCTGCAGTAAGTTTGATCTTATGTAAGAAAATGCGATGTAAGGCAAAACAATGAAGCCATGGAGGGAGATTCAAACCAACAAGTTTATTCTGCTATAACATTAACGTTGACACAATTCATTTTCATTTAAAGTTACTTCGTCAGATGTGGGCTTGCATATCCTGATTCTGAAGAAACGTGCAGGAATTGCAGGTATTGAACAATTGTCCTTTAAATGATGGATCTAACTTGCTATTGATAATATTTTGACATTTTGAACTGTAATTTGTCTTGTTACTGTAACTGTGTCATGGAGCTTATCTCCCCGGGCCTCCACTGAAAATGGGCCTTTCAAAGCCCAGTGGACTTCCCCAGTTATCAGCTGTAATAAATAAAATAATAAATAAATAATAAACTGTAAGCATCACTAGGATGGCAAATATGGGAATCCATGCAGCACTCCTTGTTACATCTATATTTTACTTATAAATCTCACCTTCAAAGTATGGAAAATTATTACAAAAAAACAACTCCATTCAATCCAAAATTATTCCAATATCTTGGGTGGACAAAAACCCCGAACTTTTTCTGGACATCATTTCATAGTTGCTGCATTAATTGTGGAGGTACATGAAAAAAACTATCTGTAACATCTACTGTTAAAAAAACTCATCCCTTTCTTGTATAGGATCATAGGATCATAGGAAGTTACTAGGCTATTGGTCCTGAGACTCTTAGAAGCCTAGCCAAGAATTTAGCCCATATTCCAACAAGTAATCACCCTATGCCACTGTCCAGCAGGGACACAAGTGGAATCCCAGGGGAGTATTTTCTGTTCCTCACTCAGTTATCTAGGTTGTACTTAAAAAGGGTTAATGAGGTACTCTGCTTGACATGGAGAGGGAGTCTATTCCACAAAAGGGGAAGTCTCTGGGACACAAATCAGTCCCACCAATAAGTCCTATTGATGTCACAGATCAGGTTGAGGTCGCTCATGTGGGTTACTTGAGTGGAGCTTGACTTGCGGATATACAGCAGTCCCATCAAGGCAGCATCTGAGATTGCTTTGCATGCCAGACAGAGGTCATGTCTGAGGAGTCTGTAGGAGACTGAGTAGAGGGACAGGGCTTTTAGCCTATCTGTGTAGAGTAGATGTTTGAGGCCCTGGATTCTCCTGGTGAGGAACCTCTGTGGTCTCTCCACCTGCTGCATGTGCTTTGTGAGGTACATGACAAAAAGGGCATTTTTCTCAATAATGGGTCTTATAAGGGAAGAATACAGGGATGTTATGACCACCTTGTCCCTGAATGAGATACCCTTACTAATGAGATGGGCCATGTAGAAACCTTTCCATACAATGGATGCAATATGTTGGTCAAAAGTTAGTTTGCTATCAACCTGGGTGCCCAAGTCCCTCACGACTGATTGCGTGCTTATGATCTTATTATCAATGTGATAATTTGTGGGGACATCACTCTCCCCAAAGGGGAAGATGATGCATTTTTTGGCACTCAGTTTGAGGCCATGTTTCTGGCACCAGTCATTTGTTTGGGTGAGAACCTCTTGGAGGATGTCCTCATCACTAGGGGAATTGATGACAGCACCCAGCTTGCAGTCATCTGCAAACTTGGTCAGCCATATCACACTGGTTTTGGCCTGCACCTCAGAAATGAATATCCCAAACAGCAGAGGCCCTAAGACCGATCCCTGGGGTACACTGCTCATTACAGGTCTACTACTTGAGGTGGCTTTCCCTATTTTGACTCGGTGGGTTCTATCAGTGAGCCAGTTTGCTACCCATCTGGTAACATATGAATTGATGCCTAGTTGAGAGAGTTTATCTATTATACCTAAGTGGGGAATAGTATTGAAGGCTTTAGTCAGGTCAAGGTAGGCAGTGTGCACCGTCTTCCCCTCGTCCATGGGCTCAATGACTGTTGCAAAGACGTTGACTAAATTTAACAGGCATGACCTCTCCTTGATGAAACCAAACTACGTGGGATTGAGTGTTTTTTTCAATAAGGTCCATGATAATCTGATCCATGACCTTGCAGATCAGGCTAGTTAGGCTAATGGGTCTATAATTTCCTGGATCAGTGGATGCTCCACTTTTGTGCAAAGGGATGACAGTGGCTGTCCTCCACTCGGCTGGGATGAAGCTGGTACTCAGGCTCTGGTTGAATAGTGTGACTAATGGTGCTGCAAGTTCCTGCCTGAGTTCATGTAGGATGCAGCCTGGGATGTTACCCGGTCTCATGGAGGCTGTATTTTTTGCCTTTGAGAGGGCAGTGATGACTTGCTCCCTAGAGATATGGGGAGGGGCACAGGTACTGGGATGTCCTGCTTTACTGATGGGGGATAGAGGGATGAAGTTTTCACTGAACCTGTCTGCCAGCAGGTTGCCTGTATCTACAGCATCTGTGTATGTGGTTTCCTTGACCACTAGTTCTGAGGAGATATGGGTGCTTCCCTTGAGATTGCAGACATATGTGAAGAAGGCCTCATGATTGTCTTTAGTAGATGTAGCCAGTTTGGACTAGCAGTTTGCTTTGGAGGATTTTGCTAGTGATCTTATTTGCTTGTTTAAGCTAAGGAGAGATTGCTTTCAATTAGACACCTGCTCCTTCTTGGTCCTGGACAGCAATTTTTTCTTTTTATTATAGAGTTTATTTATTGCATATTTCCACCAGACAGATTTACTCTTCCTTGAGGAGGAGGATTTCATCCTGTTTTCATTTGCTGATTCCATGCAGCTATATAAATGCTCATATAGTACTTTGGTGTAGGCTTGGACATATGTGCCAGTACCTATGGTGGGAGAGGGGGTTGAAAAGCTGTTTATACTTTCCCTTAGGGGGTTGTAATCAGCTTTGGAGAAGTTTTTTTGTTTGACAGTAGCTGGGTTGGGGGGAGGGTCTGCGGAGATGGTGACTTTGAAAGGGATGATAACACTGTAGGGATGCTGCCATAGTTAAACATGCTGGGTAATACCAAGTAGAAGATATTTTCTCTTCTTGTGGGGTGTTGACCAACTGGTCCAAGGCATTTGCATTGATGAAATCAAGGAATCTCTTGGCATTTGTGTTTTGGCATGAGTATTTCTTCCAATCTATGGTTGGATAGTTAAAGTTGCCCAAGATCAGGGTAAAGGGTTGAATCCTATTAGATTCAAAGAGGTCCAGATAGGTGAAGTGGGCATCTTGAGTCAAAGTTGGAGGCCTGTAGCTAGCTGTGATTTGAATAGGGGTCTTGTCAGTTGTTAACCTGGAGTGTGTCCAGTGCGTCATACTGTTTGACCAGCCTGAAGGTGTGTATGTCTTTTAAATATATATATATATATATATATATATATATATATATATATATATATATATATATATATATATATATATATTGCAGCTCCACCTCCTTTTGCTTTGCTACCCATGGCTTGGGGTCTGAATCTATGATAGAATGAATAACGTGGTATGCCTGAGGTGCCCTCTGCAGCTTTGAATCAGGTTTCTGTGACTGCACAAATGTCAGCATCTTCCAGGTTTAAGAATGCTTGCAATGAGTGCAGTTTCATGTTTAGACACCTAGAGTTTAGCAGCATGACCTTTAATTTACATTTTGATGAAATTTTCATGTTGGTAGTTTTGGCCTCGTGGCATTGCGTAAAAATGGCTCTATGGGGGAAGCACAAGCCTTTGCCAGGAGCTTGAAGCCCTAGGGAGACAGATGCAGGCCATCTCTGGCAAAGTATTGTAGTTTCTCAATCATGTCATCCCAAGCTGTTAGGTACTAAAGTCCCTTGGAATGACACCAGAAACTAAGCCAATTGTTAAAGCCAATCATTTTCTGTTTGTATTGAGGCATCATTCTGGGTAATGGTAGAATGCTGCTTAAGGCTAGGAACATACCTACCTGGGACACATATTCAGCGAGCTTGATCATGTCTCTCTTCATATAGTCCAGGGAAGTAAGTCTCAAGTCATTCACACCAACATGGACTATGACAGAGTCATAAGAGTACCTGTTGAGAGACTTGAGTGCATGGGTGACATGGCATATTCTGGCACCCGACAAAAAATTAACAGTGACTTTCTCCTTATCCAACCTGTTGAGGGGCATAGCTGTTTGTCTCACAATGAAGTCTCCTATGACTAATATGTTGGCTTTATTTTTAAGCTTTAGTGGCTGTCAGACACAGGTGTGTGGACTATATGTGGTGTGGTGGGCAGTGGAGTTCGCATGTGTTTTTGCCTAGATCTCTTTTGTCTGGGTATGTTTTTGTTGAGGACCTCCACATATGTCGGGGGGAGGTGTTGTGTAGGTGTGCATGTTGTTTGAGTTGTGGTGTTCATGTTAACAACCTTCTCAGTACCAGATATACTGGCTTGTGGGGGAGAGAGCAATGACACTAGGTGATTGATCTAATTGCGTCTATCACAAATTGTGTTCCTAGGTGGTAGTAATAGAGGGTTGTCCATGTACATGAGGCAGTTGCTACCCTGTCTCAGGATACCTATGTCAACCAGACTGGCAGGAGAAAACGTAAGAAATTGTCCATCCATATTTGTCAGAAATTGCGGGAGAGAGGCCAGAGACAGAGTTAAGTGGGTAAAGGGTGGAAGGTCTAAGAGTAGTACTACGAGGTGATCACACAAGTGCTATTAAGGGAAAATTTGTGGCTGGAATACCTCAAAAGGGGTTAAAAACCATGCAGCTGAAGCTCTGGATGCAGCAAACCTGTATCTAGACTGTGCTACTCAATTTAAGGTTAATAACACTGTAAAAAAGTTCACAAAGAAGCACAGATTAACTACTTACAGACAAAAGAACAGAACTCACAGAATGAAAAAACACAGTTAAACTGTAAGAAAATGCAGTAAAATGCAGTTCAACCATAATGAATTGGAGTAGATAGCCATGAAATATAGTTAATCAGTAAATTGCTCTAAAGCAGTAACTCACAATCACAACAGTAAAAGACAGTTCAAATAAAGCAGCAATTCAGTAGAATACTGTTGTCAATTTAATAAGGCTACCGACAAGCATTAATAAATGCAGCAAACTAAATGCAGTTGAACTCCTAGGCACAAGCAGCAAAATGACTTAGGAAAAGGCGCATTTTTTTTTTTTTTTTTTTTTTTAGTAGAAAGTGAGAAGACAGAAGATAATTCAAGGTTGAACAGCTAAAGGGATGGGCCTTCACAACTTATCTCACTGTACACAGTAGAATGAGCTGATGTAATGGGATTGGGGGAGTGCCCAATATAGCAATAACCCACGCCTGGGTGTGGGTAATGCGGGATTTAACCACGGTTGGCGTAGTTTGGTCCCGAGGGCGAAGCCCGAGGGACCAAACAAAGACAACCGTGGTTAAATCCCGCATTACCCACACCCAGAAGTGGAAGTTATTATACAATGACATTATTTAAGAAAATAAATAATTACTTTTTAAATAATGGCATTGTATAATGCCTCTTTGCTGCCCTTCCGCAGCTGTCTGGTATTCCGGCAGTTCTGATGTACTGCATGCCTACGCAGTACATCAGAGTTGGGCAAAAGCAACGGAGAACGCAAGATCTCCATTGCTTTTACTGTCTCACTATGTTAAATGGGTTTAACATAGTGAGACAGCTTTAAAATAAGCAACGGAGATCTCCGCTGCTTATTTTAAAGCTGTCTCGCCATGTTAAACTCATTTAACATAGCGAGACAGGTTTAAAGCAACGGAGATCGCAAGATCTCCGTTGCTTTACATTGTGTTGCTATGTTAAAGGAGTTTAACATAGCGAGACAGCTTTAAAAAAAGCAACGGAGATCTGCATTGCTTTTTAAACCTGTGTCGCTATGTTAAACTCTTTTAACATAGCGAGATAGTTTTATATAACGGAAAAGTCCGGACGGACCTTTTTCCGTTAGTATATTGAGAGATTTACAACGGGCACGCTGGTTGGGCTGGCCAATCAGCATGCACGTTTTAGAGGAGGAATTGTATAATATCAAATTTATACTAGAGGCGGGCAACTCAAAGCCACCAAGATTTTATACCACAACAGCATCTAGATGGGTGGATGGGATACACAAGATCAGAACAGAGGTAAGGATTGAATTCACTAAGTCTAAAAACAGTTGCACAGTTTAAACAAATATACAGCAAATGTTTTTAATAAATCAGAAGTGCAGAAAACAGTTGAAAATAATCACTTATCTTTTCCAATCTCACAGCAGAGGAATGGCACAATGCCTATCTCACTGCAGCTTTGAGCAAACAAGTACAAACTGGTTTAAACACTGGCTATTTAAGGCAGAGAAACAGAAGCCAGTGAAATTATCCAATCAAAAAAAAAAAAACCACACAGCCTTGCAGTAATGCCTGTAGCTAGATCAGACCAGACTGAATCCCCCCCCTCCCATAAAGAAACATCTAGACCTTTCTAGACAAAAGATTTCACTACAAGCTCCAAAGGTCACAAACAGAACAGATATTCGGTTCTGTGCTAGTGTTTTTTCAAGTACAGCAACAAGTAAAAAACAGTCAAACAGCAGTGCAGAAAACAGTTGAAAATAAACACTAATCTTTTCCAGTCTCACAGTAGAGCAATGGCAGAAGGCCTATCTCACTGCAGCTTTGAGCAAACAATTTTTCAGCTCCGAGAACATCCCTTTATCATATGCATGTTTCCCTTAAAAATGGGTTTCAATTTCCTATCAACATAAACTGCTGGTGAGTATGTTTTAGACCCCTGGAAGGTCATAATAGGTCTAAAGAGTGGTCAGTTAATATTTTAAGAACCTTAGGGTAACAAAAATACTGGGTATAATACAGTGAGGATTTTTTAAGAAACTGATGCAAAGAATTTGATATCAAACCTTAGTGTAGGCTGCCTTCTAAAAATAAATCAGTATTTCTATATGCTAGGTTCACTTCATTCCTAGAGAACACAGAATATATATCATTGTTCTGTAGAATGTGGTACATCTCACAACAATCAATGCGATCGAACTTACTCCTCCCTTTTTATCTGGTTTCATTAAGCAGAGGGTTATGTATGTGGAAGGAGTCTATAACATTTTTTTCTTATTGTTAAGGTTGTAATAGTAATGTTTTTTTATTTCTAGTAGCTAGTTGGTAAATATCCTTCTCACATGTTTTTTTTTTTCAAATGCCATGATTATATGGTTTATATTGTGGTACCATGTACTTTTCCTTTTCAACCTTTCTCCACAGTGGGGATAAACCCTGCATTGGTCTTGTTAAAATATCAGACTAAATTGAGTTTTCTGGTAAATAATTTAAGCTCAATTAAAGTATCTACCCCATCAAATTTCTTGCAGGGCATAAAGGTAAACCCTTTTTCAAAAATGGAAAAATGATTAAGTGTGATATTCAAATGATTATAATTAAAGATATTGTAACCATTATACTTAAGTTATATCCCATCATATTCTACTACCATAGCTCTGGGTGAGGTTAGATAAACTTCTTGATGTTTGCTGTGTTTCTCCATCTGCCTCTTCCTCTGTTATTTCTATGTCCTCTTTCCCTTCCTTCTATTTGTTGTAATATCACGTAGTAGTCTTGTTGGTGAGATGCACGTGCCTCCATTTTGTACAGTGTCTTCCTGGGTATGTCTGTCAGGAGTAAGGGGTCATCCTCATTGCTAATCATCTGCTACAGCCACAGATGTTAGCCCAGATGGACATGAATGAGGGAGATCTTGCTCTCTCAATGTTAATATTTCCACAGCAACATTGAATGAAGAGGTGTCTGCACTCAGGAGAGGCCTTTTCCATGTTCATGGCTGTCATTATGCTACAACATCTGCTGGCATATGTCAATCTCAGTCCTGCAACACACTGAAATTGAGCCAAGGTCATGGCATAGCCAGAGCAACTCCTGACAGAGTCAGCTCTCATGGGTTTGGGTCTATACACGGAGCTGAGCCCCTTGTCATGCATGTCCTGAACCTGCCAAATAAGCCAAGTCATTGTGCTGTCCCACATGCTGAGGCTGCATCCCTGCATACAGACACCCACACCACCATAGCCTCCAGATCATCACATACCCTCACTGACCATAGCCCTTTAACATGTTTGTACTTCCTCCAAGCAAGTTCTCACAACACACATGAAAGTACTTTATGTTTTACTACAGCTCAAGACTCACACACTTCACTGTGAAAGACATGCACTTCTGTACTTCCTTCCCTAATTTTGCAAATGATGATAAGTGTGCCCTACCCTTTGTAAATTGTTACTTGGTTTGACTATGCCTGATGCACACAGTTACTAGCCTGTGGGTGGGTAGCACAACCTTGTGTTTTTCTATGCATCATTTTACAGCATGTTTTTTGCTTAGCTATTGTATACTTACATTGTAAAGCTATATGCAGTGTGCTGCCTCTTTGCTAGTGTCACTGCATAATGTCTGCCCCTCCATCTGGCATAGTCATTCCCCGCTACTGGTTCCTCCTCTAACTTGAAATCTATTTCAGCTGCAACTGCCTGTGGTGCTGGAAATTGTTGACTCTACAAGAGGCCACCCTGCTGTAACTGCTTAGTAAGTAACATATTATGCAACACAGCATACACCATCAGTATTCTTGCACATGTGGTGGGATCAAACTGCAGCACCACTGCATGCACCCAGGCAGCAAAAGTGTAACTTCAGCAACCTGAGTACACACTCTGTGATATTTCTTGTTTGAGATAGTGCATGGTTGTACCCAAAGTCAGTTTGATTGTGTGGATTTCTGATGAGTGTCATGACCCAGGGTTGTAAGGCATATACAGCATCGCCCACAAGATGGCTCTGTAATAAGTCACGCCTTGCAAACCACTGATAAAGGTCACATGTGTTCTATATGTGTGAGTCATGAAAACTACCTGGGTGGCCTGCAAACACATTATAGCTGATACCATGTACATTAAAGACCAACTGGCAGATGATGGAATTATAGATACTCTTTGCAGTCCACATACCTCCTTCCCAGTTCAACAGGTGGGGCCTTTATTTCAATGAGGATAAAGTTGAACTTCAGGCAAGTGGGTTATATCACAGAACTTTGGCATAGTGTTTGCTCTCTCCTGTGGACTATGTGGCTCCCCTCATGCTAAAGAATGGCATTGAGGAACTGATGCAGTATTCTTGATGCAGATAACTGAGATACCTCCACTGTGTCCGCAGTAGGTCATTGAAAGTTTCCTACAGATAGTATGCATAAACCTACATTTACCTTATTATCCACTAGATAGGTACTCCACAACTCCCGTGGAGCTGCAGATGAGGCCAACATGTCCACAATTTCTTGTATGTTGTCCCTGTCCACACTGTACTAGTCCACTATATTGGTGTCATGGAGGGCATAAAATGTTAATTGTGGTTGGATGACCTAGTGATGGCAGGGGAAATGTCATAGACCATCAGCTGCAGTGGCTGTTATGAGAACTTCTTGCTGACACACATTTACTATAGTTGTAGCAACTCCTAACATTGTACACCATACCTTTCAACCTTGTAGCACAAGGAATATGGATAAAGTCTAAACTAATGGGGGAGGGTCCATAAATAGGGACAGATTTTAAATATTGCTCTTAGCAACTTAGAAAGCTGCTAGAATAACATGATTTGTGTTAGCATATATTTTTGAAGGATATGAAGTCTGAAACTCAAATGTATGTCATTCTTTAGTGACTTGTATCCTCAATGATTTGCCAGAAAACCACAACTTTTATGAGGAACAAATCAAAAATGTGAGGCAAAACTCTGGACATTCTGTGAAAATCTGAACCGTTGAGAGGTATGTCGTGCATTACTTTCTTCTTCATGAACAGAGACAGACACACATGCCTGTGTACAAGCCTAAAGCAGGTGCAGCATTACTGTGTGGCATTTAATGTCTTCTGAGGTACTCCACTATATTATCTTGCCTCATTAGTATATGTAGTTCTTCGTTTTACAATTATTAACATATAATATGGCTGACCGTGTTATTATGGCTATCCCTTTTGTTGCTAGGTTTCCTGAATCACACACACTTTGTGCATTGCTGTCAGTGCATGGTGGCTAAAACACAATAGAAGTTATTTGGGCAACAATTCCATGCCATTCTTCATGGAGAAGGTAAGGGTAGTGTCCCTTTTAGAACACAGAGGTGGTGTGAGGAGTAGTCCACTATTTTTCTGGACATCATCTATAAGCAGTACAAGTGAAAGCTCTTGCAGGAGGGCTATATTAGGTCACACTATAAGGCTAATGCATGAAACAGTTTGGTCAAGGTTGTCACTCATTCTACTGGCATCTCACTCGCAGGGGAACATGCCTTAAGTTGACACAAGGCTGACCTCCTTGGCCAATGGGAGGTTGAAAGTTCAGCATGATCACCACCTCCATATGGTAAGTATATATCCTTTCTTTAACCAAATGTTCTGCTAATGCATGACACCATGCAATTGCTTATTATACCCTTTTTATATCTTCAGCCCTTGAAGAGATTGAAGAGATTGAAAGGAACAGGGAAATTCATAGGAACAGACTAGAGTACCCAAGACAATGCCAGGGAAAGTATACCTACTGTTGCAAAAGATGTGGTGTTTACACAGTAACAGTTGCAGTTGTTAAGTTATTCTGTATAGCTCTTATACAGCTGTGCACCATCTGTCAGTACTGGCACACCTTAATGGTATTTACATGACTGTACAATGTTAGAATTGTGCATATGAATGCCACTCCCTCTGTAGGTGGACAAGTTGCATATAATGTTAAGTGTTTGCATTCTGAGATTGTTAGGATGGCTGTGGAGTCACCTCCCCACAAAAAACTCTGTTGTGATGACATAGAGTATGTGTCATCCCAGTAATATGAATGTGTCACTAACAGTTCCACATATGTAATATCCAGACTTATTATGTGGATGGGCATTTCATAATATACAGTACAAATAGATGACCATTGTCTATCACCTGTGCTTGACATAAATATTGTAGATCATTACATTTTTTTATGTGTACCTATAGTTGTCATCACTGGCCGCAAGCACAGATGTATTTTCCTGATAAATATATTCTGCAGTTAGCATGATCTAATGTCAGACTGCTTGTGAGGATGACTTCTGACTTCTAACTTGGACCCTTTCCATAAGCCTAATATTCAGGCAAATAGGTTGATGACATATTTGTGAAGTCCTACTTTGAAAAAGTTTATTTTACTTCTCTTTATGAGTGTCATTATAGTTTAGAATGCAGTTTCATTATTTTTGAATGTCTCTTTTCTAACCATCTCTTTTCTCTTTCATACATTTATTTATTTATTTATTTATCTTTTCTCTCCATTTCTTTTATTATTATTATATGCAGCAGCAAAGTGACCTGCACTGACCTCACTGGTATGGCCTGTGGTTGCCATACAGGTGGCAGTAACAGTGCCCCCCCTCACAACCACTGAGGCACCCATCACATCTAGGTCTCAGCCTAGCACAGTTGCCTTTGTATCTCCAGGTAGCTGTGTACAAGAGGGTGGTACATTTCTACCTGCTGGTAGCAGTTCAAGTTAAGATGACCCTATTGTCACCCATTATAAGTAGGCAGAGCGTATGGGATAGATAATAGACAGGTGGTTGGCTGCTCACATCGGCCATTTGGAGACCATGCTGCAATGACTCATTGAGTTCTGTCCCTGCTAAATGCTATCTCCAGCTTCTGAAGCAAGACCCAGTGGTGGCAGCTAACAGGATATTGAGTAAACTACCACTGAGTCTAAGCTGGCAGAAACCGAGTCTTTGAGCATCCAGTCCTAGCTACAATCTCAATGTTCACCCTCCCTTTTGCATCTCTGTCCACCCCTGTATGTTGTTTGTTCCTCCCCCGACCATTGTCTTAACTCTCTTTGACGTCTCCTACACCATCATGTTCCCCCTCACTCATTGTGTTACCTCACACTTTGTCATATATCTGCCTTTCCCTGTGATGTATAATTCCCCTCTTACCCATGTCATAGTTCCCTGACTTCCTTCCCTAAATGTCCCTTCAAAATAAAAAAATAAAAGGACATCTGGCTGACAAAAAATACTGCCATTCATACCTCTCAGCTTCCCAGATATTTCAGTAATGCACACATGATTGGCTATAATTGTCCAGCCTAAAACGTGCAGTTGTCTGACAAATCTTTGATAATTACTGTCAGCAAATAATAAGAAATATTTGTTGCAGATCCATAGTCATTACCAAGCTACGAAATTGAGAAGTATGCCCCTATCCCACCTCCATTTTACTCAGCCTTCATTTTTCTCCTTTATTTTTTGCCCTCAGTTTGCTTCCCCTTTTCATCTCTGTCCTATAGCCTCATTTACAACTTTAAATCTAATCAAAACATAGCTAAACACACCACAAGCACATGGCTTAAAATGGCTTCTATATTAAATCCAGCTTTCTGTGCTCATACTTTGCATGACTGTTGGCAGAGGGCAGCATCACTGCTCAAATATAAGCATAAGGAAATGGGAAATGCAAGTCTCTGTTCTACACAAAAACTGAGAAAAATCCTCTGAATGCAGTAAGATCTTGCCATTGTTTGTGCAAACGTGCTTAGCATAGATGAACATCACTAAACAATAGTGAAATATGGTAATGTTAAATGTGACCCCATAAAGGTCTCTATGTCTCAATCTATTCATGATGTGATGAGTCTGTTCTCAGTGCTTTGAGTGCATAGCTCAAATCTCCTGAGGGTGAGACATTTTTATATAGTATTATGCTGTCAGCATACAACTGTATGCTATTCCTCAGCAATGTTTTATTTTATTTTGTAATGCCTTTCCTAGAAATGCTTTTGTGACATACCTTGCTAGAGCTCTAGTTCAGGGGTATGAGTAACACAAGCGTGGGTTTAAATATGGTCAGGTGTATTTTTCTTTCATTTCAGTTCTCTATGTACTGTTACCCTGATAATGTGCTTTAACAATGCTTTCCCTTTGTCTTTTTCTGCAGTACATCCTGCCAATGCCCTATTCAGAGAATATTAGTGGCACAGGGCCATGCAGGTATAATTGGGTCTACTTTATTTACGCGAAAGCGCAAAACCGGGAATACATATGGATCGAACCATATGCATCGAAAGTGCAAGCCATCGAAAACCGTAAATGGAAATCTCCGTAGGTGGAGATTTCCATTTACTTCAATGCAGTGTGATCTCGGAGTTGGTATATTTAAGTAGCGGGGGTGTGGGGAGCTTGCCCCCCTGCCTACATCTTTTTTTTTTTTTTTAATGTATTTTTTTCTTTATTAACTTTCAAGCATTTAAGAGTTTGATGCATATATGTCGATCTTTATGCATTCGAACTTTTGAACGTTTGAATTAATAAAGTAGACCTGGTATCATTACCTTGTATTGCTAATCAAGTATTCTTTACTCCTCAGCTGAAGTATGTGTATCATCGCTGTGTATATCTTATCATGGAGTCTGACACTGTTGAACCAAACTGGAAGTGTAAAGTCATCCAACATTGTTAAGTTAAAATATTGATAGATATGCTCCTAACTCAAATCTTTCCAGCTCAGTCCTTTTTAGCTCAATGGTGTGTTTATTCTCCTTGACCTTCTGCTTTTAATCTTGGTTTATATTCCAAGGATCAACCTTCTTCCTGGTTCAAAAATAAACATACACACATAACCAAAATACAGTTAAGAGAATGGATTTCTTACACTGGTTGGTATCAACTCTGTGAATATGCTATGTATCACATATATGTGTCTTTTTACTGACCCTTTATAGTTGTACAGCTTTATTAACCTTACTTACTAATTCACTGCTAAGTGTCTTATCGGTGTGAAAATCATGGGTTCATAGCCATCAATGTCTTGTTTTTTTTTCCTTTTTCAGCCTCTATCCTGGTCAGTCCTTATCTCCTCACCTTTTGTCATCCCATGTACTTGCTGCTCTTTTCATACTAGTCCTATGGCCTATACAGCTTTATTATTATCAGAAACACACTATCACACCATATACATGGCTAAAAAGGGCTTATAAAACAAGAAAAATAATCTTTCTGTTGTATTATTTGCACAACATTTAGCAGAGAGCAAATTCACTGTCCTTATATAAGCACAAAGAAATGACACTTCTAGTCTGATGGCAAAAACTGAGAAAACTCCTTCAAAAGTGCTAAGATCCTGACATCCTTTGTGCAACTGAGGTGGCCACTGATGCATTAATAGATGCATGGTAACAGTTTCTATGTCTCTTTGTTGTCATAATGTAATGTGTACATTGCCAAAAGAGTAGAGATTGTATTCCCTGATTGTTGTATGCTGTTTAGCAATGTTAAATTTTTGTCTTCCAGTCTTCATTCCCTTGAAATATGCGATTTCTTACAACCTTCTCCTAAGTTCCTCTGTGTAGCAGCTTGTCAATGCATTGCTCTAGACAACAATGGTTAGGCAGGCACGGGTTCAAATCTATTAACGTTCATATTCCTAACCAACCTGCTCATTCTATTTTCTTACCTTGTATTCTATGCTCTCTGTGCTTTACTTTTTCATTTCAGTCTTTTCTATACTCCCATTTCTGAACTATGCTATGGTCCAAAAGTAGATGGACTCACCACATGGGTCTGCTTCATAACATTGACATTTCATAATGTTGAATTTCATAACATTGAGACCATAGCATTGAAATTTCAAAACACGGAAAACCCAAAACATTGAAAACTCAGAACACTGAAAGTATGCTTCATAACATTGAAAACTACATTGAAAACTACCTACAACAACACCTAAGTAACAAACAGACCTTCTACTACGTTTTTGCAGGTGCATCCCCCATGTGGAGGGCTCTGCCCCCCCCACCCCTGTAAATTAAATATACCAACTCCAAGATTGCACTACAGTGGAAAAAAAATAATTTCCTAATTTCAGTGTATGGTGAGTGTGATACAGGGAGGTTAGGAAATTAATTTTTTCCACTGTAGTGTGATCTTGGAGTTGGTATATTTAATTTACGGGGGGGGTTGGGGACAGAGCCCCCCATATCGGGGGTGCAGGGGGCTTGCCCCCCTGCAGAAATGTAGTAGAAAGTGTGTTTGTTAGTTAGGTGTTGTTATAGGTAGAGAAGATGTTATTTACATAGTCATTGTAGTTTTCAATGTTATGAAGCACACTTTCAATGTTCTGAGTTTTCAATGTTTTGGGATTTAGATGTTTTGGTCTCAATGTTATGAAATTCAACATTATGACATTTCAATGTTATGAAGCAGACCCCACCACACACATGCCAAGACTGAAGGTATAATTTAAAGTCATCTTTCTGTGTGAATTTGTTACAAGATGGTTGACAGAGAGCAATATCAACAGCCAAAAGTAACTACAGATATATGGCACTCTGTGTCTTGTGGCAAAAATTAAGGAAATTCCTTAGCATGTGCTAATCAGTCATGCAGATGAATTTAATTTCACTGTGCATTTCCTTTCAAAATAAAGTACAGCTACTGCTATTATTTGAAGTCCTTTGATTTCTCAGTGTACTTTTACTGTCTCTCTACATGGTTGAGTTTCAAATCTGAATGTTTGCAGTCTGTGCATGCACTTTTTTCTAAGAGATGCAATTACATCAAGAACCTAGACTCATTCCTCTCTCCCCCCAAGCTAGTATATCTGCCACTGAAAAGGTTGTCAACACAAATACCACAGCTCAAACACCACCCACATCTAAACTGCACACTGCCACATATGCAGAGGTCCTCAACAAAAACATACCCAAACAGGAGACCTCTGAGGCAAAAGCACTCGTGAACTCCACTGTCCACCACACAACAGGAGACCGCAGGTAGTCCACATACCTGCATCTCACAGCCACTAAGGCCTAAACATAAACATAACATATTAGTCATTGGAGACTCCATTGTGAGACACACAGATATGCCCCTCACCAGGCTGGATAAGGAGAGTCACTGTTAGTTGTTTGTCAGGTGCCAGAATCCATTATGTCACCCATGCACTCAAGTTTCTCAACAGATACTGTTATGACTGTGTCATAGTCCATGTTGGCGTGAATGACTTGAGACGTACCTCCCTGGACGATATGAAGAGAGACATGATCAAGCTCACTGAATATGTATCTCAGGCAGGTATGTTGCTAGCCTTAAGCAGCATTCTAACATCAGCTAGAATGATGCTTCAGTACAAACAGAACATGACTGACTTTAACAATTGGCTTAGTTTCTGGTGTAATTCCAAGGGGATCCAGTAACTGACAGCCTGGGATGACATGAATGACAAACCATGATGCGTTGCCAGAGATGGCCTACATCTGTTTCCCTTGGGCTTCAGCCTGCTGGCAAAAGCTCTTGCCTCCCCCATAGTGCCTTTTTTAGGCAATGTCATGAGGTCAAAACTACCAACATGAAATTTCATCAAAATGTAAATTATAGGTCATGCTGCTAAACGCAAGGAGTGTAAAATTGAAACTGCACTCATTGCAAGTAGTCTTAACCCTGGAAGATGCTGACATTTGTGCAGTCACAGAAACCTGTTTCAAAGCTGCAGAGAGAACCCCAGCCATACCAGGTTACTCATCCTATCATACATTCAGACTCTAAACCATGGGCAGCAAAGCAAAAGCAAGTGGAGTTGCAATATGTATAAAAGGCATACACACTTCCAGGCTGGTCAAACAGTATGATGCACAGGAGACACTCCAGGTGCAATTAACAACTGACAAGACCCCTATTCAAATTATAGCAAGCTACAGGCCTCCAACTTTGACTCAAGATGCCCACTTCACCTGTCTGGACCTCTTCAAATCTATCAAGGTTAAAATCTTTACCCTGATCCCAGGTGACTTTAACTATCCAACCATAGAATGGAAGAAATACTCATGCCAAAACACAAATGCTCAGAGATTCCTTGAGTTCGTCAATGCAAATGCTTTGGACCAGTTGGTTGACACCCCCACAAGAGGTGAAAAATATCTTAGACTTGGTATTAACCAACATGAGTAACCACTGCACCATCCCTACAGTGTCATCGTCCCTGGTAAGATCTGACCACAAAGCGGTCACTTTCAAAGTCACCATCTCACCCCCCCCCCCCCCAGCTAGGGTCAAACAAAAAAAACTTATCCAAATCTTATTACAACCTCCTGAGGGAAGGTATAAACAGCTTCATAGCCTCCACCCCCTCCATAGAAACTGGCACATACGTCCAAACCTATACCAAAGTACAATACGAACATTTATATAGCTGCATGGAATCAGGAATACCTGACAGGATGAAATAGTCCTCCTCAAGGAAGAGTAAACCTATGTGGTGGACATCTGCAATAAATAAACTCTATAATAAAAGGAAAATATTGCTGTTCAGGACTAAGAAGGAGCAGGCGCCTAATTGGAAGCAATCTCTCCTTAGTCTGAACAAGCAAATAAGAGCACTAGTGAAATCCTCCAAAGCAAACTTCGAGTCCAACTGGCCACATCTACTAAAGATAATCATAAGGCCTTCTTCACATATGTCTCCAGTCTCAAAGGAAGCACCCAGATCTGCTCAGAACTGATGGTGAAGGACACCACATACACAGATGCTGTAGCTATAGCCAACCTGCTGGCAAACAGGTTCAGTGAAACATTCACCCCCCTTTCTCCCCATCAGTAAATCAGAACATCCCCAGCACCTGCGTCCTTCCTCTTATCTCTAGGCAGCAAGTCCTCACTGCCCTCTCAAAGGCAAGAAATACAGCCTCCATGAGACCCGATAATATCCCGGGCTACATCCTACATGAACTCAGGTAGGAATTTGCAGTACCATTAGTCACTCTATGCAACCAAAGCTTGAGTACCGGCTTCATCCCAGCCAAGTGGAGGACAGCCAGTGTCATCCCTTTGCACAAAGGTGGAGCATCCACTGATCCAGGAAATTATAGACCCATCAGCCTAACTAGCCTGATCTGCAAGGCCATGGAGTGGATTATCATGGACCTCATTAACAAGGACATTGGCAACCTCCAAACACTCAATCCCACATAGTTTGGTTTTATCAAGGGGAGGTCATGCCTGTTAAACTTGGTCGGCTTCTTTGAGACAGTCACCAAAGCCATGGACGAGGGGAAGATGGTGCACACCACCTACCTTGACCTGGACAAAGCCTTTGATACTATTCCCCACTCAGGTATAATAGATAAACTCTCTCAACTAGACATCAGTACATATGTTACCAGATGGGTAGCAAACTGGCTTACTGATAGAACCCACCTAGTCAAAATAGGGGAAGCCACCTTAAGCAGTAGACCCATAATAAGCGTTGTACCCCAGGGTTCGGTCTTGGGGCTTCTATTGTTTGGGATATACTTTTCTGAGGGGAAGGCCAAAACCAGTGGGCTATGGCTAACCAAGTTTGCAGATGACTGCAAGCTGGCCACTGTCATCAGTTCTCGTAGTGATATGGACATCCTCCATGAGGGTCTCATCAAAACAAATGAATGGTGCCAGAAACATGGCCTCAAACTGAATGCCAAAAAATGCATCATCATCCCCTTTGGGAAGAGTGACATCCCCACAAATTATCACATTAATAATAAGGTCCTAAGCACACAATCAGTCTTGAGGGACTTGGGCTCCCAGGTTGATAGCAAACAGACTTTTGACCACCATATAGCCTCTATTGTACAGAAAGCTTTCCACATGGCCTACCCCTTATAAGACCCATTAATGAGTACAATGTCCCTTTCAGCATGTACTTCACAAAGCACATGCAGCAGCTGGAGAGACCACAGAGGTTCCTCACCAGGAGAATCCAGGGCCTCAAACATCTACCGTAGACAGATAAAGGCCCTGTCTCTCTACTCAGTCTCCTACAGACTCCTCAGAAGTGACCTCTGTCTGGCATACAAAGCAATCTCAGACCCCACCTTGATGGGACTGCTGCATATCAGCAAGTCAAGATCCACTTGAGTAACCTGCATGAGCGACCTCAACCTGGTCTGTGACATAAGTAGCACTTGTTGGCAGGATAGATTTGTGTCCTAGATACTCCATCTGCGGAATAGACTCCATCTCCAAGTCAAGGGGAGTACCTCATTAACCCTTTTTAAGTGCCGCCTGGATAACTGTATGGAAAACAGAAAACACACCCCTGCGATTCCACCTGTGTCCCTGCTGGACAGTGGCATCAGGTGCTGACTTGTTGCAACATGGGCTAAATTCTTGGCTAGGCTTGTAAGGGCTTCAGGGCCAATAGCCTAGTAACTTGCTATGATCCTATGATCCTATTTGTGACTCATTGCATTCCAGCAGTAGTGGGTCCCTTTGTTAAGGCACAGTTATGGAGCATTCAAGTGTGGAAGTCATGGGTTCCATTCTCCTGAGGATTAGTTAATTAATTTATTTATTTATTGTTTTGCCATCTATCTGCACATGTACTACATTTCCCAGATATATGTGTTATGTGACCACTTATACTGTAGTGGCTCCCTTTGGCAGTAAATTGTAATAGATTGGCATGTGGATTGAGTTAATGGATTGACTTCCCTCTGGTAAACACACATCTTTTTTTAATAACATTCACAATATAGTACATGTTCACTGCTGACACTCTGACAGTTGTGAAGACTAGTACTGGTTGGTACTGCTATTTTGTTGTGTCTCACCTCTCCCGTGTTTATTTCAAATTCTTCAGAACTAATGTATTTTCATAGCACCTTCTTCACTCTGCTTTTTGGACAATTGTTTTGTTCTGCAACTCTGTTAACACTTTTATGTTGTCCATCTTTGTGGTTTCTATTATTAGTGTACCCTTTGCTCTAGCCTCATTCTGTGGTATTTCCCTTCCATTACACATTTTGTGCTGTTGATACACAGTTATACAGCAGTAAACATGCCCACACATCCAGTACTGGGGATTCCCTTGCACCATCATTGTTTACCTCAACTGCTTGTATTTCAGTTTGGCTGTGAAGAGGCATACCTTGATCTGGCCATGGGCCTGTACTATGGCCATAGTGAAAGGCTCTTAATCCTGTACGCTGGCCTAGCTGCTTGTATATCTGATTAGTATTGCTGCTTGTCACTCACACAGTGTTAACAGTGTAGACATGCCCACAATCATGGATACATTGTTTATAAATCCTCAGGTCTATTTTATTTATATTTCCTGCAAGTGTGATTCCACAATTTAAAACATGATATACTTAAATTCTACAATGCAGGTTATGAATGTGGAACATTTTCCTTAAGAGAATACAATGAAACAGCATTTTAAAAGGAAACTGATATAACATTATGTAAGTAAAATACAAATAACTTATTTAAGCTGATGTTGAAAAATATAGCATGAGGGAAAATAGAGCTGACACAGGATATTCCATTTGGGCAGAGTTTAGTGTTAAGAAAAGATAGCTTGATTAACTGTAATTATAGTATATATGGGTAAAAATAAGATAAAATATAAGCAAAGTGATTATAAAACCCAGCTTAATCATTCACCTCACAGCAAGTACTTAACAGCAAATTTGAAATAATTAATCACCTTTAGTCATTTCAGACATGAAGCTAGACTGCAAATGAGATAAGTCAATAAAAATGATAAGGAGAAGCTGCCAAAACTGCAGAAATGCAAAAGAAGCCCATGCACAGCAAAGTCAAAAAGAGGGAAAAAACAGAAGATAATATCATGCAGTGTGCATGAAGAATGAGAAGATAAACCAGTTTAGGGCAATAAATAATTAAAATGAAGTGCATATAACACGTTTAAGTGAGTCAAGGGTAATATAAAGTAGTCCCTGTCACATTATTCCCCAGGTAATAATGATTACTAGGATAAAATGTTTGATGAGTTATTTGTATGTAAGGGAAATAACTGATAATGGAATAGGAAACAGAGATGGAATATCTTTAATCTGGAAAGCACTGATGCATATCAATGGTCTGCAGGATCCCTGCTACAGAGAAGTGGTATGATACCAGACAAGAAACTGACCACAGCAGCACTAAGAGGTCTTAGTCTTTGTATCTTAGATTTGTCTTTTTCTAAAGTGAAAGCACATGGGTGTGATAAAACTATTAGCAGAGATGAGATCTGAGTAAATGGTTAGGACATCCTTGACTAGGGAGAATAATGAATGCTCTGATGTTATTCTCTGTCGACTCATAGAGAAACATAAGTGCATAATTCACTATTACAAGAGCTATACTACAGTATTGGTTTATTTGCAGCTTTAAGAAACATGAACACTTAAGAGACAGGTGAACAGGACAAGAGGATGTATGCATGTGAGACTGAAAAGTGGCAGGCAACATTACAGGGTGAAAGGAATGAGATAATGACAGTTATAGGCTTTATTAAGAGAGTTCTGTGACGACCGTGCCCTGGCCCAGCAATAAAGGAGCCTCAATCCTCACCACTAACACCAGGGAGGTCGTCTCATAGAAGAGGGAAAAGGATAACTAACACACACAGTAAACTATAATTACCCTTAAGTGTACACAGAGATCACAGTCAGTCTGGGGCTGGTTGCTCCCTTGCTCACTAGGTCCCCAATAAGACTCCCCACTGGCACAGCTATAGGGTCCAGGTCTCAGCCTAGCTGGGCAAGCTAAAACCTCCAGTACCCTCTCTGTCCAACCAGTGCTTCATGTCCCTGCCAAGTAGTTGACATACCACCACACACACACTTTGAGATAAGTATTTATACAACTTCACAGACACTCTTGGGAAAGGCTGACACAGATTCTCCAGCTGTGCCCCCTTACCCAGACCATATGGTAGTAATGCCTGCCACCATCCAGATAATATTATCAGCTACTAAAAGGCCCTTAAAAGGGTGTCAAATTATTACTGTGCAATATTATTATCCAATGGTAATGTGACTATTCAGTCTAGGCTTATTGGAAGGGCATAGACAGTAAACTCTATAAATATATAATGTACTCTAAAGCATACTAGCTTTAACTATTCCTACAAGAAATCACAGTGCTAAAACTTACATGTGAGCATAAGGCGGAGTGCTGAGTTAGATATCCAAGATCAAAATGCCTTCAGTCTCTTGTGAGAAACAGTATTTAAACATAACTAGCAAACATGTCTCTAAGGCCATCCCAAATTACATAATTTTGACACTTAGGTTTTCCCAGTATTCATATTGCATCATCTTAACACCTGGTCTGAGTTCTCAAGACACAAACTGCATTATTTAGCAATCTAACACCTGCTCAGAAACTTACAACAATACAAGGCATTTCACATGTATATTCTAACAGAAACCAGAGCAGCAAAGCACCATTCACATGTAAATTCTGGCCATAAACTTTAACCTTAAAACAATGGGCATGAAACCTTCATCCAGATGCACCGGAGCTGAATTCTAACATAAAAGGGTCAGTAGAGTGTAATGTTGTCACATATTTTGCAGTTCCACATTTCACAGTATTCTTTTACACTCAAGAAACATGCCTGTATTTTACATTTACTTACAAATGCCAGAATTGACTTGGCTGGCAGTTGGCTGGCAGCCTTCGTCCATTTCTCCCCAATTGTCACATCTCTTCCCCCCCGGGGAACTCAAGCAAGTTTTTCAAGTGCCTCTTGAGAAACGTCACTTGAGAGTGTCAGGTCTATCTGGGTATACCTCTCCCCATTCCCTGTCTTGAGAGCCCATCTGCATTGGCATTTCTACTCCCACTGCGGTGCTGTACTGACATATCATATACTTGCAACCCCAGACTCCATCTTAGCAACTTGGCATTTTGCTGACTGGCTCTGTTTAACCATGTTAGAGGGCTGTGATCTGTCATCACAGTGAATTTTCTTCCATACAGATAAAGCTGAAGTTTCTGCAGTGCCCACACTATGGCTAGACATTCCTTTTCTACCGCTGCATATCATTCCTCCCTGGGTTGGAGCCTACGACTGAGATAAACCACTGGGTGCTCTTCTCCCTCTGAAGAAATCTGGCTAAGTACAGCCCCCATCCCATAGTTTGAAGCATCCACCTGCACAACAAAGTTTTTGCTGTAGTCTGGACTGGCTAACACCGGGGGGCGGGGGCTCCCAATGCTTCCATAAGCTTCTGAAATGCCTGCTCACATGCTGGGGTCCATGCTACCTTATCTGGCCTGTTCTTCCTTGTCAGGTCTGTGAAGGGAGCAGCTATGGTACTATAGTTAGGAACGATCTTTCTGTAGTACCCTGCTGTCCCTAAGAATGCTCTCACCTGCTTTTTGGTAACAGGTGCAGGCCATGCCTGAATGGCTTCCACTTTGGCAGGTTCTGGCCTTATCTTACCACCCCCCACTCTATGTCCTAGGTAGGAGACCTCTGCCATACTCACCTGACATTTGCCCAGCTTAATGGTCAACCCTGCCTTCTGTAGTCTGCCCAGCACCTCCCAGATATGCTGAAAGTGCTCTTCTCAGAAATGGCTGTAGATAGCAATATCATCCATTTAAGCAAGGGCAAACACTCCTGCACCTGCTAAGATATGATCTACCAGCCTCTGGAAAGTCACTGGGGCATTCTTCATCCCAAAGGGCATCTTTGTGAACTCATACAAGCCAAAAGGAGTCAGAAAGGCTGACTTCTCTCTAACACTGGGATTCAAGGACACCTGCCAGTAACACTTGGTAAGATCAATGGTTGTAAGATACTTAGCCCCACCCAGCTGCTCTAGGGCCTCATCTGTCCTAGGCATGGGGTAAGCATCTGCCTCTGTGTGACTATTTAATTTCCTGTAATCCACACAGAACCTGGTGCTGCCATCCTTTTTTGGCACCAGTACCACTGGTGAGGCCCAGGGATAGTTGGGCTCTTGAATCACCCCTAGTTCCAACATCTCCTGTACCTCTTCCCTTAGAATCTGTTTGACTCTCTCAGGCACCCTATAAGGGGCCTGCCTGATAGGCCTTTGGGCTCCTGTATCACCAGGTGGGTGATCCCTAATTTCCCAGTGAGCATGTCCCCAAACTCCTGCAACACTGCTCGGATTTCTCAAACCTGGGTAGGAGATAGCTGCTGGGACATTGCTACCCCTTCCACCGAGGTGTCAGCCCGAGCCTCACTGAGGGGATCAGTCACAAGATCTCTCTCCGACTCCTCCTGCAATCCACTGCAAATGCTCAGCACAAGGGCCTTCCTATCATGGTAAGGTTTCATCATGTTAACATGGTACAATTTGTGCCTACAGCACACTCTCTAGCTCGAGCGTTCCTGTCATACCACACCTTT
Organism: Protopterus annectens; assembly: GCF_019279795.1. Taxonomy (NCBI): domain Eukaryota; kingdom Metazoa; phylum Chordata; order Ceratodontiformes; family Protopteridae; genus Protopterus; species Protopterus annectens. The sequence goes on along the minus strand of NC_056731.1, from coordinate 1,661,725,725 downwards.
TTCTGTTGTTTGGCTTCTGCCAGGTTCTCCTGGACCAGGCCCATGAGTTCCCTGAGCCTTGTCCTGAGGTTCAGGACATATGCCACAACAGACTCCTTGTGAGACTCACACTCACCTTCCCACTCATCTCAAATTAAATCTAGAGGTCCCCTCACCCTATGCCCATACAGCAACTCAAAGGGTGAAAGAAACTGTGTATTCCTGGGGAACCTCTCTGTAAGCAAACAACAGATGGGGCAAATATTTGTCTCACTCCCTCTTAAACTGATCTGCAAATGCCCATAGCATGGACTTGATTGTAGAGTTTAACCTCTCAACAAGACCATTAATCTGGGGATGGTAGGGGGTGGTCTTCATGTGCTTCACCCCACAGGACTTCCACAGACAAGCCAGCAGGTCTGACATAAAATTGGCACCTCTGTCAGACAGTATTTTTTTTTGGGAAACTTACCCTACTGAAAATCTCTAGCAAAGCATTTGCCACATTCTCTGCCTCAATGGAGGACAAAGCCACTGCCTCAGGGTATCGTGTAGCATAATCTACAATCACTAGGATATACATTTTCCCTGTGGAACTTGGGGTACTCAGAGGACACACAATATCCATAGCTACCCTCTGAAATGGCTCCTCAATCACAGGCAAAGGCATCAAAGGAGCTCTCACCTTGTCTTCTGCCTTGCCTACCTTTTGGCACTGCTCACAGGACCTGCAGTACCCTGTTACATGTCTGGAAATTCCAGGCCAATAGATGTTTTTCATAATACGCCTCTTTGCATGTTTTATGCCCATATAACCTGCAAAGGAAATATCATGGGCTAAGGCTAGAAGTGCCAGACGGTAAGCTCTAGGCACTACTAACTGCTGTACTCTCTTACCTTCTAGCCATCCCTCAGGGGTCCACTCTCTGTACAGTAACCCTTTGTTCCAGTATACAGATTCCCCCCTCCCTTGAAAATCAGGTGCCTCCCTAGCTACTGCCTCAGGACTTGCAATGTAGGGTTTGAGAGCTGAGCCTGTCTTAGCTCTCTCCTTGTAACCCTTCTCAGCTCCCTTTCCACAGGAAGTCTGGCATCCTCTGACAGCAGTGCCTCACTGTCAGTCTGGATACTACTACTCACCTCTACCTTTGCAGTTACCCTGTCCAAGGGAGCATCAGTACCCACAAGCAACTGTGGCTCACATTTAGTCTCACTGCTACAGTGTAGCTCACTCCCTGAAGTAACCACCTCAGCAGTCCTGGCTGCAAGTATGCAGTCTGTCTGGGTCTCCCCCAGGCTACCAGACCCACATGCTTGTCTCCTAGCCTCACTGCATATAACTGCATAAGTACATGGGACTGCCTCATCCAAATCCTTCCCTCTCAGGACATCTGCAGGATGGTAGTTCCATATCCCAGTTGTCTCAAGACAACCCACTGTTGGCATTTTGTCTTTCCCACTTACTGCCTCCCTCACCTTTGGTTCCCCACCTTACCTCCGTGGACATCTGTATGCCACATGGCCCCACTGGTTGTATTCAAAACATTTCACCCTAGGTCCTGGATGTATACCTGGACTACTGGCTTCCCATGCTACTGGTGGATTCTGTTGGGGAAGTCTATGCTGCCCACCATGGGTTCCCTTAGTCCCATGAGCAGTACTTGGGGTCCCTTTCCTGTGCAGGGCTGCCCTGCTTGCTAGATATAGGTCTCCCTTCTTCCCCAACTCCTTTGAAGTAGCACACTGTCTATTAGCTATCCAGATCCTCATGTCCTCAGGCAAAGTGCTAAGGGCTTGTTCCCTTACCAAAAGGTCTGACAGCCCTTCAGAAGTGGTGACCTGACATTCACTTACCCAGCTATGAAAATAAGTGCTCAGTTCAGCAACATATTCACATACATTTTCATCTGCCTTGCATCTATGCTCACAAAATATTTTCCTATACATTTCAGGTGTTAGCATAAAACATTCCAACAAGTGTCTTTTTACAGCAGTATAATCAAAACAGTCAGTGTCATGCATTTTTACTAAAGAAGTTACAGCTTTACCATGGAGTAAGGGGGTCAGGAACCGTACCAAGAGCCTTTGTTCAACTTCATACTGTTTACATACCTGCTCAAACATGCGAATGAAGCTATCAGAATTATCTCCCTCTTTAAACTGTGGAAGAAATTTACTGACCTTTTTTGCTTCTGGGGTCCAGTTACTCCCTTCCCCATTACCTCCATGACTATGGCAAAGAGTCAGCATTTCCCTCTCATGCCTCCTCTGCCGTTAATTTTTCTCAGCTTGCAGACTCCTCATTTTCTCGGCTGCTTCTAGTTCCATATGCCTGGCCTTCAACTCAAGTCTCTTTAGCTCCAGCTGGATTTTTAAGTCCACTGCAGAAAGGTCAAGCTGTCCATTCTCCAAGGATATTGTATCTCCACTGTCAGTCTGATTGTCCTCCAGGCTGCTGTTTTCTGATGCAGCTGTAACCAAGGCTGCAATCAGGTCTGCTTTAGTCAGGTTTCCATGCACCAGTCCCCTAGCCTGGCACATAGGTTCATAGGTTCATAGATTAGTACTAGGCTAACTGCCCTTGCGAGCCATTTTAAGCCTAGCCAATTATCCCCCTGTGAGATTCAAACCCTGTACCTTGTGTTTGTAAGGCAAACACCTTAACCATTAGGCCACCCTCCCAACCCACATCTCCACCAGCTGGCTCCTTGTCAGCTTTCCATACTCCTCTGCTGACATGCTGCCTGCTCACCCTGACTAACACTAAGCTAACAAAAGAAATAAAACAATTGTGATCTGAACTCTGACTATACACTGCGTGGCTGTTTTAGAGTACAACACACTTTCAGAGATCACTGTACATAAGCTACAGGAATTTCCCTACCCCACACTACTACAAGCCAATTAGTATGTGAAGTAGATCCCACCACTGCCAAACACTTGTGATGACTGTTCCCTGGCCCAGCAATCAAGGAACCTCAATCCTCACCACTAACACCAGGGAAGTCATCTCATAGAATAGGTGAAGGATAAGTAATACATACAGTAAAGTACAATTTCCCTTAAGTGCACACAGAGATCACAGTCAGTCTGGGGCTGGTTGCTCCCTTGCTCACCAGATCTCCAATAAGACTCCCCACTGGCACAGTTATAGGGTCCAGGTCTCAGCCTAGCTGGGCAAGCTAAAACCTCCAGTACCCTCTCTGTCCAACCAGTGCTTCGTGTACCTGCCAAGTAGCTGACACACCACCACACACACACTTTGACATAAGTATTTATACAACTTCACAGACACTCCTGGGAAAGGCTGACAGATTCTCCAGCTGTGCCCCTTTACCCAGACCATATGGTAGTAATCCCTGCCACCACCCAGCTAATATTATCAGCTACTAAAAGACCCTTAAAAGGGTGTCCAATTATTACTGTGCAATATTATTATCCAATGGTAATGTGACTATTCAGTCTAGGCTTATTGGAAGGGCTTAGACAGTAAACTCTATAAATATATAATGTACTCTAAAGCATACTTTATCTCTACATAAACCAGCCACAGGTAGAAGGTTTTAAAAAATATGTAATAATAAATAATTAAAACACAAGACAAAACTACTACACCACAGAGCTATCTAAGAGTTCACAGATCAGATAGAAACTTAAAATAATAGAGTAGGACAGGTCTGATTTCAAAGAAAAATACCTAATTCATCTTTACTAGCTTTAACTATTCTTACAAGAAATCACAGTGCTAAAACCTACATATGAGCATAAGTCAGAGTGCTGAGTTAGATATCCAAGATCAAAATGCCTTCAGTCTCTTGTGAAAAATAGTATTTAAACATTACTAACAAACATGTCTCTAAGGCCCTCCCAAATTATATCATTTTTGACACTTGGGTTTTCGTAGTAATCATATTGCATCATCTTAACACCTGGTCTGAGTTCTCCGGCCACAAACTGCATTATTTAGCAATCTAACAACTGCTCAGAAACTTACAACAATACAAGGCATTTCACATGTATATTCTAACAGAAACCAGAGCAGTAAAGCACCATCCACATGTAAATTCTGGTCATAAACTTTAGCCTTAAAACAATGGGCATGAAATCTTCATCCAGACATACTGCAGCCAAATTCTAACATGAAAGGGTCAGTAGAGTGCAATGTTGTCACATATTTTGCATTTCCACATTTCACAGTATTCTTTTGCACTCAAGAAACATGCCTGCATTTTACATTTATTTACAAATGCCAGAATTATATATCAAATTCTATTTGACTAGGCTGGCAGCCTTCGCCCATCTCTCCCCAATCGTCACAAGCTCCAAAAGCAAACAAGAAGAAATTACAAAAAAAGAAGAAAATGGAGAAATTCAACATGCTTCAGAACTAGAAATAAGACTGGAACATAAAGAGAAGTGAAGATAAAGTTTGAAGAGTCAGGAGATGAAAAAGACTGAGGGAAGGGCAAATTTATGTAGACACTAGAAAGAAATCAGGAAGAATTGTCAGGAAGGTCAAAGCTCATTAGGAAAATAAAGTTTCTTAATAGGTTCATAAGTGGTTACTAGTCTATTGACCCACAGGTCTTTATAAGCCTACTAGCCTAACCATGTGTAGCAAATAAAATACTAGAGAAACCCAATATAAAGTATCTTCCCTAAACTTAAGATCTTAGTTAGCAATGACTGCCAATGTCTAGGTGGGTCATAAGTGAATTCCCTGACAGGAATTTACAGTTTCCCATCCAGTCATCCAGGCTATGCTTAAACAGGGTCATAGAGAAGCTATTTTTATGTGAATTGGTAGCCTATAATGACAGAGGGATGGATATAATGAGTTTTTAAACATGTGAGAGAATATAGAAGGAAGGCCCCACAGTTATAAATTAGCAACCCTAACAAATGTGTATAAAAGCACAACTCATACACCATTATTAATGCACTGTTTGTTGTGAGATACATCTTATGAAGATACTCTTGGTAAGAATGAATGGACTGTAGGGTTCTTGTCTAGCTAAGAGATGCCATGCTCTTACTACCACAAAATGAATGGACTGATTGGGTACAGGTAGGGGAACTGCTGGACAGTACTTTGGACTACAAAAGAAAATTAAATTTAAGGAGTAAAATAAATAAATAAATAACCCCCAAAGAATGATACTGGCATCACACAATGCTTGTTGCCTGGGGAGTGAGGCAGTGGATATTTACAGTACAATGAATATCTAGAAAATCAGTAGTAGTAACCAAGAGATGGGTTTGCCTTTGACATAAGTGGAACTTTTTGAGTACAGACTACAAACATTAAAGAAACATTAGGTGATAAGAGGAGGTGGTAGGTTATGTTACATATCAGACATCACAAGGGTTGAGACAAAACATGACATAAACACATCCCACTAACCTTGTCACTAAAGGTGAAGACAGCAGCTAACTACTTTCTTGGATCTGTAGAATGGGAATGATGGAAAGTTTGGAAATGTGTATAAGGCACAGTGTGATGTCATAGCATGTCTCTATATGAATACATAGGCTATTCTAAAACAAATGCATTTTATTACTTTGTGCACATGACATGAATACCTCCACAGATAAAAGAACATTGGTGCTTGAATCTTTGTTAAATGAACATCACTAAATTATCATGTGGAAGAAGGTATTGCTTTTACTGTCCTTTAATTTTCATTATCAATTGATAATATAAATGAAAAATACAGTAACATTGCTTCATTTTATAACAATACATCTGACATTCATTCAAAACAATCAAGTTAAACAAATGTTTTGGTTTCAGCTTGGTAATTTTTTTAGTTTTTATAAGCTAGTATATTACATCATAAATAAGAGTGCAACTATTTACACTATGTACAATATGTACCTATGTCACTTAACGTATACACATTTCTAGAAATCAAAACTGAATATAGTATTACTTGTATTAGTCACTTTTGTGTTATATTAAGAAATATGTATTGGTATTTCTGAAATGACGCAGGTTAGAAATATCAAGTGATTTTCCAACAGAGGACCTTATGGATCTTTGCAAAGAGGTGTCATTTGTTTATTTGTTTATTATATTTGTTTGTTGTCTCTTAACTTGGTCATTGGACTGAATCAGGGGGTCATTTTCTTTCTTCACAATAAAATCAACAATAGTTCTATTAACATTTTTGCTTGAAGAAATGTATTTAAAAATCTATGAAACATACAATAGGATACATTATTAAAATTTTAAATGTAATGAAGATGAAGTAAAAGAAATTTTTATAACTATATACAGTATGTATAATGTTGCCAGGTTAATCTATATAAGTAAATGGAGAATGATTTTGACTGGAAATAGAACAATAAAACTAAAAAAAAAACATGACATATATGTTGCAATTAATCTAGAGTGGAGACAGTTATGTTTTGACATAATCAATGAAAGAAAGTACCTTAGTCCAAAGATATTTGTTGATAGTTCAAGGAAAAATTCTGATTTCTTTAATTCTGGTCCAAATATTTTTGTTGATAGTGCTAGGAAAAATTCTGATTTCTTTAATATTAAGATCTCTGTAAATAGTTTCATTCAATGAGGTTAAGAAATCTTCAAACCAAGGTGTTGATGGTTCTTCACTATGTTTTTTCTTGGCACCACCAAAATTGTCCAAAGTAAATAATTTGATTTGTGTTACATTTTATCTGATTCTGGAATATTAAATAAGAAGAGGTTTTAGACAATGACAAGGTGTCAAACTACAGCGCTCTTAAAGAAATCTTCAAGTATTTCCCAGAAAGGTTTAATGAAAGGCAATCAAGGAAAATATGAGAGCAATCTGTATTACAAGTTTTCATATATCTCTAACAATTAATTACCAGTGAGCAAATACTCCCTACAGGTTATGGCATACTAAGAGTAGACCGGCTAAACAAGAAAGGAGGCAGTGTAGCTATAATATTTAAACAGCATCTAAACATCCATTTCTTAAAATCATCACCTCCACAAATAGGCAATGAACAAATAATATATACCAACCTCAAAATAAACCAAAACAAAACCATCAACATAATTGGATGCTACTTCCCACCTGGCCAAAACATCCCTCCACTAGAAAACCTCCTCAGCTGGTCTACCCACCATATCCCCCAATAAACTATCATTTTAGGTGATTTCAATATTGACTGGCAATCCTGTTCTGGCAACCATCCAATCCATCATGTAAACCTTCATGGCTTCACCCAACCAGTCCAGTCACCAGCCAGGATAAATAAAACTCCAGCAAGCACACTACCCTGGACTGGATACTAGTCAGTAAGAGCCCCAAGTCATATTTAACAGACTGCTTATCAGATAGCCTCAGTGATCACTCCCCAACATTCCTACTCAAAAAATACCTGTACCAGGCTAAACCTGTCATCTACCATCAAATACATAACAAACTAAACTTTAACCCACTCACATTCATCTCATTCCCTCAAAGAATGTAACTGGCATCCTCTAAAGTACCTCAGTCTTGATGACGCAGTTGAATTTTTTAATACTACCTTTCTGAGCATCCTTAATTACTATGCCCCCATAAGACTTTCCAGAATCAAAGCACAACCCTCCCCATGGCTACAGAAAACCACTAAGTCAGAAATGAAAAACAGGGATAAAGTCTGGGAGCACTGGTGCAAAACCAAAATCCCCTCAACTAGACAGAAATTCCTAGAACTATGCAATAGAGTCAAAAAGCTAATAAAACAGGACAAATTCCAATACTACTGGTTTGCCCTAGACTCCTCTCAACACAGCCCCAAACAATTCTGGTCCTCCATAAACTCCATCCTCCACCCAGGTAAATTCAGTACCCCTCCTCCTAACATCCCTCTCTCCTCAGAAAATATTGCTACCTCATTCAACACACACTTCACACAAACCATACTATCACTAGCTAAACAACACAACCCCCCCCCTCCAACCCACACCTTCAACTAGTAATCTCCCCACTGCCTTATCTTTTTCTCCTGTACCTACCTCCAACATAAAAAAAAAACTCTTAACTAAACTTAAGCCCACCAGATTAGCAGCAGACAACCTCCCAAGTGAATACCTACAAATCGCAGCTGATGCTCTGACCTACCCAGTATCCATCTTGATTAACTGATCTCTGTCAGAAAGTTACGTTCCCACACTGTGGAAAGTATCACATATAATTCCCCTCCACAAAGGCGGACCCTCCACAGAACTAACCAATTACGGCCCCATAGCTATTCTCTCTCCACTCTCCAAAATACTAGAGAGATGCATACACTCTCAGGTCTCAGACTACCTCCTTACTAACAACCTCCTTTCCAATACTCAGCATGGTTTCCGACCAAACCATAGCACCACCACTGCCTTACTCTCCTTTACTAACACTATCCTTCAGCATACAAACAATGGCTATCTCTCCTCTGCTACATTCCTAGACCTATCTAAAGCATTTAACATGGTCCCACACAAACAATTTATCTCTGTCCTCAATAACCTATCCTTCTCACAATCAGTCACCAACTGGCTTCAGAGTTACCTGTCTGACCGCCAACAATCCGTTGTATGGCAGAATGACATATCTCCCCAACTACCTGTCTCCATAGGGGTTCCCCAAGGATCCATCCTTGGACCCCTACTCTTCTCTGTTTTCACCAATAATCTAGCCTCTGCCACCAAACATGGCACACTCATACAATACGCAGATGACTCAACCATCATCTGCTCACCCCAGTCCTTACCCAAACTGCAAAAAGTCACACAGGAAGCCTTTTCCTCTGTTGAAACTTGGTTATCCGATGCCCAATTAATACTCAACTCAAACAAAACTAAACTACTCATCTTCCAACCCACCAAACATGCTCAAAACAATTCTCACTTTAACATCACAGCAAAAGACAACACCACTATATACCCAACTGAACACACCAAATTGCTAGGACTGGAAATAGATGATAAACTAAAATTTGACATTCACATATCCTTGACCATAAAAAAAGTCCAGAAAAAACTAGGAGTGCTATACAGAAATAAGCAACTTCTCACCAAAGCAGGAAAGATTTCAATAGCAAATTCCCATCTTATCTCCACCCTACTTTATGCCTGTCCAATATATACCAACCTAAGGCAATGCGATCTAAACAAGCTAGAGACCTGCTACAACAAAATCACCAAATTCACTACAGGGGCGTTCTACCATAGTCACCACTGTCTCTCACTTGCTGAACTGGGCTGGCTTGAACTCCCTCACCTCCTTCAATGGTATCAACTCTCACTTACCCACAAACTAGTAAATCATCCACTAAATGTCCCATCCCTCCAGAATCTACTCCAACCCTATCGCACCACCAGACCACTAAGATCCAGCAACAAAAATCACTTGCAGATCACTAAAGCCAATAACTCTGCTGGTGAAGCACTATTCTCTTGCACCATAGCCAAATTATGGAACTCCCTCCCACCCACAATTACCTCCATACCATCATGCACCCACTTCAAAACTTTACTAAAAGCGCACCTAAAAACATGCTGGCTGTGCCCTTGCATCTCCCACTTTAATATCACCCTCCTCATCCAACCACTACCTTTCTTTCCACTCCACTAACTACCTTGATTATAGCAAGCTGAGATGCTCATAAGCCAGTACTTATTATACAGCAGGAACTTCTTCTTGTAACATTTGTTAATGTCTGTTATGTACTTCACAGATAAAGATTCTAGTTGTCTACTGATGTACTATGTTCTTCATCTGTAAATATGTTGTAAGTAATTGCTATGTAAATTGTTAATCGCTATGTTATCCAATGCAACTACTGTCTGTTTATTTTAACTGTGGAGCTTTTCTCCCCGGGTCTCCGCTGAAAATGGACCTACGTCCAGTCGGACACTCCCGGTCAATAAATATAAATAAATAAATAAATACATTAAATAATTAATTAATTAATTAATTAATTAATTAATTAATTAATTAATGGTCACAGTGTTATTGAATTTAGCTATTATATTAGGAGTTAGAAAAAAATTCCAATATTGAGACCAAGAGGTGTTTTTTATTGAATATAATAATTGTTTTTATTCTCTGCAGTTAAAATTGAATCTTACATGGAAACTCGATCAGTCCAAATCAGTCCAACCAAGGAACTTCTCAAATATACCATTTATTAGATACACAATTCACAATTGTAGACAAGTTATAAAATAATTTGATTTGTTAATCCAACAATATAAGTTACAAAATGTCTAGATAAAAACAAATGTTATGGCAGAAATTTTAGCCCAGTATATATCTTAACTTTAGTAATGGGGCTAAACTAATATGATCATTAATTCCAGGATAACTACTGGCATTTAACCTTATTTGCCACTTAGTTTCACTAATATCTAAATGGACATCCAAAATATGCCCTTGATTATCCTTAATAACTTGCTGAATAATACAAAATTGGAATTCGTGACCTATATTTATCTTAATATGTCTTGCCAGTGCATTAGTATTGCAAGTATATTCTTACATCAGGAAATAGGATTAAATTAAGGAAAGAAATTATATTTATTATATTTATTAATAGACATTATGATTGCTATAGCAGAAATGTATTTAATATAAATGGTATGTTATATATATGTATCTTGTATAGGTTGTAAATTATTTTCTCATTACTTAATTTATTATATAAATTTCCCCCATTGGGTGTAGTAAACTGGATTTATTTTTAAATTGAGACTGGGATAGCACAAGGAAGTGCATAAGTTTATATGTTATGTAAATAATTCTAATCCTGTTTATCTAAATTATATTATTTTATAAGACAGTGAATATCTTTAATTTTTAGTTCATTGAGGCATTTTTGCCACTATATAAAGTTCTCTAATCCCCAAGTATTAATTCTAGTATAATTAGGTTTAAAGAAAAATTGTGTTATTTTTATAGGGAAAATTAGATCAAACCAAAGTTTCAGATTAATATTCCCTATGATGATGGTTATGAAAACTTTAAAAAAATGATTAATACAGTTAGATTCAATAGGTGGACAATGTTATATTGTATATAATTATATATATAAAACCAAAAAATATTATTTTTGTAATGTAGTCACATCAGTTTTGATTTTTATCTTGAAAAAGAGATTAATTCAAATCTTTCCTGTTAGAGTTATAATTTGGGTCAATCCAATTAAGGATAGTTTTAACAATCACTTATTTTTACTTAAGTCAAGAAAGTTAATTCTTCATGTATCCCAAGGTTACTATGATGTTATAGAGCTATTATAGATTTTCTGGGAAACCAGATGAATTTTAATAGTACATTCGTGACTTTCATTATATGAGATCTGTCAGAGAATGAAGCTAAAGCTTGTATGACATATATCTTAGGGAATAAAAATCATTTTATTAATTGCTGTCTGTTTTTAAAAGAAATGATGACTTTTTTCATTTAGTAGTCAAGTTGCTGACAGTTTCCAGGTTTTTTATAGTTAATATCTCTGGTTTCCTCAATTGTGCTCATTATGTTAACACCTAAATATTCTAGTGCTGAAGTATTTTCTCCAATAATTTTATTATTACATACTTGTGAAGATTTTTTTTTGTAAGAGCAAGTGATGTGATTTTGTATTATAAAATTTTAGTCCTGAACATAGGTGGAACTTTTTAATGATATATTCAACTTCTTTTACTGTAGATTCATTTAGAGCTATATTAACTTCATACCTGTATACTATGTTATTATTTCTAATGGTGATAGCTAATAATTCAATGGCTGAAGCAAAGAGTGTAGGGGATGTGCACCATATTTTCTATTTTCCTCTTTCCATAGCACTCACACTCCTATGTAAACACCTTTTCTCCCTTTAATTCTATCATACACTTCATCTCTTTTAATGTATCTCCAGAGTATTTTCTACTGTTTCCCTCTTTCTCTGACCTCTCACACTCCTGTGTAAACACTGTTCTCCCCTATTCTTTTTATCTCCCAATTAATTTCTTTAACCCCTCCAAATTTATCCTTTTCAACCTATCTGGCACTATAATATGTGCTCATTGTCCACTGTAGAAAAGCTTATTCCCCAATTAGTAGCTGATACATTTTTGTCTGTTATTTGATACACATCATCGGTTTACCTTGTATTCTGTTATTTTATAGACATTACTGTTTTAACTATGTAACTAATGTGTAACACATTTTTAATTGCACTTTGGAACTTTTCTCCTGGGCCTCTCCTGAAAAAGGGTTATTAGCCCAGTCATCCCCCCTCCGGTAAACAAATATATAATAAAAGTAAAATAAATAATGGACAACCTTGCTTAGTTCCTCTGGTCAAAATAATTGGTTCAGATATGAATGGGTACAATTTAATATAGGTTCTATTGTTACTTATATGTTCTCTAAAAGTGAGGTAAATGTTTTTGGAAAATTAAACAGCTATAGCACTTTAAATAGATATCTCCAGTTTAAGGTATCAAAGGCATTTTTAATGTCTAAACTCAGAAATAAAGCTTGATCATCTCTATTATTTAGAATATCCAAGAGAGTTAAAACGCTTCTAATATTGTCATGAGTTTGTCTTTTATGTATGACGCCAGTTTGATCTGTATTTATTAAGTGCCTCAAAGTTTCCATTAGTCTATCATTAAAGATTGATATGAATATTTTATAATCATTATTTAAGAGAGAAATGGGTCTCTAGGACAAGCACAATTAAGGATCATTATTTTGTTTCAATTTCAAAGTAATTAGTTAGTTAGTTAGTTAGTTCGTTAGTTAGTTAGTTAGTTAGTTAGTTAGTTAGTTAGTTAGTTAGTTAGTTAGTTAGTTAGTTAGTTAGTTCATTTGCATTTGATTAATGAGAAGGTCCGCTGGACCAAAGTGAGCCCATTTTCAGTGGAGACCAGGGAAAAAAGCTCCACAACTAAGATTAAACAATACATAACATGGACTAACACAAAACAAAGTATTTACAGTCACAACACATACAATAATATGAACTAACTCAGTATAGGGTATTAACATTCACAATACGTACATGATATTTTATAGTAGAATAGATCACTGTGGTCAAAACAACCAAATGGGGGGTTACAGTTGTTAATTAGAGAGTATCTCCAAGATGGAGGAATGACTTCTTTATTTTGAATTTCTATAAGAGTTTTATGAAAGAGATTCATAACATATGAGGAAAATAATATATAAATTTCAGATATAGTTCAGTCTCCAACAGGAGCATTGTTAGTTTTAAGTTGTTTGATTTTAATTCTTTGCAGTTTAATGTTTTTGTCAGGTTCTTCTTAGTTTTAAGAGAAATATTTTTTAAAGATAAATTATATAATTTTAATCCTCCATTTGAATCTGAATGCTTTGGATTATAATTTTACATATCTCCAATGTCAGTATAAATTTTATTATTCTTTATATTCTTTATCTCAGTTATTCTATCACTTCTAGATTTAATAGATTCAATTTTAGGTCTACTAGAGTTCGGGGACATAGCAAGCAAATTTATTTTTAATTTTAGTTTTCATGTTATAATGTTTTTTGTACTATTTAATATACAGTTAAATCCTCCACTTAGTATTATGTTTCCTTTGTTATAATTTATCATGTTATCTAAAGACTTGTTAAATAGAGTTAGACCCATTCCAGGAAACAAATATAAGTTAACTAAAATCCAGAGCCTGTTGTTATAATTTATCATTAGAAGAGTCATTACACCATCGCTATCATCAAATTTATAAAATATATGCAGTATAGTTATTTTTCATTCCATAATAGCATGACACCCCTTCTTCTTTTCCTACAAGACGATTGTGATAGTATTTCATAGTTATAAGGTTTCCATATTTTATTGCTTTCATGTTTAAGGTGCACCTTTTGAATAAATATGAGTTGTGCTTTATTTAAGTTTAGAAGCTGTAATAAATTAGACTATTTCCTAGGATTATTTAACCCATTAATGTTTAGCGAGAATCATGTTAAATCCATAAAAGGAATGCATATAGTGAAAGTTTATTATTATTATTGTCATTTTGATGAGTATAGTTTGACTCCACATAGTCTGTTTTTGTCAAAGGGAGATCATACCTGTTAAACTTGGTCGACATCTTCAAAACAGTCATCAAAGCCATAGACGAGGGGGAAGATGGTGCACACCACCTACATTGACCTAACCAAAGTCTTCAGCACTATTTCCCACTCAGGCATAATAAATAAACTCTCCAAGCTAGGCATCAACCAGTATATTACCAGATGGGTAGCTAACTGGCTCACTGACAAAACCCACTCAGTCAAAATAGGGGAAGCAACCTCTAGTTTAGGTTAGGTTAGGTTCGTACTAGGCTAAATACCCTTGTGAGCCATTTCAAGCCTAGCCAATTACCCCATGTGAGAATCAAACCCTGCACCTTGTGTCTGTAAGGTAAACACCTTAAGCATTGTGCCATCCTCCCATAATGAATGGTGTACCCCAAGGATCTGTTTTGGGTCATCTACTGTTTGGAAATATAATTTTCTGAGGTGCAAGCAAAAAGCAGTGGTCTGTGGCTGACCAAGTTTGCAAATGACTGCAAGCTGGGCACTGTCTTAAATTCCCCTAGTGATGTGAACATCCTCCAAGATGGCCTTACCCAAACTAATGACTGGTGCCAGAAGCATGGCCTCAAACTAAATACCAATAAATGCACCATTATCCCCTTTGGGGAAAATGGCATCCCCACTAATTATTACATTAAAATCAACATACTAAACATGCAAGCAGTCATGAGGGACTTGGACACCTAGGTTGACAGCAACCTGATGTTTGACCACCATGTTGCCTACATTGTAAGGAAGGCTTTCTACATGGCCCACCTCATAAATAAAAGTATTTCATCCAGGGACAAGGAGGTCATAACATCCCTATACCCCTCCCTTATCAGACCCATTATCAAGTACAATGCCCCCTTCGGCATGTACCTTGCCAAGTGCAACCAGCATCTGGAGAGACCACAGAGGTTCCTGACCAGGAAATTCCAGGGTCTCAAACACCTATCCTATACAGACAGGCTAAAGTCCCTGTCCCTCTACTCAGTCTCATACAGACTGCTCAGAGGTGACCTGTGTCTGGCATACAAGGCATCTCAGACCAAACCTTGATGGAGTTGCTGCCTATCTGTAAATCAAACTCCACTCATGCAACCAGCATGCAAGGCCTTAAGCTGGTCTGTGACATTAATAGAACTTGTTGGCAGGATAGATTTGTGCCCCAAAGACTCCCCCATTAGTGAATAGACTTCCTCTCCATGTCAAGCAGAGTTCCTCTCTAGCCCTCTTTAAGAGCAACCTGGAAGACTGGATGTGAAACAGAAAATACACCCCTGGGATCCCATCTGTGTCCCTGCTGGATAGGGGAAACAGGTGCTGACTTTGAGGGAACATGGGTGAAATTCTTGGCTAGGCTTATAAGGGCCTCTGGGCCAATAGCGTAGTATCATCCTATGACCCTATGAACCTATGTTAATTTGAATGAGAAAGTATAATGCGTGTATTTTGTAGTTTCCACATAGTGGAAAAATAGCAAAAAAGTATGTTACCAGGCAAGCTGATATTTTTATCTAAACTTTTGTAGAAAGAAATGAATTAGTTTGATTATCTAGATACGTGGACTTTTCCAAATTCCTAACTTAGCAATATAAATATTAACTAAGCTATTCATTCATACAAACCAAACAACTCTACATTAAGTCAGAAATAACAGGCTTGATTGGAGATCTGCAGTATATGCTTAACTACTGAAAACTTATCTGTTAAGGATTACAATTAAATACATGTATTATAGATATTCTATGTTAATACAATATCAAAGTAAAATCTTTCATGCAGGTGCGAAATGGCAAGAGGCTCTTCGTAATCCTAAATCAATAAGTAGACCAAGTTAAAGAACAAGTCAAATCCAAAACTTGCAGTTTTCAAATCAAGTTGAACAAAAGCATCCAAAGTAATCCAACATATAATTTATTAGTGCACAGTGAGCGCTTTCACCCGTAGGCTTTTTCAAACTATTACAGCAACCATTTCCTGCTCCAAGTTTAAATACAACACTAACAGCACCCGATTGGTCAGGACAAATTCATCAAATTTACATACATAATTAAAGAATAGTAAATACATCGCGCTTACTAGTGCTCCATATAAGATCACTAATTGAAATATCACATGTACTAAAAATCACGTGCAAATGCTTAAACTATATAGAACAATTTCTATACTCAATATTCAAATGTATGTGAATAACACTAATAAACATACTAATACAAATCACTAACTCACATATTCATTATAAATTAATAAGAAATTATATGTAAAACTGAATGTAGGTATGGTCCACAAATTTACCTATTCCATACCATCATTACTACATATGCACTACACTAGCTAACCATTAAAAACATCATTTAAAACAACATTCAAACAGATATTATAAAATATTGTAAGAGACATGAAGGATAGATCATGTCAACAAGCAATGTATATTCAAATCGTACAACACTAAAAATACATATAAAATATGCTGTGTGTATGCGAACATAAACATAGAACGATGCATGGAAAATAAAATAAAATCTATCCACAGCCACATACTAAAACATGGAGAGGAGGGGACAGAAATTCTTTAAACCAAATCTCCCTGAATTCACCTATGTCACTACTACAGGAGCTAATAAATCACGTAATAAGTAGAAAAACGAACCTGATAAAATATGAACTATATATTACACCTAACCAATGTTGTGAACCTTATTATAATTATTATGGGAATAAATCTCTATATATATAAAGGGAGATATTCATGGTTTCATCAATCTTTTCTTGCGTAAGACAGGGTGTAACTGCACCCTGTCATTCAAACCAGGGTACCTGTCAGATCTCATCCTTATAATCCATTTTAACTCACATTCCTGTAAGTAGTTGTCAATGTCACCCCCTCTAACGCTAGGTTCTACTCTCTGTATCACACAAAAGCTAAAATAATGATCTGGTCCAGTATTTCTGATGTGTTTAGCTAAAGCATTATTCATAGAACCTAGACGTATATGATATATATGGTCTCTTACCCGTTCTCTCAGTTGTCTAGACATTTTCCCTATATAGAATACGTCACAGCAGGTACATTTGGCTATATAAACAACATACATGCTCTTACAACATGTTCTTGTCTTAAAATCATATTCGACACGTGTAACAGGATGAATAAACCCCATACTAATGCTCATTTTAAACTGATCATTATATATTCTCTAAAAGTGAGGTAAATTTTTTTGGAAAATTAAACAGCTCTAGCACTTTAAATAGATATCTCCAGTTTAAGGTATCAAAGGCATTTTTAATGTTTAAACTCAGAAATAAAGCTTGATCATCTCTATTATTTAGAATATCCAAGAGAGTTAAAACTCTTCTAATATTGTCATGAGTTTGTCTTTTATGTATGACGCCAGTTTGATCTGTATTTATTAAGTGCCTCAAAGTTTCCGTTAGTCGATCATTAAAGATTGATATGAATATTTTATAATCATTATTTAAGAGAGAAATGGGTCTCTAGGACAAGCACAATTAAGGATCATTATTTTGTTTCAATTTCAAAGTAATTAGTTAGTTAGTTAGTTAGTTAGTTAGTTAGTTAGTTAGTTAGTTAGTTATTTGCATTTGATTAATGAGAAGGTCCGCTGGACCAAAGTGAGCCCATTTTCAGTGGTGACCATGGAGAAAAGCTTCACAACTAAGATTAAACAATACATAACATGGACTAACACAAAACAAAGTATTTACAGTCACAACACATACAATAATATGAACTAACTCAGTATAGGGTATTAACATTCACAATACGTACATGACATTTTATAGTAGAATAGATCACTGTGGTCAAAACAACCAAATGGGAGGGTTACAGCTGTTAATTAGAGAGTATCTCCAAGATGGAGGAATGACTTCTTTATTTTGAATTTCTATAAGAGTTTTGTGACAGAGATTCATAACATATGAGGAAAATATTATATAAATTTCAGATATAATTCAGTCTCCAACAGGAGCATTGTTAGTTTTAAGTTGTTTGATTTTAATTCTTTGCAGTTTAATGGTTTTGTCAGGTTCTTCTTAGTTTTAAGAGAAATATTTTTTAAAGATAAATTATATAATTTTAATCCTCCATTTGAATATGAATGCTTTGGATTATAATTTTACATATCTCCAATGTCAGTATAAGTTTTATTATTCTTTATATTCTTTATCTCAGTTATTCTATCACTTCTAGATTTAATAGATTACATTTTAGGTCTACTAGAGTTTGGGGACATAGCAAGCAAATTTATTTTTAATTTTAGTTTTCATGTTACAATGTTTTTTGTACTATTTAATATACAGTTAAATTCTCCACTTATTATTATGTTTCCTTTGTTATAATTTATCATGTTATCCAAAGACTTGTTAGATAGAGTTAGACCCATTCCAGGAAACAAATATAAGTTAACTAAAATCCAGAGCCTGTTGTTATAATTTATCATTAAAAGAGTCATTACACCATCGCTATCATCAAATTTATAAAATATATGCAGTATAGTTATTTTTCATTCCATAATAGCATGGCACCCCTTCTTCTCTTCCTACAAGAAGATTGTGATAGTATTTCATAGTTATAAGGTTTCCATATTTTATTGCTTTCATGTTTAAGGTGCACCTTTTGAATAAATATGAGTTGTGCTTTATTTAAGTTTAGAAGCTGTAATAAATTAGACTATTTCCTAGGATTATTTAACCCATTAATGTTTAGCGAGAATCATGTTAAATCCATAAAAGGAATGCATATAGTGAAAA
The DNA here is from genome assembly GCF_019279795.1 of Protopterus annectens. Classification (NCBI taxonomy): domain Eukaryota; kingdom Metazoa; phylum Chordata; order Ceratodontiformes; family Protopteridae; genus Protopterus; species Protopterus annectens. The sequence goes on along the minus strand of NC_056731.1, from coordinate 1,661,706,910 downwards.
GTTATTATTATTATTGTCATTTTGATGAGCATAGTTTGACTCCACATAGTCTGTTTTTGTCAAAGGGAGATCATACCTGTTAAACTTGGTCGACATCTTCAAAACAGTCATCAAATCCATAGACGAGCGGGAAGATGGTGCACACCACCTACCTTGACCTAACCAAAGTCTTCAGCACTATTTCCCACTCAGGCATAATGAATAAACTCTCCAAGCTAGGCATCAACCAGTATATTACCAGATGAGTAGCTAACTGGCTCACTGACAAAACCCACTCAGTCAAAATAGGGGAAGCAACCTCTAGTAGTAGACCCATAATGAGTGGTGTACCCCAAGGATCAGTTTTGGGGCATCTACTGTTTGGAAATATAATTTTCTGAGGTGCAAGCAAAAAGCAGTGGTCTGTGGCTGACCAAGTTTGCAAATGACTGCAAGCTGGGCACTGTCTTAAATTCCCCTAGTGATGTGAACATCCTCCAAGATGGCCTTACCCAAACTAATGACTGGTGCCAGAAGCATGGCCTCAAGCTAAATACCAAGAAATGCACCATTATCCCCTTTGGGTAAAATGGCATCCCCACTAATTATTACATTAAAATCAACATACTAAGCATGCAAGCAGTCATGAGGGACTTGGCCACCTAGGTTGACAGCAACCTGATGTTTGACCACCATGTTGCCTACATTGTAAGGAAGGTTTTCTACATGGCCCACCTCATAAATAAAAGTATTTTATCCAGGGACAAGGAGGTCATAACATCCCTATACCCCTCCCTTATCAGACCCATTATCAAGTACAATGCCCCCTTCGGCATGTACCTTGCCAAGTGCACCCAGCAGCTGGAGAGACCACAGAGGTTCCTGACCAGGAAATTCCAGGGACTCAAACACCTATCCTATACAGACAGGCTAAAGTCCCTGTCCCTTTACTCAGTCTCATACAGACTGCTCAGAGGTGACCTGTGTCTGGCATACAAGGCATCTCAGACCAAACCTCGATGGAGTTGCTGCCTATCCATAAATCAAACTCCATTCATGCAACCAGCATGCAAGGCCTTAAGCTGGTCTGTGACATTAATAGAACTTGTTGGCAGGATAGATTTGTGTCCCAAAGACTCCCCCATTAGTGAATAGACTTCCTCTCCATGTCAAGCAGAGTTCCTCTCTAGCCCTCTTTAAGAGCAACCTGGAAGACTGGATGTGAAACAGAAAATACACCCCTGGGATCCCATCTGTGTCCCTGCTGGATAGGGGAAACAGGTGCTGACTTTGAGGGAACATGGGTGAAATTCTTGGCTAGGCTTATAAGGGCCTCTGGGCCAATAGCCTAGTATCATCCTATGACCCTATGAACCTATGTTAATTTGAATGAGAAAGTATAATGCGTGTATTTTGTAGTTTCCACATAGTGGAAAAATAGCAAAAAAGTATGTTACCAGGCAAGGTGACATTTTTATCTAAACTTTTGTAGAAAGAAATGAATTAGTTTGATTATCTAGATACATGGACTTTTCCAAATTCCTAACTTAGCAATATAAATATTAACTAAGCTATTCCCTTCATACAAACCAACCGACTCTACATTAAGTCAGAAATAACAGGCTTGATTGGAGATCTGCAGTATATGCTTAACTACTGAGAACTTATCTGTTAAGGATTACAATTAAATACATGTATTATAGATATTCTATGTTGATGCAGACTTATGTATTACTGTGCTTTTTAAAAGTTTCCTCTTTCTTTCTTCTTTTCCCTTCCCCCTTTTTCCTTTTTCTTTTTATCTCACTCTTCTTTTTCTTACATGTTATCTATTGTTACCATTCTTATTATCCCTTATCCTTTTTTTTGGTTCTTCTCCTTTCTTATTTTGCCACTTTTCTTTCTTCTTACTTAGGTATTCCTGTGACTGTTTCCTTTCCCCCTTTCTATTAGAGTTGAATATTTAACATTATGTAGTGTAACATACATTTGGTATGATGAGAGCTTAAGTTAGCTAGGACATAAACAATAATGATTCTACATGTAATATCAGTTTAAAAGGAAAAAAATGAATGCTTCAAGATATCGAATTTTCACTGATTTATATAAAAAACAAGTATCATGAGAAGTGTTAGTATTTACCATTATAACATTTTAAGAAACATTCTTTTTCTGTAAAAGAAACACTTTCTGTTCATGTTATTTATCCATATTACATATTATTAATGTAATGATGAAAAATGAACAAGTGTAAGATAAATTGGTTTACTATCAGATGTTCAAATCGAACTCCGTCGACTGCACTTTTGTCGAACACAGAAATTCAAAACTATAATGTCGACAACCAAAAGCCAACCTAGGAACAGCTTTAACATGGGTTGAGATAGGTGTTCACTGTTATTGCCGAACTACAAACCTCTCCCCTATCTCAACCCATGTTAAAACCCGTTCTTAGGTTAGCTTTTGACTGTCAACATTACCATTTTCGAATTTCCATGTTCGAAAAAAGTGCAGTTGATGGAGTTCGATTCGAACATCTGATAGTAAACCGATAAATTATCTAGTTGCAATGTGACTTTAGTTTGTAAAAGAGTCAAGTTCCAGAATATGAAATTCCAGTTGTATTCATGAGGTTTAAATTTAAGACACCATAAGAAGAGGGGCACGAGCACAAGGTGGGAAGGAAAGTACAGGGGAAGGGAGAGCAGTTAATGACCAATTTATGTCAGCACATCCATGCCAATGGCAAATGAAAGTCTCCTATCCCTTATCCAGTTGAACCCATCCTGCCAAATCCCCAGTCAAACAACTGAGTGTGTCCAACAGCACCACAAATCTACAGAACTCTAGGTGATAAAGAAAAAAATACTAGTACATGAAAAGACAGAGACACCAAGCCTTCCAGCATCATCACTTGCACATCAGCTACTGTACTCTTATAAAAAAGAAACAGTCAGTCCAGCATATAAATCCCCCATGGCTCAAATCCCAATACACATACCCACTCACAGATGACAGACTACCCAGCACAATCCCCTAGGAGAGAACAGTTGCAGAAACGAGTACCAGATGAAAGCATTCAGATCGTATAAGAACGGTACATTTCTGTCATCATCATAGTATCACATTCTCTGGGTGTTTTGACAGGAAAAGTTTTGAATAATTCCATGAAATTCAGTAATCATGTAGTCTGAGTACTTAAGAGATACTCTGTGAAGAAACTTTATTTTTATAATTATTTTTTTCCAGTATAATTTAGATGTTACTCCAGTGCTCCAAAGGAGTTTTGCTTTCACTCAGCCATATAGGCTCTGCCCTTCCTCCATTAATGTTTTACCATATTAGGGAGGGGAACAGCTAGGAAAAAATAGGAATGGAATAGAAAAGGATTCCCAGTCTGGCAATTCAAGTGACTATAACAAAACTTAACTCTCAGCAGCAGACCATTTTCCCCCAAAATCTATTACTGAAAGCAAAATAAAAGAAAGTAAAACAGTAATATAAAGTTTAATACTCTTACCCTCCCTGATCACTATCCTAGACATACTTCACATAACTCTGTGTCATACTTATCAGTTTAGGCACCACAGGCCCATTCTTTTTAAGAAACTATAGCACAGAGGGTTATGTTAATTTTTGCATTATGAACACAATGCTTTTTATTATTTCCTGCTGGGAATTCCTCCTATATTTAGATCTCACAGTGTTAGTCAACTAAATAGCTATTTGGCATCTATCAATATAGGGTGGCCTAATGGTTAAGGTGTTTGCCTTGCAAACACAAGGTGCAGGGTTTGAGTCTCACAAGGGATAATTGGCTAGGCTTAAAATGGCTCGCAAGGGCAGTTAGCTTAGTACTAACCTATGAACAATATTTGTTTATTCCCTAATAGGTAGATCTGCCTACAGGAATTTAGGCCATGTTGTGATCTTGTTTTAGTGTATGCCTTTTGGCAGCTTAGGAAGCTCTTTATCTGCTTTTTGTCTGAAAATTTTCTATAAGAGTAGTTCTTCAAAGTACGGCCATTTAATCTCTATCCAGTTTGTCATCAATTGGTTGCAATGTATAAAGCACTAGGTTATTTGGAGTATAGTATGGCATGCCAATGGAACTGTATATGACTATATATGACTTATGCCTTTGTAGTTTGATTACAAAAGTATTTATACTAAAAAGCTATCCAAATGCTCCTTTGACATAGTTTGTGGATGAAAAGGGTCCTTGGATTATCCTACCTACCCAGTTAATAAATAAATAAACTAGGAGAAATAGCTGGCAACTATCATGTGTCTGAAACCAGAATATTTGGCTACTTTCCTTTGACTTTAAATCTGCAGTTTCTCTAACACTGAATTGCATGTATTATCCATTTGTTAAAATACCGACTTCTGCTTATTGCCTTGGTACTTTCATGTAGGCATATGAGTACATTTCCATAAATAGTAACAGTTACTTCTGATATGTTTGATCTTAAGTCATCTTCATAAAAACAGAGAGCAGGTCAGCAGTCCCTCAGCTCTCCCTCCCTCCCCTAAACTATTTCTCCACCTCCATGCAGTAGGATCATAGGAAAATAATAGGCAAATGACTCAAAGGGCCTTTTTAGCATCTCCATGCTTCCCAGAAATATTAGAAAGGTATTGGTCCCCTAGGTTTTATGTGGGGTATATAAACTTAGGTATGAGTGGTTGAGCATTTACAAACTTCCTCTCTCTAACAGAGACTAGGTGCCAGACTTGTAGTAAATTTATAATTCCCCATCCACTCATTCAAGTTTTGCTTAAATAAATGCAGGGAGGAACTTTGATTCACATGGTTGGAAAGCCTATTCCAAGGAAGGAGCAACCTCTGAGATGCATACCTGTCTCTCCAGCATGTTCTGTTTGTACTGCTGGTGAGGTTTTAGTCCATGGATTGGATAATTCTGGTGCTACTGGTTTTCCAGATAAGCAAAAGGTCCAAGGCTGGATCAGACGATGCTTTACAATCCAGAGATAGGTCACCTCTCAGTAGTCTGTAGGAGACTGAGTATAATGACACCGTTTTGAGGTGGTCCACATAAGACTCATTTTCTAAACAATGTATCCATTTTGTGAGGATCCTTAGTAGACATTACATTTGTTGCATATACCTGGTTAGGTACATGCTGAAGGGGACATTTGCTCAATGATCGGTCTTATGAGGGCAGAGTATAATGGAATAATGACATCTTTGGACCTGGATAATTTTCCTGATAAGTTGTGCAACATAGAATGATTTCTTTAAAACTGTAAGCACATGATGGTCAAAGGCCAAGTCACTGTTTACATGTGTTCCCAAATCTCTGACTACTGGTTTACTCTTAGGGATGTATTATTAATGTATTAATTTGTGATGATGGTTGTCTTGCCAAAAGACACTATTATGCATTTCTTATCATTAAATTTATGACTGTGACTCTGATACCAGTTATTAGCCTGTGTCATGTCTTCATGGAGGATATTTATGTCTTGAGGATTCAATGACTGCATCTGATTTTCAGTATTCTGCAAAACTGGCTAGGCAGAGGCCTTTGATGTTAGCCTTGACTTCAGAGAGGTAGATCCCAAACAGGAGTTACCTCAGCACTGAGCCCTGAGGCACTCTGCTAGTAAGTGTCATTTTTGTTGAAGTAAACTCTCCCATCCTAACTTCTTGGGTATTGTCTGTGAGCCAGCTGGCTATCCATCAGGTGACATAGGGGTTAATACCTAATTCTCTAAAGTATTGTGTCAAATGTATTAGCCAGGTTAAGGTAGCCAGTGTGCACCATCTTGCTCCTGTCCATTGGTTTTGTGACCTTCTGGAAGAAGTCCACCAGGCTGAGTAGTCATGACCTGCCCTTGATGAAACCAGACTGAGTTGGATCTAGTGTCTGTAGGTTATGCTTATGGTTCGACAGTTCCCAGGGTTTGTGGGTGGCTCACACTTGTGCAGTGGGATAACCATTGCAGTTTCCCATTTGTTCAAAACAAAGTCTGTATGGAGGTTGTGGTTAAATAATGACTGAAGTTGGCCCAGTAGTTAATGTTTCATGCTACTAAGGAGGCATCCCAAGATATTATCTGGACTTATTGATGGAGTGTTCTTGGCCTTGGGAGTGCTTTGAAGACCTGTTCCCTACTGATAATTGGGGACTTATGGCTGTGGATTTTTCCTGAAGGGTGTCTTGGAGTGGAGACAGGGGGGGGGGGTTAAATTGGACCTAAATTTGTCAGTCTTTAGATTTGCTACATCATCCAATATGAGTGGCTCCATTTACAATTAATACAGTGCATTGTTGTGTATTGCCTTTGGGGTTGTGGACATAGCCGAAGAAAGCTTTGTGATTGTCCTTAGACTTGGCTAGTTTTTCCTCAAATTTGGCTTTGATAGACTTAACAAGCCCTCTGAGTTGCTTGTTTAGATTGAAGAGGAAGTTTTCACCTTGTCAGGCATTACACCTCCTAAGTCTCACCATGATTTTCTTCTTTTTGTTGTACAACCTACTGAAGTTTGAATTCCAAAAGGATGGCTTGTTTCTTTGAGTTAGTCCTGTACTTACTACAAATGACAATGCCTGTCTATATGTGGCAGATAATATGATTATACAGGGTTTCCATAAAAATTCCACATAGGCAGAAGAGTTTTCTGGGTTGGGGGTGGTATGGAAATTTTCCAAAGTGGTACTTAATCATAAGAAGTTTGTCTTAGAATAAATGCTAACAAGGTTAGCTGGGGTTCCATGTTAATTTTTTTTTTAAAAGAGACAGCTTTATGACCCAATCTGACCAGTGAGGAAAATTCCCTAGACATGGTGCAAAGTTCTACCTAGTTTGTAAGGACCCTGTCCATGATGGTTGTTCTCCTAGTCAGTGTATGGACTATCTGGTCCAGGTTATTTGTGTTCACAAGTCCAGGAATCTCTAGGTATGTTGTGGGGCAATTAAAATCACACAAACATCAACAAGAATGAGCCATCAAAGATAATTACATACATGGCACACCAAATGTCCAAGCCACAAATGTAAACACAAGTGTCAATGCCACAAAAAATGTAACAGGACTGTAATTAAATTATTTTAATAGCAATGAACTTTAGTTATACCAGTTTGAATATACAGGGTATCTTCTTCAGTAACAATTAAATATTCAAATGTCTTATCTACAGAAATATCTCAAAAGGGGACTAAAACCCCACTATCTTAAAGGCACAGATGCACAAATGACAATTATTCATCAAAAAATTTAATTCAATACAGGTTTGAAGAGAGCTCCTAGATTTACTATCTACATTATTTCTTTCCATATCAATATCATTTTTCATCCTCTTGTTGTTGAAAAAAGAAAAAAAATCAATGCCCAAAAGCATATGACTAGCATTCTTATGATCTGACTTTTGTTTATATAAAGCATTACTACGTCTGCCACAATGGATGTCACTCATATGTTCAGACATGTGATGCTTGAACATCTTGGTTGTCTTATCCATATAGCATTACGTGTAAATATTGCTAAATAGACAATTTATTGCTAATAACATATTTACAAAAAAGCAAGTCAAATGTTTTACCATCAATAGTTAACTGCCTATTAACTTGAAGCTGATCTTTTTCTTGTCTTTTTTTTAATAAGATCACAAATGTTGCCCAATTGTCTTTGCTGTCTTAAAAATAAAATTGTACTTATCTGATAACAGCTCATTTAAATACTTGGCATATTTTAAAATATGCCAGTTCCTGTATATTGTGTTCTGTTGGAATTACTACCATGTGTAGTGACTAATACCAATCTCCACTTATTCCATCTCTCACTATCTTGATTATCTTTTTATTCTAATAACTAATAAATTCCTACTTATGTCATCCACATGTTCCTTTGCAAAAATAATATTATTTTCTCCTTAACCCCTACATAAAAATATATTATGCAAGTCTGTAACAAATTCTTCATTATCATGTTCTTTAATGGAAATTTAAGAATATTTTTAATCACATGACTTGGATGACAATTCTTGGCCAATAAAAAGAAATCTTGCTAAAAGCTTTACAAAATATCTTAATGCATAAGGTTCCATCCTAATTTTTCTCAATATTTACATCAAGAAATTAAATATTCTCCTTATGGATCTCAACCTAAACTGTATTCTCCATTTATTTTAATTTAAATATTTTACACATTCTTCTAACTCTATTTATCAGAGTTCTATATTAAGCAAAACCACAGCTAGTAACAGAAAGGCAAGGCTCAGCAGTTGTAAAATCCACAGGTTTTATTAAATGTTAACACTTTTGCAGTGTTCACCACCACTTCATCAGACAAAAAAGTAAAGCAAGTGAACTTTTTTATAATAAATTTTAGTATCAGTTAACATGACAATGCAAAAACCTAATTGATCCACAAGGCATTTACTTCTAAAGCAACAGCATCTAAAAACAGCACATAAAAAGTAGCAAGTAAAAACACAAAAATGTAGAATAATACATTTATCTATTTCTCTTTGCTTTTAATACTGGTTTTAAGAGGTACATGGTCATTCAGACCCATTCCCCTATGTGCTCCTAATCTTAAAATCCACTGTAATTCTGCATTTTCTGTCATGTTTAGTAAGTCACTCCCTTATACTCTCAGTCACAACTTGCAAAAATTAGAATACAAATGTATGTGTGTTACCATTTGTTAGTGTGTGTTTTGCTAAAGCACTACAGTCATTCCCTCTTCGTACAGTACAAATGATCCCGCACTCTCTCTTTCAGTTTCCGGTTAGTTTTACCTATGTAAAATTTGAAACACAAAACACAGTGTGCTGCATAAATAACATTCTGTGTACTGCAGTCTGCTGAAACCCTAAGTTTCCATAAATAGCCTGTCTCTGGATGCTTAAAATACATAGACTGATCAATATAATCACAGTATGCACATTCCTGACATTTACGTGTACCCCATTGTCTTACCCGTAAATTATGATATAATCTAGGATAACATAAATGTTGTTTAAGGTTCTTTTTGTTTTTATACACAAAAATAGGCCATTGGCCTAGCAGCTCTTTTACCTTCTCATCAGTGTATAAGATATGCCAGTTATTTTTGACCATTTCCCTAATCCTATTCACCTCTGATGCATAAGTAATAACCATGGGCATTTTCACAGAACTACTTTCAGTGTACTTAACTGTATCATTTCATTGTGAAAAATAGGACTTGGCCCTCTGTCCTCTTTCCTCATTTGTTTTACTATATGCTTTATCAATTTCCACATGTTGTTTGGAGAAAAATCATTGTATCGCAGAACCAGAAGGAAGTCCCACGATTTAGACAACTACAGAGGGGGCCAGAAGAAGAAGGAGCTGCCGCCATCCAACCAAACCAGAGCCATTAATAAAATGTGGGGGATGGAAAAAGGAGCTCAGTTTGGAACATTTACAGCTACAGTTTAACAGCAGCAGAAGATTCGCTGCTGACTAAAGGTTTGACTTTTGTCCCCACTACTTGGGCTAACATTACAGAACTGCTTTTTGAGTTTCATCTCTTTGCACGTAATTTAGCATTAAAATTAATGTTTGGTAATGATGGTGCAAACAATGAATTTAAATTATTTAGAAAGCCTAGTACGTTTATACCAGCATTGCCTCCTGCTGTTGAAGTTTTCTTATTAGTCTGTGAAAATGATCTGTATGAGCTTTTCAGTCACAGGGAACTGAATAGGCACAGTAGTTCAGATAATTTAACTAAAAGTGAATGACAAGCCTTGTTAGAAATGCAACCTAACACAGATATTGTTATTCGTCTGGTAGATAAGGGGGATTGATAGTATGTTTACTATGCTTAGAGATTTAAACACTTATGTTAGTATTGATGCAGTAATGGTGCATGACTTGAAATGCAGGCTTGACAACTGCTTACTAGAATGTTTGAATTTAAGACTTATCACTAAGGAACTGCATGATTATTTTATAGTGCAGAATCCTCTTATACCCTAAATGCATGGGTTACCAAAAATACATAAGCATCCCATGAGGCCTCCGTTCAGACCCATTGTAGCAGGTGGGGGCTGGTTGACAGAGCCTATCTCTAGGTTTCTGGATAAACAACTTAGAAAGGTTTTGGATGAATCTGAGGTAGTGTTAAGGGACACAGAACATTTTTAAGGGATCTATATAATGCAACCAATGGAAAGAATAGTAAAAGCATTGCGGTCTTGACAACTCTAGATGTAATCTCATTATTTACATGTATTCCCAATCAGGAGGGGATAATGATGGTGAAAAGTACCTTAAATAGATATGGAAAATTTTAATCAAAACAGGGTGGACCTTTTCTGTCTACTTCTGGAATTTGTTCTAGACAATAACATATTTTTCTTCAAAGACAAGTGCTACTAGCAAAAAACAAGAGTTGCTATGGGCACTAGCTGTGCAAACTCCTATGCCAACTTAGTAATGATGGAATGGGAATGTCAACACATTCTAAATAATTTGAACCCGCATATAATAATATATCGATGTTTTGTAGATAATCATTTTATAGGTTGGCAGGGGATGAGGAGAGTTGAGAACTTTACACCCGATATTTGAACACCAGCAGTAACTTTCTTAAATTCACCCTAAACAAATCCATGAGTAAAATTTATTTTTTTGGATGTAATTATAGCTAAGCTAGGAACTGGTCTAACCACCAGCATTCATAGGAAAGAATGCCATTGTCCCATGTATTTGCACAGGGAAAGTATGCATCCACAACACATTTTTAGTAAAATCATTAAGGGACAGGCTATGAGGACCTCACGTTTATCCTGTGATGACAAGGACTTTCGTGAGGGACTATGCCATCTATGGGATGACTACATGGGTAGGGGGTATGAACATGTAGAAATTGATAAGGTATATAGTAAAACAAATGAGGAAAGAGAGGGAGGGCCAAGCCCTATTTTTCACAGCAAAATGATACAGTTAAGTAGACTAAAAGTAGTTCTGTGAAAATGCCCATGGTTATTACCTATGCATCAGAGGTGAATAGGATTAGGGAAGTGGTCAGAAGGAAATGGTATATCTTATACACTGATGAGAAGGTAAAAGAGCTGGTAGGCCAATGGCCTATTTTCATGCATAAAAACAAAAAGAACCTTAAACAATGTTTATGCTATCCTAGATTATATCATAATTTTGGTGTAAGGCAATGGGGTACACGTAAATGTCAGGAATGTGCATACTGTGATTATATTTATCAGTCTATGTATTTTAAGCATCCAGAGACAGGCTATTTATGGAAATTTAGGATTTCAGCAGACTGCAGTACACAGATTGTTATTTATGCAGCACACTGTGTTTTGTGCTTCAAATTTTACATAGGTAAAACTAACCAGAAACTGAAAGAGAGTGCGGATTCATTTGTGTTGCATGAGAAGAGGGAATGACTATAGTGCTTTAGCAAAACACACACTAACAAATGGTAACACACATACATTTGTATTCCAAGTTTTGAAGTTGTGACTGAAAGTGTGATAGAAAATGCAGAATTACAGTGTAGTTTAAGGTTAGAGCACATAGGGAAATGGTTCTAAATGACCATATACCCCTAAAACCAGTATTAAAGGCAAAGAAAAATAGATAAATGTATTCTTCTGCATTTTTGTGTTTTTACTTGCTACTTTTTATGTTGTTTTTTTATGCTGTTGCTTTAAAAGTAAATGCCTTGTGGATCAATCAGGTTTCTGCATTGCCATGTTAATTGATACTAAAATTTAGTATAAAAGAAGTTAATTTACTTTATTTTTTTGTCTGATGAAGCAGTGGTGAACACTGGGAAACTGCTAACTTTTAATAAAACCTGTGGATTTTACAACTGCTGAGCCTTGCCTTTCTGCTTGTTACTAGCTGTGGTTTTGCTTGGAATTCTGTTTGGGTCAGCTGCTGGAATACATTCACTGCCTTTGGTTTTTCTTGCAGAGTTCTATATTAGTCAACAGTAATCAAGAAAGCTCCACATATCCAAAGCATGTAAATAAAAGTTATGTCCTGCATTATATAACACAAGCTCTTCATTGCAACCCATAAACAGGCCTGCATATCTGAGATGCCCCTATAGCAGTACTGTTAAACTATAAATAATGACTTGTTTTGTGATTAAAATATTTTTGGTTAGAACATGTCCAACCAGCAAAAGAAATATGTTGAAACCAAGTGGATGTAATTGTGCCCTTTCTGACCAAAATTCCAATGCTTCTAGGACCTCCCATGAGGTATAGATGTATACAATGACTTATCATTTAAAGTACATTAAAGCCCATTGAGCATCCCCATTAACTTGGAGAAATTCAGTCATGTCCTTAAGTCTTACTCTAATCAAAATCAACAGAGGCTTTAAATAATGGGTTAGTAAAGAAGGCAATTGTTTGGCTAAAGTCATTATATCCAAAATTATAGGTTGTAATTAAAGTCACCCACAATTGTGGTGTTGGATTGAATGGGGAGCATAGGTATGTTTTATGGGTTTCCTGGATCATGGAGGGTGACCTATAGCTTGCAATGATATGATATTGGACTTTTCCTATGATATGGAAGGTGACCAATAGCTTGCAATGATATGATATTGGACTTTTCCTATGATAATTTGAATGTGAAGAAACTCAAGTGGATTGTATGGATTGACCAACCTTGAGATGTATATGTTTTTGATGGAAATTGAGACACCTCCACTTTTCATCCTTTCCTATGCAGTAGGTGGCCTAAATATGTGGAAGGCATTGCAGTCCTGCACTACCAGGATGCTCTCCTTGGCCTTATACCAGTAACTGCAGAAACATTTGCATTCTCCAAGGTAAGGAGAGCCTGCAGGTGGTGGAGTTTCTTGCTCAGACTCCTCATATTGAAGAGTAACATCTTCAGACGTTTTTGTGCTATTTTTTTATGTGGAAAGGTTTATCAGATAGGCAATGCCTAAAAAAGGCACTATGGGGGAGGTCAAAATTTTATATAATATAAAGTACTGCCAAAATACAAATGCCTAAAGGGGACAGGTGCAGACCATCCCTGCCAAAGCAGTACGGTCTGTCTTCCATATCCTCTCTGCAGAAATACTGGAGAGGCTCACAGAATGATGTGAAATGAATTTGAAATGTGCCTTAATGTTAGCTCAAGCAAATATGCACCACAGTGTTAAATGAAGGGATGTAAAAAGTGGATAATAGCATCTGTCACCATAATCAGGCAGAGACGACATGCCAACAAAAAATACATTGTTTACAATGGAATACAAAAGGTGAAAACACATCACAAAATGGAAGAAGATACTACATAAACAGGAATAAAGTCCTCCCTTTAGGCGATAGCACATGCAGTGCATTACAGTAGGCGTTACTCCAAGAGAAGCTCCACAAAGTTACCTGAAATAAAAAGGAAAACCATTTCCCTTTATTATGCATGAGACATAGAATCAAATAGTCTTGGAAATATGACTAGAAGTGAGTAAGGACAGATTATGGAGTAGAGTAGGAGAAGGTGGTGGTACCTATCTCATCCAGTGAAACCAGGTATTTCATCATATACAAGGAAAAGGAAGGTGCATCAGATATATGGTATAAAAAGTCCAACTTAAAAAACAAAGCACAAACCACACTAAAATATCAGGAGAGAACTGTAGTCAACTTTTTGCATACTAGAACTTTATTATCTCTGCTTTTCATCCATAAAAGACTTCACCAGAAAAAACACACATAGTGCTCCCTATTTAAGTAAACCATGTTCCCGTTAAAAGCCACATTCAATTGATCAATAAGACAATTAAGAATTTCTTAAAGCAGAATCATACCAAGCCATGCAAATGCATCATTCGAACATTCATTAAAATGCATTGGCCAATAGTTAAATTGCTATACATCCTTTGATAAAAATGAATAAAACCAACTTTAAACAAACCTATGTATAAATAGCATATACAAAATGTATAAATAACATATACAAAATATAAACAATATAAATAACATGCATGTTTTTGATAAAAAATATATTAAATATGAAACATTGTATGTACGCAGTAAAGCCACTTGGCTTCAGGTCCAGAGTCTACTACTCAGGGGAGGGCAGTCTAGGAATGGTGTGAGAACTGTGCTAAGAGAAAGTCTTCTAAAGACAGAATTAGTGATAGATCCATGGCAATCAGACTTTAGTATAGGGATAGGCCACTGTTGATAATATCATCCTATGCCCCCAGTAAGATTGTGATAGTTGGGAAAAGAGTACGTCCAGCAGGCAGCAGTTGCAGAACATACTAAAGGAGGATATTAGTTGGGTTTGATAATGGGTGACTAGAATGCACATATTGGGACAGACGGAGCAAGATATAAGAACTACCTGGGTATACATGGATGAAGCAAAAGGAATAAAGGAGGAGAGGCCATTCTAATCTTCTGTCTGGCAAATAGCTTGATGGTGGCAAACACATGGTTCACTAAGAAAACAGCCATGAGATCACATATTAGAATGGGTAACATGCAACTCAAGTAGACTTCCTCCTAGTAAGGAACAGAGATTGGAATAGACCAGTGATTGCAAAGTCATCTCAAGTGAAACTATCTGCCCACAGCATAAATCAGTGGTTGCAACAGTCAGCTATAAGTAGTGGTCAGAGAAGACTCTATAGGGAGACTAGGCTGAAGACCTGGGAGTTGACTGGAGACAAAGCACAAAAGTTCAAGAATTAGCACCTCAGGAAGAAGAGGAAATAGGCAGAGCTGAAGAAGAATGTCAGCACCTCAAAACATGTGTAAACTATAGAACAGATATGCTGCTGAGCCTGGTATGGAAGCACAGTACATAAGGAAAGCTGGTGGTGGAATGCAGAAGTCAAAGAAGTCACCAACAGAAAAGATGAACCGGCCAAAAAAGCAATACTAACTGGCTAACAAAAAAGCTAAGGGAGCAGTTGCAACAGCAAAGAACAGGCATCAAAGGCACTCTACTAACTTCTAGAAAGTGGCTCAATAGATGGCATGAAGAAACTCTATCAGGTTTCAAGACAAAGCCAGAAAGAAGATAGTCTTTAGACACCTATCATGAATGCTTCCAGCATCAACTACTAGCCCACAGGACATCAAAAGCAGAAGGAAAGAGTACTTCCAGCAGTTTCTGATTGAAGAAAACCACATAGAAGAAGTACTGCCCCAGATACAGCCTACAATGAAAGAAGAATGGGAGCCAACCCTAGAAGATGCAAGAACAGCACTTAGAAAAAGGATGTCAGGTAAAACAGAAAGCTCAGTTGATGATATGGCAGATATGATTAAGATGTTAGCTGATTTAGGGGAGAAATGGTTCCAGAGGGTATCATAGCAGTATGGAGAGATAGGCATATCACAGATGACTGGAGAGCAAGCATTCTAGTGCCAGTGTACAACAACAAAGGGAACATTCAAAAATGTGGACAGTGTTGCGGTATCAAACTCCTGTCACACTACATGAAAATTCTGGAGAGGATAATTGATAAATGAATATGCAGAATAGTAGCAAGTAAGAAAGGAGATGAACAGTTCAGTTTCAGTTAGGGATACAGTGGTTTACAGTAATGTGTCTTAGTTAGATGTGTCTGTGGATGTTGTTACCTGCCTTCTGTAAGATATCAAGGTCTTGTGCTGTTTGAAGGTCAGTAACCATAAAAAGTATTCTAGTCTAGGATAGGAGAGAACTTTTTAAAATTGCTGTTCAACTTGTGGGAGAAAAGAAAGAAAGAGGTCAAAGGTTATATCTGGGTATTTTTGTCATGTGATGACTGGGAGGAGCCCACATATATCATATATTGGGTGGGCTGGTCTGTGTTAATCTTTTATATGTTCTAAATAGCATAACTCTTGATTTATTTATATTTAGTGTCAAGTTGTTTGCTAATAACCCATTTCATAAAACATCAAAGTCATTCTATATGGCCTTGTTTATTTCTGCAGAGGAGGAGTCTGCTGTAATGATCATATTGTCATCTACATGCAGCAAACTGTTAAGATTTTAGAGGTTCTAAGCGAGATTGTTCAAAAAGAGAGAAAGCAGCAAAGGATGAAGAACAGAGAATTGGAGGATGCCTGAATTAGTTAAACCAGTTACAGTTAGGTGGATGTTAGAGGTGATTGTGAAGTTTCTTTTATGGAAGAAGTTAGAGAATCAGATGCACATTTCATATGGCAATTCATGTTTTTGGTTTAGTGGTGAGAATGCCAAGACCTATATAGATCTACAAGTATGACACCCATAAGTCTGCATCTTCCATGTCTGAGTAGATGTGGTTGGAGAGTGAAAAGATGGAAGTAGTAGTGCTGTATTTGGGTCTAACCCTATGCAGCCCATTACAGAAACTTCTATACTTAGTTAGGTATTCTAGTTTTTGATACATATTAGCATTTCTAGCAATTTAGCTTTTGGGTCACTATTTGCTAATAGAGGGTAGCTATTGAAGTCTTGTGGATGGGAACCTTGGGGAGAGGAATGGTGGTTGCAAGTTTTAATAGTTTGGGATTTTATTGTTTGTTAAGTTAGAAGTGCATGTTAGTGGGAAGAAAATAGACTGGGAAACCATTTTTAATTGCATCTCAGACCCATGAAATAGAAAATGGTTACTATTGATTAAAGAATAAATATCATTACTGTTGTAATTGTTGGAGAGCTTAATGAGTAAATCTTGATTTTTATTTATTTATTGTCATTTTGAAATATAAATGAGGGTAGTTGCAAAAAGTGTGTAGTGGATCCATATGACTGGGGTTGTTTATAGGGTGAAAGACATTTTGTTGGGGCTTGAGAGGGTTACAAGTATTATTTGATGTGGTTTTCATTGTTACCAGCAGTATATTTATTTTTCACTTTTAGTGTTGTGCAATATTTTATGGCTAGCTATTTTTTATTTTATGACAGAATTCCTTGGGATGGCTGAGATGGAACTGTTGCATGGTTTTGAAATTGTTTGTTTTAGTTGTTAGTATTTATTCTGGCTGAGTTGTGTGGATCCTTGTGTGTGTTATATTTACACTTGGCAGTGGGGTTCTTTTTCCATTACTTCCAATCTCTACTTTGATTTGTTAAGATAGTTCAAGGGTAAGCCATCGAACTTTAAAGGCCTAATCTCCACTGGATTTAAGTGGCTACAGCTTATCCTGTATGGGAATTAGGGTAGTGTTGAATATTGCCAGAGTATTGTGATGGTAAGCAGCTGAATATAACAGACACCAGTTAATGTGATTATATTCAGTAATCAGGACATCTGATGACTTTCTAATATTTCTAGAAGTTATGTAATCTGAGGGTAGTTTCATATTTTTAGGATCCACGAGGATAGTATGGGACTGTGATCACTCAGGGAGTTAGAATGTTCTCTATATAATGCAACTTTTCAGAAATACTTCTCAGAATTATATATATCAATGATTATTTGATGGTTGTTGAATGTAGTATTCCACCATCTTGAACTATTTGGGAGAGTTCATGTATTAATTTATGTCTCTTCAGTTGCATTTACTATAGGAAGTGCAGAAAATTCTAGATTAACATCTTTAAGCATTAGGGTGTAAGAGGAGTGTATCTAAGAAGGATTCAAAGGCAGGGAGTAGAGCTGGGTTAGAATGTGCACAGATGGGAAACATGTTTTGGTGTGATTAGATATAGGCATTTGAATAAATATACAGTTGGAGTCAAGTCAATATCTCTGCTACACAGGCTTTTATGTAATGTATTTGGATCTTCTATGATGCTGCATTTTTTATAAGACAAGGATTACACAGCCTTGCCTGTTACAGAGGTGGTTGCAGTCAGCAGTGTATAGTTTTGATAGATTTGGGACAGTATCTTTTTAACTTTGATTCAGATATACACTATGCTTTTTAAAGATTTATTCTCTAGTCGAGAGTAGCCATTTCCCACTAGATGGGGCTAAGGATTTTGAACGATTTCTCATTCAAAAGAACTCCTTCAGTTGCCTTCACAAGAAAATGTGTTTTATCCCAAAAACAGTTGAGTGCTTTCATTCCAGAGCAACAAATGGACTTTATCAAAACTGTTAAAACCATTCTGAACCTCACTTTTAAAACAGAACTCAGTCATGTGGTCAGCAATTCCCAATCAAATTCAGCAAGTAAAATTAGCATGCATAAAAATTTAAAGTGATAAAATATTTACATGATATTGTATGAACCATTGTAACACATATATCTGTCTATTGTTAATATTAAAAATAATTTAATTTCAATACTATCAGTATGGAAACTTTGTCATTTATGAAAAATTTATGGCATTAAGTCTGTGCTGCCACAACAGTTCTCATTCAAGTCTGCATTTCCAGGGACCTCCCCTTTTAGGGATATTAATTTTTCTAATAACAGAAAACACAAAATTCTTGTATTCAAACAACAGCAAACAAGATGTATATATATAAACAACAAAGACTATCAGTGAGTCCCAGCTCTACCTTCCAATAAAATTTATTTCGTTGAACAGTTCTTTCTCTAGCCGCCAACAGCCTTTACAGAGTAAAACAGTAAAACTCATAAAACACTTGCAATATATACAAAAAACAAATAATTGATCAATTACATAATTAAACTATCAAATCACATAGATTAGATATATTTAAAGTCATAGTCTTAAACAAGACATTGCCAGTTACATTCTCTGTTCATTCCATATGGATACAAAGTCCCAAATTTCATAATCAGAATGCATTCCTTTTGTCTTAACATATTTTTTTTTTTTTTTGCCTATCAACATCATTATAATATAATGGAACATGTTCCAAAACAGATGCTTTTATATTCTCAATATTTCCATGGTGTACTGAGTTAAAATGCTCAGCAATAGGGCTAGTAATTTTATTATTTTTGACATCTCTAATATGTTCTTTTATCCTATCTGCTAACATTCTTTTTGTTTCTCCAATATAGTATTTATTACAATCACAGAATATGACATACACAACACCTTTACTCATACATGTATATTTGCCTTTTGTAACAAAAATTTTGCCATTTATTTTATTCACTTCATTTACAACATGTTTACATATAGCACATTTTCCACAAGGGAATGTTCCCAAATTCTTCACAACATTTAATTCATTAGTACAGGGCTTTTTATAAATGCTGTGTATCAAAAAGTCCTGTATACTTTTCCCCTTTCTATATGATGTCATTAATTTTATATTTTTCAGTGATGCTATATCTTTTTTAATAAAGTTCCAATATTCCATAATGATTTTATTACCAATCATAGAGAAGTTAGTGTACTTTGTAACAAAAAACATTCTCTCCTGTTCAGTCCCATATTTATTGCTACCTTCATAGTTATTTTGTCTAATAGTGCCTTTACTCTGTTTAAAGGCTCTATACAAGCTATTTTCTACATTATCTGGGTTATACCCTCTAATTTTGAATATCTCAGCCACTTTATAGGCCTCCCTAAAAGCCATATCAATATCAGAATTGAGTCTTTTTATTCTCAAAAATTCCCCATAGGGATGGCTGACAACGTATGGGGGGGATGGCAACTATCTCCCCACATTTTCCAGCTTATTTCATCAAATTTTCTATGAATGCTAGTATATATGGGAAAGCCATTATTGCCCTTAAGCGAAATATCCAAAAAATTAACCTGATTTCCCTTTTGTATGTCACTAAATTTTATACCAAATCTGTTATTATTTAATTCATCAATAAAATTATCTGATGTATCCCAATCCCCATGACAAATGAAAATTAAGTCATCAATAAATCTAAAATACCTTAGAACATTATTACTATCAGTATGGAAACTTTGTCATTTATGAAAAATTTATGGCATTAAGTCTGTGCTGCCACAACAGTTCTCATTCAAGTCTGCATTTCCAGGGACCTCCCCTTTTAGGGATATTAATTTTTCTAATAACAGAAAACACAAAATTCTTGTAGTTTGGGCAAATAAGACAATGTTTAAATTGGCTGTGGATATGTTTGCTACAATTTCTCATTCAACTTTCTAGCTCAGCACTTCAACGTTGCAAAATTACACAAAGAAAGTGATCTATCTACACGTTCTTTCTATCTGATCACTTTTCACATATAAACCCTCTCTCTGCCATCCATAAACAATATATTTATAACGTTCCAAGCTTAGAACAAATGGATTTAGGCTGCTATAGTTGTTTTAGCTCAATAGCACCCACAACAATTTTAATATTTAGATTAATAAGATGTATTTTCCTGTTGTTTACTGCAATTTAAAATGTGCAGTTATGAAATTCTGTATTTCATAACCAGGTTATTCAGATGAGGTAAGATACAGGGTAAAATTGAAAAGTATGTTATTATAAAATGTACTTTAAAATCAATGAGGGCCAGATATGGCTTCTTAAATGTCAAAAAACTGTAAAGATTTATGTTCTCTATATCTGAGAAAAATTATACATTTTGATGTTAACTTTCAGTGATGCTTTCATTGATATGGGCTGGTTTAGGAATATTTTTACTAATCTTGTATGCTGTGGGAAAATTTCAGTTATGTCTTTGAATAATTTAGGAAATAATTTGTCCTCAAAGTATTGCACACATAGCCATACAGAATATCAAAAGCAGGGCCTGTTTATGCCCCAGACGTGAGTTTGAGAACACAGTATTTACTTTCCTTATCTGGAATACTTCTTTCAAATACAATTCATCATGAGCAAAAGTTAACTGCTACCATGCCATTTTCTAGCAAGCTTTGTATAGCTTAAAAAGAGACATCAATGTGCCTTTCTTGGGTGGCAGTGGTGGTACAATGCTTAGTGTTATCACCTCACAGCAAGAGGTCCTCTGGCTTGATTCTTTGCTGGCATGCCTTCTGTGTGGAGTCTGCATGTCCTCTCTGCAGTCACGTGAGTTTCCTCTGGATGCTCCGGTTTCCTCCCACATTCCAAAGATATGCAGTAGGTGAATTGAGCACTCTAAATTGGCCATAGCCTGTTGAGAGTGTGTGTGGAAGTGAGTAATGCAAATGAACTACCATGCCAGGGCTAACCACCCGGCAATGTAAACCTTGGCTCAAGATGATTGTCACTGCTGAAATGATACCCCGACCTCATGAGCAAAAAGGGTTGAGGATGGATACAACATATGCCAAAACATTTTTTTGTCCTGGCTGTTTGAATGCAATTAAGTTTCCATTCCATAAAAGTACTATTAATTCCTTCATTATTGTAAGAAAATGTCATTTCATGGTCAATTTCTGAAGATGACATTTTGAGAGGTGTCTCTCAAAAGTTTGCTCTTGTCTGTGGGCAGTACTGAGTACATTTTCTTAAAAATGGAAAGCTGTTGTAGCTTAATATTGGAGATAGTTGCCTTAAGTATAAAACATGATCATTTCTTCATATAAGAGTTAAAAATTCCCTATCAGCTAAAATAGACAGTTTTGAAACTAACTTCAGATCAAGATAGTTACTGTATATTCATTATGATGAAAGTATTCACTGTTATAGGCCATGAGAATATAAAAACATTTATTGAATCAGGGGGACCACTACAGTGTCACTGTTTTTTTTTAATTGTCCCTAATAACTGTACTACATATGAAGAAATTGTGCACCTGTTGGAAATTATAAAAAGTAAGTTCAATCTTCAGAACATTGAAAATTTAAGTGCAAGTGAGGAATGTACGGCAATTCCATGATTGTAGAATTTTGGAGTATTTCAACTACATTGAGGTATACTCAGCATGGGGATAGTATATATAAGTAGCAGGGGTGTCAAATTTTCCCTGCAGAAATGTTTTGCATATGTAACAGACAGTTTTAGAAGTCACTATTTTGAGTTAGAATAACATATTAATTTTCAAAATGCCAGGTCCATACTTCTAATATCTGATTTCTCTGCAAATGTAGCACACGGCAATTACTTGTGGAATAATTAATACAACTGAAAACAAACTTCTTGTCTGCATGTTGAAGATTTGTGGAATCAGCACAAAGAATAAAGCATTAGCAGGGAGAAAGGTATAGCTATAACCACTGATAAAATGAATGACACAGATGAGTATGACAAAACATCTTATCTCAATGTGTTTGATGCCATATTCAGAAAAAAATCTAAGTAATGATTTTTAGGTAGATATTACATGTGCACAACAGGAGACCACTTAGGAGCCGGGCTGAATTACTTAACTGTCTCAGAGTATTGCCTGGTCAAGCGTTACCCTGTAGCCAAATGGACAAAGAGGGAATCGAGCACTGCACTACAGGAAGCAGTTCATTAACTACTCATAACTTCAACCCTCTCTGCTATGTTCTCGGGATGCTTAGTATGCTAAATAAACAGATTCCAAGTAATTTGGCATTATTGTCCTAAGCAAGGAAGATGTTACTTATATTGACATTTTACGTACTTTGAATCACACACTAGACTATTTCATGCCACAGTAAAGCATGGTATTTTGTATAACTGTCTTATTCCCCAGAATACATATCAACAAAATGCATTAACAGAAGAGCCCAACAACTAAGGATGACAATAAAGATATTTTCTGTTTTATTTTTCTCTGGGAATACTAGTAATTTATTGCTCAATGCCTTTCAACAACACAGTAAATTAGACAAAGTAGCTTCAAGATGAGTGCTTGCAGTGTCACTAAACATGATAGAATATCAATATCAGAAACTGAATAACATTTATGTACACAGGAAACTGCTGACTGGATAATTTCTGTTTTATTTCAAAGCGTCCCTCTATCTTTAGAGTGAAAACAATAACCGAGCCAGATGTTCACCCATACTGATTGCTTTGTGTTCTTGCTTAATGCTTTCCATTTTCAAATGTAGCATCATATTTATATGCAAACAGCTAGAATGCTGTAGTGCAGATAAAAGTGAGATGCAATGTGATGTACTACCATTTTTCAGTTAGATGGGATTGTAAGAATAAATAGTCTAAGAACAATAAGTTCTGTTTTTACTTTACTGGTAATATAGATGAAGATAAAGGGCAAATACTAGTTCACATGAATATGCTCTTGTCTTGAATGATGGTTGATTCCCTTATGTATATTGCCAGGTATGAAAAGGATAACACAAGGGTCAAAATATGTGTGTTACATTTGCAGAGATGTCAGATATATGTGGGTTGTAGGTCAATGTTTGGTATAATTAAATGAAAATTACTTGAATACTACATGTCCAAGAATTTTCACTGTTCACAAGAAAATATGAAATAATAAAAAGTGATGGAATTTTGTCTTCCAACTTAAAAAAGAGCCTGTTTTTGTGGTTTTCAGTTGTGCTGCATTGATTTTATATAACACATAATTGATAGTAAAAACTAGCTGCATTATAATAGTACCACATATAGACAAGGGGTTTAAGGAGCATATTCAGAAAGGTTATCATGAGGTGTAAGTCTGGTGTACATCTCATGGTAACCAGTTCCAATTCACAGATAACCCTAAAATGTTGCTGTACCAGAAATTGATGCAGCAATAATGAGACATTTTGGAAGAGCAGTCTAGGTTAAATTGCCATCTATTGTCCTCCTAGAAATGCCTGTGGTAAGACATTTATGCAGTCGCATATTTTACCTCAGCCAACCACATTAATGAATATGGCCAAAAGCTTGTGTTCACCCATCAAGTTAGAAGTAAGTGCAGAGGAGTTTAGTGGACAGGTAGTGGTGGTGGGGTGTATGTTGTGTGTGGCTGCATATGTGAATGTATGCAGAGGGATGAGAGGGTGTCAGGTGCATGTTTGTGTGCAGGTGTGTGTGTGTGTGTGTGTGCATGTGTGCGTGTGTGTGTGTGTGTGTGTGTGTGTGTGTGTGTGTGTGTGTGTGTGTGTGTCTGTGTTAGAAGTAAGTGCAGAGGAGTTTAGTGGACAGGTAGTGGTGGTGGGGTGTATGTGTGTGGCTGCATGTATGCAGAGGGATGACAGGGTGTCAGGTGCATGCTTGTGTGCAGGTGTGTGTGTGTGTGTATGTGTGCGTGTGTGTGTGTGAGTGTGTGTGTGTGTGTGTGTGTGTGTGTGTGTGTGTGTGTGTGTGTGTGCATGTGCGTGCATGTGTGCGTGTGTAGGAAAGTAGGGAAGTTGTGTATGTATATGGCTGGATAGGTAACTTTGTCTGTACATACTGCTGAGTGTGGGGGTCTGTGTGTGTGTCTCTCTCTCTCTTTATGCATGAATGTATAAATGTGTTAGGGGGGCTATGACATCTTCATATTCCCATAGGCTACTGAGCAAATCCTACAATATTGGAACTGGGGGAACACTAGATACCAGGGATAACTCCCAATATTGTGCCTTAAATGTTTTGTGCCTTAAATAGTGGTATTGCAGCATGAAAGACATGGGGTGGAGGGGGGGTCACTAAACATAGGGGATATTCTTTATATTGTCCCATAAATGCACTTAAAATTATTCAAATCCTGTACCGTCAGCACTTTGTTACAGATTGGTAGCTGTCTGGTAGCTCTGCACCACCATTAGCAATCAGAATTATACTAATGTATTATCTTATTCTTTGAAAAAAATAAGTTAAAATAAAAGGGGGAGAAATTTTAAACCCTGCGATCTTGATTCAGAAAGAAACCTATCAAGAAGGAGACTTGTACATCTCTGTTAACTGATGAGTTAGTGTATTATTTACACTATAAAAATATGAATGTTACGGCCTTAAAGTTGTAAAGTTATTTCATTATATAAATAGGGAGGATATGGGGAGGAACAACTTTCCTGTTATAGTCTTTACTGTTTTCTTTTTATCTTATTATGCCTGGTGTGGAATCAATCTACTGTAAAGTGTTGTTATGAAGTAGATTGGTTTTGTTTCTCTTTGTATGTTTCCATGGACATTCTTCGAGCATTGTTACTTAATGTTAATTAGGAGTTTTATTGTTAGATGGAATTTGTTCTTGAGTTGATCATTAAACTTGGCCTTGTCAGAAAAAAAAGTGAAAGTCTAACAGCTGTCATTCTTCCCTGGCTACAGTGGTCTCTGGGTTACAACGAACAGGGCATGTATCACAGGGGGACAGGGCATGTATAACAGGCAACAGCAGGAGAGTCCTGAAAAATTGCAGACAGTTGAAAGAAATGGAGTTGTGTTGGGGGAAGGGGCTTTAGGATAAAGACCAGGGGGGACATTAGATGAAATCAAGGAAAATGTTTAAACTGTTATGTAGACTCACTGATAAAATTAATAGAGCAAGAAGTCCATCATCACAATGCATGTTATGAGCAACAAAACGAATGATACACTGATATCTGCCATTATTGAATGATTGTAAGGAGCTATGATGTAAGAGGTCAGGGACAAAAACAAGTAGATACATCAGGGACGTTCTGTACACTAAGAAGCGAGTAAACATGTCAGAGTGTGTGTGTGTGTGTGTGTGTGTGTGTGTGTGTGTGTGTGTGTGTGTGTGTAAATGAGGTGGTGATGTCTGTGTTAATGTAATGCATGGGCTGCCAGTGATCACTATCACAGGAAGTGCTGATTTGCACTTGTAGTAGTTGCAGGCAATTCAGAGAAATACAGATTAGCTGACATAAGGTCTTTTCCTCACTGTGGCTAACATGGCACTGAATTGCATTTTCCTGCACCGTGATAACAGTTCCTTTTGGCAGCACCTCTGCTTGCCTGTTGTGGGATTCTTTCTGAGTTCCCTGGAATGTCTTTGCACATGTAGGTTATCCCTGGGATGCATTAACACCTACACTGTTTACTGTATATAAACAGTATACTGTTCTGAGTGAACAAACAACACGAGCATAATACAACCTTCTTCCTCTTAATTTTAGTTTTCCTACTAATTTTCTTGCAGCTTTAAATACCAAGGGGGGTTCATATAGGTTACCACAAATGTAGACTACATGCACAGTTAGTATAATGTACACATACTAAACCTAGAGTACTTGATAATAGTTTTCACTATTACTCACAAACACTGGATAATGTACAATGTATGTACTGTACCTGTGTACTATGTATGTATTCTACCTATGTTCCAAATCTCAGCTGTCACCACAAATCTATTAATTACCTTAATTTTTAAATTAATATTTTTTGTTTGTTCTCTCCACTGTAACTGTTGATGTGCTGCATACCACTGTAAAAACATGTCTATTATAATTTGTGTGTATACTTATCATGTCTAAATATCTAAATGTATCTGTAATTTTTCTATGTGGAGCTTTTCTACCTGGGCCTCTGCTGAAAAAGGACCTTTTCTGCTCATTCGGTTAACAAATGTAAAATAAAATAAAAATAAAATAAATAATCTTTATGAGTGAATAGGCAGCATAAAAAATGTGGTAGGGATTTCTTGAATACAGATAGTGTACACTTACTGTACACATAGTGTATTATTGAATATGTCCATACCTCTCAACTGTGCAGATTTTCGCCTCATATTTTTGGTCCATTTTTCATAAAATTGTGGTTTTCTGGGAAATTAGTGGCAAATCATTGCAAACTGAAGTTAGAAAATAATGGCAGACACTCGAGTTTCATGCTTCATACCTTTCAAAAAATTGATGTTAATGCAAAACCTGTTGTTGTACCAACTTTCTAAGTTTCTAAAACTTCTCCCTGTTTTTGGGCCTTTGTCCCACTTTTATTTATGGCTTTGTCCAGACTTCTTACTCTAAGAATTTGAGAGGTATGATTCTGGCCCTGTATCTATATCTATCTATCTATGCATCTATATTTCTCTCTTTCTCTTTGTTTAATTTCAGCAATTTTCAGTTGAGTTCAAAAAGCAAAAAAAGTAAATTAATCTGTATTTCAGTAACATACCTCACACTTATGAGACACTTGCAACATTACTGCGATTTAAAACTTATCTGAAAAGCATAAATATTTATTTATATGACTGATTCTGTTTTAAGGAGAATCTTAAGGGAAAACATGGAAATAGGATAGACGTACCTCTAATAATTTTGAAAATGCACAGCATCAGTTGTTTGTACATCATTAAATCACAGCATAAACCAACATTGCATATTTTTATTCTGGGGTTTGCTGTTAACAAGACACCCATTGGAGATGCAGTTACAAAAATGAGTCACCATCACACTTGTTTTACATGGAAGGAAGTATTCAGAAAAATGCGTATCATGACTGCACAGTGTAAATAAATGAAGCTTGCATGATGTGGTAAGTCAGGAATTAGGCATGTATGAGTACTGGCATAGCATGGTCATGCTGGAGACAATGCTGCATGATGAAACTTCACAATCACAATGATAAAAGAAGCCACACAATGAGAGATCATGTGACCTCTACATTGAAACACCCTCATTGCTGGACATAGAAGGCAGTCCATACAAGGGCACCACAGGAAAGGGCCAAGTTATCTTATCATATAAATAGGGATGAAATAGGAAGAAAGAATCAAAAGCATTGCCAGGGTGGGGCAAAGGTGGCAGATGCCTCAGACACAAGCTGATGGGGACACAGTCTGATTAGCAATGCAGAAGATGAATAACAGCAATGAATTCCTGTTTTCTCCATTTTCCTTGTTTGGTCAAGGGGTAGTTTCTTTACTCACTAGTGGGAGTAGGGAGTACTGAGCTGCCTGTTGTCCTCACAGGAGTGGTTTAAGGCAGTAACTTGTAGTTTATTGGCCATTTTGGGTCATTTCCTGTCTTTTCCAGCCCCCTGCTATAAAGCACGCTTTAGCGCGCATTAGCGCGATTTAGCGTTGCACACTAGGGCAGCATCGGTTAAGCAGGTTTAAACTATTCGGGCTACCTAAAGTCCACTCTTCAAATTTTCCCTTGAAACTACCTTCCTCGACCTATACTATTGATCTAATCAGCGTATCCTATAACTAAAAAGATCATCTCTACTTGACTCTAAGTAGACTATTCTCTATCTGTTAAACCTAGCACTTGCTCCTACAGTACTTATTACCTTGATACGGCACTCTTATAGATAGCACCCCAAAAAGGCAACCCCCCATTTCTCGGTCACCCACATCCCCGGAATCTTTTTAAAGTTTTTGTCTATCCTTCTAGCATGTCGAGGGATCAGTTGCTAGTGTCCTCTCCTGCTCAGCTGGTGAACCTGGGAATATTGAGGCAATGTTACAATTGCCTCATGTACACAGACAACCCTCTCCTCCTCCCACAAAACACAAATACATGCAGAGATGCAACTATACGGCCAAACTGGAGGCTGAGCTCTCTCAACATAGGACTGGCAAGACCAGTCAGGAGGAGAAGGTTACCACACACACTATAGACCCAGTCTCACATAGTACCATTACAACCTCAAATCATACACATAAACACACAAAGACATACTCGGAGGCTCTGATCAAAAATCTACCAAAACAGCAGAGGCCACCAAAGCAGACACCCAAACAACCACCACCTCAGAACACAACACCTGCGACACATAGACCTCACAGTCAGAGTGTCAAACAGTCACAGCCCTTAAGGCCAAACACAATGCCAGACACACTAGTCATTGGTGACTCCATAGTCAGACACACTGACGTCCCGCTCACCAGACTGAGTAAGGAGAAGGTCACAGTAAGCTGTCTGTCGGGCGCTAGAATCCGCCACATAACGCAAGCACTCAGGTCTCTCAACAGCAGGTACAAATATGACTCAGTCATTGTCCACGCTGGTGTAAACGACCTGAGATCTACCTCCTTGGACTACATGAAAAGAGACATTGAGGAGCTCTCTGATTATGTAGCCCAGGCAGGTATGACCCTGACCTTGAGCAGTATCCTACCTTCACCAAGAATGATGCCACAATACAGAGATAAGATGATCAGCTTCAACAATTGGCTTAAACACTGGTGTCATTCAAAGGGGATCCAGTATCTGTCTGCCTGGGATGACATGCTGGACAAGCCACGCTGCTTCGCAAGGGACGGCTTGCACCTGTCACCCTGGGATTCCAGATATTGGCAAAGGCTCTTGCCACCCCATAGTGCCTTTTTAGGCAAGGCTCAAATTCTAAACCTACCACCCTAGAACACAAAAAGGAAAAAACTAAGGGTAATGCTGCTCAATGCCAGAAGTCTAAATCTCAAAATGCACGCACTCGAGGCCCTTCTCAGTATGGAGAACATCGATGTCTGTGCTGTGACAGAAACCTGGTTCAAGGCTCCTGAGAGCACCCCAGCTATCAGGTTTTACCTCATATCATGCGTTCTGGCCCCAAAATCAGGAAAATACCAAGAAAGGAGGGGGGGTATCCATATTCATCAAGGACACCCACACCTCAAGACTGGTGGCAACGCATGATGCATCGGAGACCATCCAGGTGCAATTAACCGTAGGCAAGACTGCTCTGCAAATTGTAGCATGTTACAGGCCACCCTCACAAACTCAGGAACCTCACATGGCCTTCCTGAAAACACTAGAGGGGATAAATGTATCACCAAACACCATCATACTAGGTGACTTCAATTACCCAAATATAGACTGGGAACACTACTCAAGCCCAAACACCCTAGCCCAAAAGTTCCTGGAATTCATAAACTCAAATGCCATGGAACAACTAGTCACCATTCCCACAAGAGGAGATAACATACTTGATCTCATCATCACGAACATGGGAGCACAATGTTCAACACCGGAAGTATACCCCTCACTGGTGAGATCAGATCACAAACTAATCTCGCTGGAGGTCCTCATCCCACCCCACCTGAAATAAAAGACCACAGTAAAGAACTTCTCAAAAGCCGACTTCACACTTCTAAAGACTAGTGTGGTCTCCTTTAAGGCCCCGAGCGGGAAAACAGTACTCAAGCCGCTGAATCACTTACAAATGCCTTCTACCAGCACCTGCAGGACTGCATGGATAAGGCAATCCCAAGCAAAACAAAGACTCTTTGTACCAAAGGCAAGCGTCCAGTCTGGTGGACCCCAGCCATAAACAAACTCTACAACAAAAGGAGGAAGCTACTACAAGATAGAGCAAAATCCTTAAAAGGTAAGACACCCTTGATCACTATAAGTAAAAACTAAGAGCTCTCATAAAATCATCCAAAGCAAATTTGAGAGAAAAATAGCTAAAGACTCAAAAGACAATCATAAGGCCTTCTTTAGCTATGTTAGAAACCTAGGAGGAAACTCCCAGATATGCTCAGAACTAGTTCAAAATGATGTGAAGATTACTGATCCTACAGACATTGTCAACATACTGGCTGACAGGTTCAGTGCAAACTTCTCCTCTCCCCAAAAGGAGAGATATCTATACCAAACGATTGCAGCCCCCAAACATCTCCAGCCCAAGTGAGAACTGCTCTCCCCAAAGCAAAAAACACAGCAACCATGGGACCTGATGGTGTCCCCGGCTGTGGGCTCCATGAACTCAATGAGGAATTAAACCCACAGCTAGGACAGCTGTTTAATCAAAGTCTTACCTCTGGATACGCACCCAGGAGTGGCGCACTGCAACTGTGGTCCCACTTCACAAAGGTGGTGCCTCCACCGACCCTGGAAATTACCGCCCATTAGCTTGACAAGCCTTATCTGCAAAGCCATGGAGAGGATCATAATGGACCTCATAAATAAAGACATAGGGAATTTGCAGACTTTGGATCCAACCCAGTTTGGCTTTGTCAAAGGCAGATCATGCCTTTTAAACTTGGTTGACTTTTTGAAACAGTCACCAAAGCCATTGATGAGGGAAAGGCAGTCCATACAGCCTACCTCAATCTGGCTAAGGCCTTCGATACAATACCCCACTCGGGTATCATTGAAAAACTCATCAGCTTAAATGTTAACCCATACATCACAAGATGGGTTGCAAACTGGCTGAGTGACAGAACCCACAGGGTCAGAGTTGCTGGCGCCATGTCAGACTCAAAGCCTGTCACAAGTGGGGTCCCACAGGGCTCAGTCCTGGGCCCACTCTTGTTTGGCATCTACTTTTCCAAGTACAAGCAAACACAGGAGGGCTATGGCTGACAAAGTTTGCAGATGACTGCAAACTGGGCCATAGTAGAAAACACATCTGACACAGATATCCTTCAGAAGGGTCTCACAGAAACGGATAACTGGTGCCAGAGCCACGGCCTAAAGTTAAATGCCAAAAATGCATAGTCATACCCTTCGGGAAAAACAAGGTTACCCCTAGCTACCAAATAGGTGGCAATCCACTGAGCACAGAAGAAGTTATCAGGGACCTGGGGACCCAGGTTGATAGTAGTCTGTCATTCGACACCCATGTAGCTAAAGTAGTTAGGAAGACCTTCTACATTGCCCACCTTATCATGAAGGGATTCTCATCTAGATCAAGGGAGGTTATAGTCTCCCTTTACTCATCACTCATCAGACCAATGATTGAGTACAATGCCCCATTCGAATGTATCTGACCCGACACTTGCAGCAGCTGGAGAGGCCACAAAGTTCCTCACCAAAAGGATAAAGGGTCTCAAAATCTATCCTATGTTGCCCGACTGAAAGAACTCCAGCTCTATTCAGTCGCACTGCTTGCTCAGAGGTGACCTTTGCCTAACATACAAGGCCATGTCAAACCCAGATTTGATGAATATGCTTCACCTCAAAAAATCTAGATCCATCAGAGCCACAAGGGCGGGAGACTTAAACCTTGACACGGCTATTAATAGGATGTGCTGGAGGGATAGATTCATCACCCAAAGACTCCCTATGCTGTGGAACAAAATCCTGGTACATGTGAGGCAGAGCACCTCGCTGGCCTTGTTCAAGAGAAATCTTGACCAATGGATGGGAGATCGCAGATATACCCCAGGGATTACCTCAGTGTCACTGCTCAACAGAGGCACAGCAAAATAATGGGTATAGTTCCCCATACTAAAGGGGTGGCGTAAGCCACAAAACGATGGGCTAGGCTTGTAAATGCCCTCGGGCAGATAGCCTAGTATGAACCTATGAACCTATGAACCTATGAATTGCCAAAATTCAGTGAGAATCAAAATCTGACATTCTTTTCATTTGTTTCAACAATTTGCAGTTCTGGATTTGTCCATGATTCTGCTGAGGTTTGTCCCTGATTATCTGAGAGCTATGATAAATTCTGAAACTCAATTGTAGCACATTATTTAGTGACTTTAACTGCCAATGATTTGCCAGCATGTACTATAACAAGTGTGAAACTCTAGGCACGGGAACTATATCACATCAAAATGATGAATACACACACACACACCCACACACACACACACACACACACACACACACACACACACACACACACACACACACACATATATATGTGGAATCACTACTTGATACCGAAACTACGCAATCCCGAAGCCCACAATACCGAGACTATAATCCCTAAACCCCACATTACCGACATGTTAAAAGTGAGAAATTCAAAAGAAAGTACTACATACATACCCCCACACCCCCCCAACTTTAATATTCCAACTCCGAGATCGCACAGACATACACACAAGGCAAACTCACACCCGCACATTCTAGCCCCTCACACAAACACACACACACACACACACACACACACACACACACACACACACACACACACAAACACACTCTAAAGTCCCTCACAAACACATTTACACACACATACTTTCCTGAACCGCAACACCAGAAGTGCTAACTCAAAATCCCTTACCATCGGGATTTTGAATTTTGCGCTTCTAGTCTTTCGGTAATGTGCGGTTTCGGCTACACGGTCTCGAGCTTTTGAAATTCGAGATTTCAGAAGTTTGAGATTTAGTAGTGTTCCTATATATATATATATATATATATATATATATATATATATATATATATATTAATTAAAAAAACAAAAAAACAAATGCAAAACAGTTTAACAGATAACCCATTCTCTAAGCTCAATAATACCCTCCAGGATCTGTGTTATTGAGTAAATTATACTCTTCCGGGGGGTGTCAGTGCCCACCATTTGTGGCACTGGGTCTCAGAACATGCCTGGATGGGCTTTATTTATACAATAATACACACTCTGTTGGGCATTATTGCTTGCTTAATGCAGTCAGCAGCCATAACAGGACAGTATGATATACTGTATGACAGGAACAAGGCTCCAAAAATTGCCACAGACAGACTGGAAACATAGGCATCTGGAGATGGATGAATTTTCATATCTCTCACCAGGGAAAATGAGATAGCACTATTACCTGGCAGTGGCTTGAATGTGAGGCCTGAAATGATGACAATTGTACAAGTGTCTGTAGAGGATGTATCGGTGAGTACTAGTAGTACATGCCATGCCTGTGGGACAGTAACTTTGGAATGGTTTACTGTTATCACATATAGATATCTGTGAAAATGGAACACTGAGACTGCAACATCAGTAGCAATTGCCTTCACAGCAAGGTATATATGTTCACATTATCTATGTATATCATTGGCATGTATTAGTCTGCGTGTTGCATGATGCTGTAAGCCACAAATATGATCTAGCATTACCACAGATATTCTGTCTCTGTGCATTCACAGGTTGGCCTTTACCTTTCCTAGCTCCTCAATGGAAGAGTATTTAAGAAAAAGGTCAGCAAAAGACCAAAGCAAAATAAATAATATTTGTTATTTTATAAACTACACCAAGCCAGCTTGCGGCAACTTACCCCACACAAAGCACTAGTGCTCTGAACTCCCTTTCTGTACCGACATTCAGAAATGCCAATACAGAAAGAAGAATGCAGAAACTACACTTCATGATTGTGCCCCCTAACACCTTGTACCTGGAGCAGGTGCCCCTCTTCATTACACCCTTCCTACACTACTGTGTACTGAAATACATGGCCACTAAACATACTAAGTCAGAGATGCTGAGTGTGCTGTATGGTCTGTATGAGGAGCTGCATCTGCTTCAGGGAATGCATGGCATTCATCAGTACATGCAGAATGACATGGCATATAGGAACTGGGACAAGACATGTCTGATGAGGGTATAGGTGGCCCACATGGAATCCATTGGTGTATCCATGAGGATTCAGGCAATTGTGGTCATGTAGGGGATTGGTCAGCAAGTAAATGTTTATGTTTTTACTTTACTAATAGTGGTCATGAATGCATTAGTATATAAGTTATTTAAGTTGCTGCTGGAAGTATACGTAGCAGTCATATTACAATCACGTAGCACTGTTGGCACCACTAATTATCATAGAACCTTGCAGCTCACCATTCTCTGCTTTCATAAACATGGAGGGTACAATGTACAACATCACAGGCAATAGGTCTGATGGTGGCCATTAGGACTTACTGTTCAGTTCCTCATGATGCTTCTCCTGTCTTAGCATATACTAGTGCTACTGGTGCACAGAATAACTGATCAATTCAGGTCATTGTGTTAATTTTATACATCTTCATCATCATCATCATCAACCCCCTTTCCCATTTTCTACATATGGCTGGGGTGTCATGTCATTGGTCACCATCTCTCTCTCTCTCTCTCTCTCTCTCTCTCTCCCTCTCTCTATCAGTTCAGTGCCACCTTATCAACAGTCATGCCTGAATGTCACAGGACTTCACTCACACAATCCATCCATCTCTTTGGTGGCAGACCTGTCTGTCACAAATCTTCTTATCCAGATTGTCGTCTGCTTTCCTCCAGATGTGCCCAAACCACCACTGTTCTCTTTTACCTTTGTTGTAATTAGAGCTACTTGGGCGTCTGCCCTGATGTTCTCATTTCTTCATGTGTTTCACAGTGTGCATCCTACAACCCATCTGTAGCACTTCATCTCCATCACCTCTAGCTTCCTTAACTTCACTGTCTAGGTGTCTGTACCATAGAGTTGTACTGGTCACACCACTGTTTTATATGCATTACTTTTCAGCTTCTTTGGCTTTCTTCTGTAATACACTACCCTTGTTACAGGTTCATAGGTTCATAGGTTGGTACTAGGCTATCGGCCCTAAGGCCTATGCAAGCCTAGCCATAACAATTCCCTGGAAATTTTTTCCCACAATATTTACTTCTCTGGGCCCCTGTCTAGCAGGGTGACTGACATGATCCCCGGGGTGAATTTCCTATCTCCCATCCAATCATCAAGGTTCCTTTTGAAGAGGGCCAATGAGGTGCTCTGCTTGACATGTATGGGCAGTCTATTCCAGAGTATGGGGAGTCTCTGGGTCAGGAACCTATCCCTCCCACATGTTTTGTTCATTGTGATGATAAGGTTTAGATCCCTGGAGTGTGTGGCTCTGAGGGACTGGGATTTCTTTAAGTGGAGCATGTCCAACAGCTCAGGGTTTGACATGGCCTTGTATGTTAAGCAGAGATCGCCTCTGAGTAGACGATATGCCACAGAGTATAGCTGGAGTTTTTTTAGACGGTCAGCATATGGCATCTGCTTTAGGCCTGTGATTCTTTTAGTGAGGTATTTCTGTGGCCTTTCCAGCTGTTGCAGATGTCTTGTGAGGTACATACCAAATGGGGCATTATACTCTATAATGGGTCTAATGAGGGATGAGTACAGTGGGACAATGACCTCCTTTTTTCTGGATGAAAAGCCCTTAGTGATGAGGTGTGCCACATAGAAGGATTTCCTGACTGTTGTAGCGATGTGGTTATTGAAAGTGAGACCACTGTCCACTTGTGTCTCTAAGTCTCTCATCACACTTTCGATGTTTAGTGTCCTGCCACCTATGTGGTAGTTCATGGGTACATGTTTTTTTCCAAAGGGGATGACTATACATTTCTTG
This sequence comes from Protopterus annectens, assembly GCF_019279795.1. Lineage (NCBI taxonomy): Eukaryota > Metazoa > Chordata > Ceratodontiformes > Protopteridae > Protopterus > Protopterus annectens. The sequence continues at coordinate 1,661,671,320 of NC_056731.1, read as the reverse complement.
GCATTAAGCTTGAGCCCATGGCTCTGGCACCAGGCATTTGTTTCTGTAAGGCCCTTTTGTAGAATATCCACATCATTTGGGGATTCAATAATGGCTCCCAGTTTGCAGTCATCTGCAAACTTTGTTAGCCAGAGTCCTTTAATGTTGGCCTGTACTTCAGAGAAGTAGATACCAAACAAGAGTGGTCCCAGGACTGAACCCTGAGGTACTCCACTTGTCACATGCCTGGAGCTGGATTTGGAGTCGGCTACTTTTACAGTCTGGGTTCTGTCAGTAAGCCAGTTGGCAACCCATTGAGTGACGTAGGGATTTATGCCCAGCTTAGTAAGTTTATCTATGATTCCAGAGTGGGGGATGGTGTCGAAGGCCTTGGCAAGGTCCAGATAGGTTGTGTGGACCTCCTTACCCTTGTCCACAGCTCTGGAGACCGATTTGAAGAAATCAATCAGATTCAGGAGACAAGATCTGCCCTTCACAAACCCAAACTGGGTGGGGTCCAGTGTCTGGAGGTTGCCAATGTCTTTGTTTATAAGTTCCATGATAATGCGTTCCATGCCCTTGCAAATCAGGCTTGTCAGACTGATGGGACGGTAGTTCCCAGGATCCAAGGTGGATCCTCCCTTGTGGAGCCGGATAACTGTAGCTGTGCGCCACTCAGTGGGCACGAATCCTGAGGTGAGGCTATGATTAAACATGACACTTAGGTGGGGTGCCAGATCATTTTGTAGTTCATGTAGTACACAGCCTGGGATGTCATCTGGTCCCATGGATGCTGTATTCTTAGCTTTGGAGAGTGCTGTTTCTACCTGTGTGGCTGTGATTATCGGAATTTGGCAATCTTTTGGTATTGAGATGGGCCCTTTAGGGGGTGAGAGGGGAGTGAAGTTGGCACTAAATTGATCTGCCAGGATATTGGCAATATCCTTGGGATCAGTATATTTAATGCCATTCTGTTGTAGTTCAGAGCAGATCTGAGCATTGTCATTTAGATTCTTGACATAACTATAGAATGCCTTGTGGTTGTCTTTGGAATCTTTGGCAATTTTATTTTCGTAACTAGCTTTTGAGGATTTTATGAGGGATCTCAGCTTCTTACTGAGGCTGGTGAGGGAGTTTTTTGCATCCTGGGATTTTCCTCTTTTCTGCAACAGTTTCTTCCTTCTGTTGTATAGTTTGTTTATAGCACGGGACCACCAGATTGGCTTCCTTTTTTTGGAGAAGAGCATCTTGGTTCTATTTGGGATGGCACGATTCATGCACGAGTGGATGTGCTCGTACAGTGCCTTAGTGTAGGATTCTGCAGTTGAACTTCCAGATCCTGTCTGCATTGGTGTTGTGAAGTTTGTCACTTCTGACTTCAGTAGCATGAAGTTGGCTTTGGAGAAGTTTTTTAAGGAGGTTTCCTTACTGGGGGGTGGGAGTGGGATGTGGATGTCAAGGGTGATTTGCTTATGGTCATACCTGACCAATGAGGGAGTGACCACTGGTGTGGAGCATCTATCTCCCATGTTGGTAATGACCAGGTCCAGGATATTGGAGCCCCTGGTGGGACAATGGATTAGTTGATCCAGGGCATTTGAATTTATGAATTCCAAGAACCGTTGGGAAAAGGAGTTGGCACCTGAATAGTTTTCCCAGTTAATGGCAGGGTAGTTGAAATCACCTAGTATTAGGGTGTTTGGTTGTATCTTAATATTTTCCAGTATGTTTAGGAAGGTGTAGTGAGAATCTTGGGGTATGGTAGCAGGTCTGTAGCAAGCTACAATTTGGATTGCAGTCTTACCTAGTGTTAGTTGCACCTGGAGAATTTCAGATGCATTGTGTTGGGCAACTAGCCTGGAGGTGAGAATATCCTTGGTGAATATGGACACTCCTCCACCTTTAGTGTTTTGGTCTTGGTTTTGTGGCCAAAAAGTGTGGTAAGAATTGTAACCTGGTATTGCAGGGGTGCTCTCTGGAGTCTTGAACCAGGTCTCAGTCACTGCACAGATATCGATGTTCTCCATTTTTAGGAGTGCATTTTGAGGTTTAGACTTCTAGCATTGAGTAGCATTACCTTCAGATGTTGCATGCTTGTATCTGTTACGGTGGTGGTTTTCTCCTTTGAACCTTGCCTAAAAAAGGCACTATAGGGGTGGCAAGAGCTTTAGCCAGTAACCTGAATCCCAGGGGTGACAGGTGCAGACCATCTTTGGCAAAGCATTGTGGTTTGTTGATCATGTCTTCCCAGGCAGACAAATACTGGATCCCCTTTGAATGACACCAGAAGCTTAGCCAATTGTTGAAGTCAGTCATTTTGTCCTTATACTGTGGTATCATTCTGGGTGAAGGCAGGATGCTACTCAGGGGTAGGGTCATACCTGCCTGGGTCACATGATCCAAGAGCTCTTCCATGTCTCTTTTCATGTAGTCCAGGGAGGTACGTCTCAAGTCATTTACTCCAGCATGGACAATGACAGAGTCATATTTGTACTTGTTGTGGAGTGACTTGAGTGCATGTGTTATGTGGCGGATCCTGGCACCCGACAGACAGCTGACTGTAATTTTCTCCTTGTTCAGCCTGGTGTGTGGGACATCAGTGTGCCTGACTATAGAGTCACCTATGACTAAAGTGTTGGGTGGATTGTCTTGCCTGTGCAAGTTGGCTCTGCCTCTGTGACTCTGTGCAAGTTGGCTCCTTCTCCTCTGATTCTAGTTTTGACCTCCTCATTCAGACTTCTCTTTTCCTCAACCACCCCTCCCAGATACTTGAAGCTTTTAAACTGTTCCACTATTGTCTCTTCTGTCTCAGTTCTCATCTTCTTCTAATTTCCCCCATTTGCTGCAATTACAGCTGTTTTACATGTAATCATTTTCATTCTACATGCCCTCAGTTTTGCATTCCTTCACCTATCCTTTGCTGAAGTTCTTTTTAGAGTCTGACTGTAATGCCACAGTTTCCATACCGCAAATTGGTTGATCTGTCCTCCCCAGCCTGTTTACTAATGTAGCCCATCACCAGTATGAACAACAGGGGGCTCACAGCTGAACCCTGTTGATCAACCACTCACACTGGGAATCCCTATGTGAGACTTAATACTGTTTGCACTTGAGTCATTCGGTCCTCATACATAGCCTACACTAATTCTACCAGTCTTTCTGGAGCATCAAACCCCCAGCGCTGCCTGAATGAGCTTTCTTGGGATATTATCATATGCTTTCTCCATGTTTTCAAATGCACAGTTGGACTCTTTCCTCATTTTTATGTTCTTCTCAACTATCTCTCTCACTGCAAACACTGGGTTGGTTGTGCTGCATCCTGCTCTGAATCTTACCTGTCCATCTCCCATCATACTTTCTACTACTCTCCATATTCATTTTCAGTCATCCTCTTCAGAACTTTTATACAGTGTGACAGGGGTCTGATCTCTACTGCCAACAGTTGTGGATATCCCCCCTTTTTTGTACACTGGCACTAGCATACTTATTCTCCAATCATCTGGGATACACCTTTCTTGCCATAATGTTATGACCCCCCCTCAAGAGCCACTGTGTGAATTTCATACATTTTAAACATTTATGAGTCACAATTCTATGTTTGATTTCATCATGTGCATATTTGGTGTATGTCATAAGTACATTAGCAGCCATTTGCCTGTCATTGTGTTGTCATCAGCATATGAATCTTGTCATGATCTTCTCCCAGTAGAGCAATCCAGCTAGAATTGTTCAGAATTACTATCTCTTTGTGCATCATCATTTACTGTCCTGTGTCACTTAATGCAGTGTTGTTTCTGAATACCCCCATATTTTACCATGAACAAAAATCTTACTGTCTTAAAAAATAGTGTTTTAAGTGTGAACAGATCTTAGTTTGTGTATGAGTTTGGCATTAAGTGTCTAACAGACATTGTCAGATAATTAAGACTAAATTAAGACTATGAAAAAGAGCTCTGTTCTCTAGACCTGGGTGTGAGTCTAACTGTCTAAACATGCATATAGTGTAACTCAGAGCAAATTACCTAACCATACTGGGATCCAAAGTAAGTAAGCAATATTGTTTCCCATTTTGGTTTCTGTGCTGGTGAAGGTATGAATCCTAAAACTGATATGGTGCAGCAATGTCTTAACTACAGCTATGCCACTGCTTTCATAGTGTTGAAATATTTGTAAGGAATGGAGTAGAGATGCTTTAATGTGTCTGTGTTGTGCAGTTGCAGGTGGAAATGATAATATAACAGAATTGGAAAATGACTAGCTTTGGTGTTAGCAATGTAGACAATAACTGTGTGTGTGTGTGTGTGTGTGTGTGTGTGTGTGTGTGTGTGTGTGTGTGTGTGTGTGTGTGTGTGTGAAGCTACAGACTCCCACCATTCCCACTAGACAAACTGATGGATTCATGAAGCTCCATGCAAGAATCAGACTATTCTTGTATGGAGTGGTTTGTGTCCATTTAGAACAGCAGTGTGCCTTGCATACGCATGAAGGTGTACTGCTGTTTAATCTACATGGACACGAACCACGAACGAGTGCAGGGGGGGGGTGTGCCCGAGTAGTGCACGGACACTAATCTATGAATCTATGACTCTATGAATCTATGTAACCGTAGAAGTCTGAAAGCAAATATATGGCAACATTACCTCACATCAGTTCATGTTAACAAAGGCACAGAAGATGAGGGGAATAAAACTACATTAGGGACACACTTAGAAAGTTGATAGATAACAGGATGTATATTAGCAGGAGTCTCTGAAGGATAGAAGCCTGAAAGCCAAATCAATGCCAGTATTTCATGATTGCAGTACAAAGTAGTTGTCAGAAAACCACAGTACACACCCATATAATCTAATAATAACATAATAATATATAACTTTTTTCCAATAACCTAAGGAATGTTTAAGTATAGCTAAGTGGGCGTGCACATTATGGCTGTCTGCTTATCATAGCTTAAACATCCCATAGGAGCTATATGCAAATAGACAGGTAAAATTTCCAAGCTGAGGTAGTGTAGTGGTTAGAGTTGTGGCGTTGCATGCAGGCGTTCATGGGTTGAGTCCCAAGACAAGCAACTGATTTTCCTATGTAAAAGTAGTGTTAAAATTGTTTTAGTAAACTTAAATTATGTAGCAACCTTTTTTGCCAACCAGGGTAGTGTAGCAGTTCAAAAAGTGTGATGTCAATGTAGAAAAGATGTGAAATCCCCATATAAACACAAGTGCCCCATACAGTATAGTCACAAAAGAATATAATTTAATGAAATCCCATAAGGGGATTCATGGAAGGTAAACGTAAAATTATAATGTGTATATAAATATTATTTTATAATAAAAAAATGTACGTTTTATATGCTAAAAATGTGCCTTAATCACTCTGTATCCATCAGACCTTGTTCTGCCCAGCAACAAAATTGTCAGCCCTGTCAAGTCATGAACCCAGGATGCTGTCCTCTACAATCACAACAAAATATCACTACACCATCTGAGCTGTGATAAACTGCAATGCTGTAACAAACATATCATGCATGCTGGTCATTTAACATTAATAATAAAAAGAACAGTCCCAAGTGTCAAACCCATGCTCTTAAACACTATGGTCAGAGGAATGTACCACTACACCATTTGAGCTGTGGGCAATAATGTTTAAAACATTAGGAAACCAGTCATTTGTTGTATATAGACATACACACACACACACACACACACACACACACACACACACACACACACACACACACACACACACACATATATATGTGTGTGTGTGTGTGTGTGTGTGTGTGTGTGTGTGTCTCTGATGAATATGAAAAAGTATAGTCATAATATAGATATACATATATAAAAAATTAAAGGAAGGGGGAAATATATATATATATATATATATATATATATATATATATATATATATATATATATGTGTGTGTATATAAAACATGCAGTGCAGTTATACCTCATAACCATCCCTCTCAACCTGTTAGTGCAAGAAACCTGTACAAAGCCTGTAAAAGGGGGGTGGATGGGCCACATATAGGGACATATTTCAAATATTGCTGTCACAAATGAAGGCATTTGCTACAGCAACTGGGATCATTTCAGCAGACAATTACTAAAGGATATGAGGATGGAAACTCAAATATTATATAATCATTTACTGACATAAATCCTTGGATCATCACTGTGATTTACCAGACAAATACAAATAAATTGTTGAACTGAACAAAAATATGGCCCAAACAGCCAGACAGTCTGTAAATATCCTTGCATTTGAGAGGTATGCTCAGAACCCCTTAGTGCAATGAATCTGGACCAAGCCTGACAAAGTGGGGAGACAAAGGCATGAAAATAGGGAAATATCAAAAATACGTCAGTAGATAAGCTGGGAAAGTTGATGTAGTAACACTGTATGTCCTAACATATATTGACTGAAATATCACAATTCCAGGACTCAATTGCTTTTCATTAGTTAGTGAACTCAATCCCCACATCACCCCATTGATGCGTCAAGAATACACAACAGTTATGGGGACCAGACCAAAGATATCAGCCAGACACCTGGACATCCTACAAATATGTGGACATCACACAACGGTAGTGAAACTACACTGAGCTACCAAGCAATGGACAAACTAGAATCAGACTGACATAACACCACCCAAGTCCATGGTCTGGGGCTGTACACATGCATTAGCAAATATAACAGGCACTACAGGGATATAACACTAGTGAAAAAAAGACACTGATATGAAAGTGCATACCCCCAAAAGATTGCACCACAGTCACAGTGACACACCAGTAAGCAAACTGAACACTACAGTATAATGACTGTGTGAGCAACAAAATCCTGTTTGCCACTCACACATTACCCCTACATATACTGCCTCAATTCACAGTGTAATGGGAATCATGAGGTGTTATGGGACATGTCACAGTCTGCATGTACAAACATATACAGGTGATAGGGAACCAGAAACTGGAGCAGCATGCACAGTCAGATAGAAAGGGCCCATGACACTCACATGTACCCCCTCCCTACACAGCCCAAATAACATTACACACTACACTACTGCACAATCATGACAGTCTTTTAACAATGGGCAGACATACTCAGACCTCTCAAATGTATGGTTTCACACAGAATGTATAGGCACAGGAGGCATATCTATGGCTGGTTCCTTGTTACATGTCTCGGGGTCTATGACATCACTGGGATGGTAGCAGGAATGAATGCAATAAATAATGATACTACATGCCTCTGAACCTCTTAGTGCATGACATCTGATCAAAGCCTGACATAATTGGGAGACAGAGGCGCAAACACAGGGGTATATTAGACATATTGCTATGATAAATGTAGACAGTTGCTGATGTTACCAGCTTTGTTGTAACATATCTTTTCTGAGGGATATGAAGTCAGTAACACCAATGGATGTTAGCATTTACTGAGTGCATTCCCCAGAGTATCCTACCAATTAGCCAAGGACAACAACTGTCTGAGGAACAGACCAAACATATGAGACATAGATTTGGACAGGGTCTAGGCCTCTGGGCAGTGTAGAGGTATGACTGCAGTGATTTAACAGAATGGAAATCCTCTGACAGCTGCCAAACATGTCACCCAGCATGGTATGAAGCACAGTAAGACCAACATGACACCCTTTCACATCACCTCTGGGCAGTTACCCATGTATATTAAAATATAGCATGCACTACAGGGATAGAACTGTAGTGAAAACAGAGAGTGGTGTAAATGTCCACCCAAAAACATTTGCACCACATTCGCAGCAACATACCAGTACCCAAAATGAACTCTAGAGTAGAACGACTGTCTGAACAAACATATCCTGATTGCCAGTCCCACACTACACCAACATATACTGGCCCAATTCACAGTGTACTGGGAATTCTAGGATGTTACAGGACATTTCACAGTCAGCCCTTACAAGCATACAGACATGATAGGCTGATAGGCTGCCAGCAGCTCTAGCAGCATGCAGAGATAGATAGGTAAATGATGTATGACATTCACATTGTCTACTCTCTCTACCCAGCCCAACAAACATCTACACACAACACTGCTACACAGTCTTGACAGTTCGTTCACAAGGGCCAGATAGACGTAACTGCCATATGTATAGATTTCCGCAGAATTACCAGGGTGTGGAACCATAATCCTAGCCACTGCAGCGTACCATGGCCAGGAGTCTGCCAGGTCATTTGCACGATAACTGGAGTGCAGTTGGTAATTAATGATATACCATACCTCTTCACCTCGTAGTGCAGGACATCTGGACAACACATGATGTACTTGTGGCAAAGCAGCTAGAAAGAGGGCCATATCACTCATAATGGTGTTAAAAACTGAAACAGTAGCTGGTGTTACATGTGTTGTTGCAAAATAACATCCCTGAAGGATATGATGTCTGGAACACCAATGGATGTCAACAGTTACTGTCTACAATCCTCACATTATCCTACCAACCCCACAAAAACAAACATTGTTCGAGGAACAGACCGAGCATAACAGGAAAACATCTAGTCAGTCTGTGGACAACATGCCAGTTGAGAGGTATGTCAGAGGCATATCACTGTCAGATGTCAAGTCACCCAGTAAATGCATGTCCAGACTAACCCTGTCAATCTAGCAACCCTCAATGTGTATAACAGCATTAATGACATACAATCTGCACCCAATTCTGGAGCTTTGTCCACCATGTTGTTGGCCTGTCTCCACATGTCCTGTCCTGTGAGGTATTTCCACCTACTGTCTGTGAAACTATAGCCCCCACAACTCCATAATGTCCCCTGCACAGGCAAGGAAAATGGGCAAGGCCCACATGAAGGGCATCCCGTATGTTGAAACTAGCAGCAGTTTCCAGGCCCAGACCACAATACTATGTGGGCACCTACATAGCTTTATGGCCTCAGCAATACCCAACAGGACAACATCAACCCCTTCAAGGTAGGCTGAATGCCTGTGGTGGATAGCAGCAATACACAACTACCATCATAGGTGGAAATAATCACAGGGCGGGCCAAGAAGGAACAGATGCCTCATTGGAAGCAATGTCACATTGTCCTGGACAAGCAAATAAGGTCAAACTGGATACAAGGAACAGACTAAATCCAAAAAAGAAAATCCAATGTATCACGGAAGACTAAAAGACAGACAATTTATTAGAGTAAACGTAAAGCGCTTTTCGTCGCTCAAAATTTGAGCAACTTCTTCAGACCAAGCAAATAAGGTCACAGGTGATGTACCCTGTGACCTTTGAGTGCAAACTGTCTTTGAGTGCAAACTGGAGACATCCACCAAGGCCAATCACTAGCCCTTCCAAATGTGTGTCTGCAATTCCAGAGGCAATGGCTAGAGACAGGTGAAGTGTAAACATCACCCCCCCCCATAGGTACACATGTGTATGTACAGCACCTGCCCACCTATCCTTATGATCAGGATAATCTAATGCCCTCTCAAAGGCAACACATAGAGGTCTCAATCGGCCTAATACTATTCCTGGCTACATCCAACATGAACACAGGCATGGGCTGTCAGACCCATTCTGCAGTGTAGTCAACCACAGCCTGGGCTCTGGTGTCATCGCATCTACATGGAGGGCAGACAGAAAGTTGATAGAAAACAGGTTATGCATTAGCATTAATGTTCAGAAGCTTACAAGTCTGAAACTGAAATGTATGCCATAATATTATGACAGCAGTCCTCAATGACATGGCCGAAAACTGCAATACTCTCCATTTAATATAGTAATGTAATATTAATATCCAATAGGTGATAAATAAAAATATACAACTCAAATCCCCAAAACAAGATAGTGTAATGGTCAGAGCTCTAGCTTTGCATGCAGGTGTACACAGTTTGAGTAATACAACAGGCAATCCAAATTTACATGGGAAAGCAGTGTTAAAAGTACTATGTTCATATTAAAATATGTGGTAAGTTGTTTTTGTCACCCAGGGTAGTGTAGCTGTTGTAAAATGGATGTGTGAGCGCATATAACATGTGAAAACACCCATGTATACACATGTCCCATACAGTATAGTTACACCCCTTGCTACTGTAATGAACGCACATACAGCCATGTCATGTAAGGGAAATAATATTCACTTACTAAATTAATTCATTAGTGTGGTATATTATTAGAATGAACTGTGAGTATTGGTTAGCAATGCTCAGCTATGGTTAGCAGGACTAACAACACATTTCTGTTGTCCTCACCCCTCTCTCTCTCTGAGGTCTGAGTGTCAAATTCACCTCAAAGTCTGTACAAATGCATAGCTGTTGCTGTATAAGAAATGGACAACTATGGACCTTCTGTATACCTGTCCTGCACATCTGTAGCTATCTTCTGTATTTTTCTTCCCTCTGCATGCCCCTTTCCCACCACTTTCCTATCACCCCTTTCTCTTTTCATTTAAAGAATTAGTGTGGGTGTAAGCTAGTAAGCAGTTGTAAGAACAACAAAATTGCCATCCCTGTCAAGTCATGAACCCAGGGGCCTATACACCATAGTTAGAGCTATGTACCACTTCACCATTCCAGCTTTAGGAATTGCTGATGCTTTTTCCAACATATGCTCATTCAACAGTAGGGAAAAGATTCCATAGAATCAGTCTGGCCTCGCATTTATACATATACACATAAACACACACAGACACACACACACACACACACACACACACACACACACACACACACACACACACACACACACACACACACACACACACACACACACACACACACACACACACACACACACACACACACACACACACACACACACACACATATATATATATATATATATATATGAAGAAACTATACATATATATAAAATTAAAAATATATGTATCTATATATCACCATATATATATATATATATATATATATATATATATATATATATATATATATATATATATATATATATATATATTCATAGTTTCACAGGTAGGCACTAGGCTATTGGCCCTAGGGCCTATATAAGCCTAGCCAGAAAGGTACCCTGGCTTTTTCCACCCAGGAAAATTATTTTCCTGTGCCACTGTCAAGCAGAGCCACAGAAGTGATCCCCAGGGTGAATTTCCTATTTCCCATCCAATCATCAAGATTTTTCTCGAAGAGTGCTAATGAGGAGCTTTGTTTGATATAGATAGGTAGTTTATTCCAGAGTATGGGAAGTCTTTGGGACAGGAATCTATCCCTCCATGTTCCGTTTATTGTGGTGACAAGGTTTAAATCCCTAGAGCATGTAGCTCAGAGGGATTGGGATTTCTTTAAGTGGAGCATGTCCAACAGCTCTGGGTTTGACATAGATTTGTATGTTAGGCAGAGATCGCCTCTGAGTAGGTGATATGCGACGGAGTTAAGCTGGAGATTTTTGAGACAGTCTGCAGAGTAATCCTCTTTGTGAGGTATTTCTATGACCTTTCCAGTTGTTGTAGGTGTCTTGTGAGGTACATACCAAAAGGGGCGTTGTACTCTATAATGGGTCTAATGAATGACAAGTAGAGAGGAACAATTACCTCTTTTTTCCTGGATGAGAAACCTTTTGTGATGAGGTGTGCCATGTATAAGGATTTTCTGACTACTGTGGCAATGTGATTATCAAAGGGGAGACTAGTGTCCACCTATGTCCCAATGTATTTTATCACACATTCTGTGTTAAGTTTACTGCTGCCTGTGTGGTAGTTCATGGGTACAGAGTTTTTACCAAAGGGGATGACAATGCACTTTTTGGCAGTGAGCTTGAGGCCATGACTTTGACACCAGGCATCTGTCTCAGTGAGGCCCTTTTGTAGGATGTCCACATTGTTAGGAGTTTTGATTATGGCTCCTAGTTTGCAGTTATCTGCGAACTTCATTAGCCAAAGACATTCTGTGTTAGCCTGTACTTCAGAGAAGTAGATACCAAACAGAAGAGGACCCAGGACTAAACCTTGTGGTACTCCACTTGTCACTGGTCTGATGTCGGATTTGGAGTCTGCTATTTTCACAGTGTGGGTTCTGTAAGAAGGTTTTATTTCTCAGGTATATCGTAAAAAAACTTTCTGTAATAGTTATTTACACTACAACAGTCATCACCCATTGTTTCAAAAGAGGGGCATTATCGAATGCCAAGCCATTAGGATAGCCATGATGATGTCTCAAAAAGAGGATTTGGTAAAGGAATTGTGTATTTGAAGAAAATGTTTTTAGATAGGGGTTACCCTAGTGATTTTATTGATGCCACCCTGAGTGAAGTTTTGGATGAATGGGGTAAAATATATATGTCACTCTTAAGTAGGGGGTTAAGCAAAATACCCCAGGCTGGTCTAGTTGTAGATTGTGAGGCAACTATTGATTTTCAGCAAGCCTGTGTTATCCAATATAGTCCCCTATACAATGGGGTAAAAAACATTTTCAATAAAAATTGAAGTATTTTTAAAACTAATAATGAAGTGTATCAAGTTTTGGGTGAAAACCCCACTTTCTCAACTAAAATAGGACCTAATTTAACATTGATTTTAGAGAGGAAAATTAACAATGGTGGGGCTAACATGAACCCAAAAGGAACTAGACCCTGTGGCATATGCTCCTACTGCCAATACATTTTACAGGGTACATCCATCACTTTGGCTAACCAAAATGGCAACACTTTGTTTTTTAAGAAAGGTAATTGCTTCACTAGTAAACTCGTATATCTTGTAAAATGTAACACGTGTATTGCATTTTATGTGGGAAAAACTGAGAGGCTTCTTAAATCTAGAATATATGAGCATTTATATGATGTAAAAAACAAGAAAGAAACTAATGCTCTGTTTAGACACACCCCAGGATTCATGAAGCTCTGTGTAAGGACGGTTTTAGCCTTGCACCGAGCTTCCTCCTTAGAGATGGTGCAGCACCACCATATGAATATTCATGAGGGTGCACTGCTGCACCCTCTATGTGCACAGGAAATGTGTGCAAGTGCAGGGGGCATGTTTAAGCATGGCACAGAGGCTTAAACATGCCCCCACAGTTGCACAACCTACAATGCTTACTATTAGAGCACGTCTCTAATAGTAAGCAATTAATTCAGTGTCCATGAATACTGAAATGGATGCAAAGCATGCAAGAGTGCCCATGAACACTGAAATAAAATCAAAGTAGTAAACACACAAGCACATAGTGGAATGTTGAGCCCCTGCCCCTAGAACTATTACATTTAAATTCCCTGTGTCCCTATTTTGCATCTGTATTGCTTCGCTATTGACAGTGTAAGTGAAGCGCAGCATGTTTGCGTGACGCTGCCCTTTGCTTAACATTGCTTACATGTCAATATCATCCAAATAGAAAGAAACATGCAGAATCAACATTAACGTCAATAGTGTAGTGATTACAGCATCTGCTTAACGAACACGCATTCATGGTTCAAGTTCCACTGCAGCACATATCATTTTCCATGTGGAATGTGTATATGAACATATTTTTACATCTTTTTGCTGTATAACCTACATAATAACATGTAAATGTGAACTGGAGTACTGCATTAAATGTTTAACTAATTTCATTTAATTAAGGTTTTAGTGTCATAATGAATAAGGCACTAGTAAGCAGGTGTAAGCACAAATAAGCAGTAGTAAACATATATAAGTACTAGTAAGCATGTTTAAGTGCATTTGCACAGGTGTAAGCAGTGCCTACACACATTAAGCATAGTAGACGCTAACTGAATTTAAGAAACTGTAATCTGAAGTTAGCACTGCTTACCATCGCGCAAACCCACACACACCCGCTCACAACTGCTTAAAAGTGCTTAAATCACTCTGTATCCAATGGCACATGTTCTACTCAGCAACAAAATGAATGGCCTCTGCAAAGGTCAAACCCAGGTCCCTGCACATAACAGCCAATGTGAATTACCTCTAAGGCATGGCAGATATACATAAATCTGATGTTATCACAAACATATCATCCAGCACAGTCATGCAACAGCATATGAAATGCATATAATTATGTAGATGTATGTGCATGTGTATGCACAGATATAAGACACACACACACACACACACACACACACATATATATATATATATATATATATATATATATATATATATATATATATATATATATATATATATGAAGAACGAACGTTGTGACAATAAAGCATACAAAAAGAATGAGAAGGAAAACAGCAACTCCTGTATTATTTAGTGCTGTCATATTATGTCATATCAAGCTGGGCAGGGGTGAGCAGATCACTGCCACACAAACCACAGGCCGGATACTACCAGTGGGAGTAACATTGTCGATCTGTTACTTTACAAACAATTACAGGGTAGTCCCTGGTGGGACTACCCAAAAATTGCTAAGATAATTGGACAGCAAGGGCAGGTATGTTCAAGGACTAAATGGTGGGAGAGCCTGATACATGGGTTGAGACAACACACGTGTAGGGTTCCAAACGCTGGGGAGAGGGCAATGTGTGGAGGTGTGTTATTGCTGCGATAGGAACTGGGAGAATGGATGGTTTGCATGTATGTTGAACTCAGGTAGGGTGGAGGAACCATGGGTATGAAATTATGGATTCAGGCGTGTCAGGGTTGGATGGCACAGTTCTAACTGGACTGCTTCATGGAGGTCAACGAGTTCATTATAAGTATATATGCATACACACACACATACATTTATATGTAGAAGTACATTCCCTGTACCACATTCATTCCTTTTGCAGACATAAATAACATGAAAGTGCCCCTACAAACCTCGACAGTAGATAGAATAATAGGTTGTGCATAACCATAAATGTAATAGGTTCATAGGTAGGTACTAAGCTATCCACCCAAGGTCATGTATAAGCTTAGCCAAGGTGTGTCGGCGTACACCACCCCTTTGATCAATTTACTGAGCCTCTGTCAAGCAGAGCTATTGAATCGATCCCAGTATGTCCCAATTTTTGCCCCCCCCCAATTATATTTGGCTTTGGCTAGACTTCTTACATTAAGAGGTTGAGAGGTATGATTCTTGTGTATGTTTAGTTGTGTTGTTTGGCCTCTAAGTCTCAAGTCATGACTGAATGGAGTCCTGACACATTGGAATAGTCTGCATACTCGGTTAACATATGTTAAATAAATAAACATTTATGTATAGTGCATTACAGAAAAGATGGTGACCCTCTTCTCTGCACTGTAGCTTATATATCCCGACTCAATAACATGCAAAATGCATGATCTTTGTAACAGTGCAGGCCTTACTTAGAATGTGTGTGTGTATATATATATATATATATATATATATATATATATATATATATATATATATATATATACATATATTCTCATTTCTTTGCGACATTTAGCACAATTTTGCTGGGATATACAATTCCAAGGCAAAATAAGCTGTTGTTTTATTTCCATTGTATATTGCAGTACTATAGTATTAGAGTTATGGCAAGATAGAGGGAAGGGACGAATCTGCAAAAATGCAGAATTGTGTATTTTGTTTGAAGTCAGTGCTGTTCTTAAAAAAATAAAATGTGAGGACTTTCTAACTATGAAATAGTGGAATCATTCCTGTGATTTGCCAGCTAAGTCAATGCCAATCACTAAACCAGTCTTATTTGTAATATAATTTTGCCGAACTCGTACATTATTAGTTTTCATATGTAACGTGTGCGTTATCACATAGTCATATTTATTAATTTATTATAGTGTCTTGTTAACGGGAGTAACTAAATAATGAAGTATAGAGTCTAATCTTGAATTAAAGACGTGTGTCCCAGGTGGGACAACCCAAAAATTGGGAATAGTGTCCTATTGGTCACTCATTTCACCAATGTTTGTGGACTAAAAAGTTGAGATGTCTGAGGATATATGGAGTGAGTCAACCCATGGGATGGGTCTACAGGAGTAGGGAGTGGCCAATGTGTAGTGGTGTGGATACACTGTGTTTCCAACTGGAGAATGGATGACTGCTGTGTCAGTGAAGTGTTGGGGTGGGTGTTCGGGGAATTAGGATCCATGGTTATCTGGGTATAAATGCAAATGAGGCAGCACAGCAATAGTGTAGTGGTTAGAGCATCCGCCTAATGAACAGACATTCCTCGTTCAAATCCCACTGTGGTACATACCATTTTCCATTGGAAATCTGTATATGAACATATTTTGACATCCTTCTGCTGTATAACCTGCCCAATAACAATTAAAAGTGAACTGGAGTGAAGTGTCAGTGTCATAATGAATAAGGCCTTAGAAAGCGGGTATAAGCATAAATAAGCAGTAGTAAGCATATGTAATTACTAGTTAGCGTGTTTGCGCTTCAGGAAGCAGTGCTAACAGCCGGTAACAGTTTCTCACACTCATTTAGCTTCTAGATTACTTAAACTGTGTAGGCAGTGTTAATCCCTGCACAAACAGGCTGAAGCCCGCCTACTGCTGCTTAGAAATGCTTACTCCCACTTACCCCCGTGTAGACATGCTTATTGCAGGAAGGTGGTGAAAAGGGGCACAAAGAGGGAAAGACATCAGGCAAGATAGCTAGGGATGTGCAGGAAAGGTGTAGGGGTGGACCATACCTGCCCATGTCTTCTACAAATGTGCTGGTGCTCGATGCCACCTGCATTGATAGCATAATACAGGTATTCCCTGGTGTCAGTGGCATATGTCCATACAGGGCATGTGTGTAAGGCATTGTATGTCCTTTGTGGATCAAATTTGATGGCACCACATATGTTGCAGGCATGCAGTGGGGAACATAGTGATGGTGCATTGTCCGCAATTATGTACCTATTGTACCGGTGCACAGGGTTCCATGCCCTCTGCAGCCCACTGCAATCACACCATGCTTACTATCTGTCAACAATATGCAGGGTACTAGGAATGTAGCGGCAGTCATCTAGGCAAGTGTGTTTCTGTATGAGACATGGGTTCAGACTGTATTCCGGGTAATATTAGGGTTGCTTACTTTGTTCACCAGGCCTTTTATCAGATGTAGGGTTATGGCTTGCCAACCCAGTCTCTTGGCTGATTGAAATCTGTAATCCTTGTCAGGTGGACATTGTGATGTATAATATGGCCACTATATAGGAAAAGTACAAGACCCACTCCTCAACAAGTCCATTTGTGAGACACTCACAGCCACCTCCACACAGGATATGACTGAGAAACACACACAAACACACACACCTGCCATGTCTCGGAATAGAACTCCTACCTAACTAGTTCATCACACTACAACATTACGCAGTTATAGCATGTGATATAGAGATTACTGGGCTACAAGGTTCCCAGATGTGTATTTCCAGGTGGGTGACATCAGCAGCCTAATCCTGAATGCCTTGGCAACGTTGGTTATGTGAATTGTATGGAGTGTGACTACTCTAAAAATCATTGTTCTCTACTCAGACAGACGAACACACACAGTTGCTAGGTCTGGGATTAGAACACCTAACTAACTACTTTACTGGGTCCTTGTTAGATTGTCGAAACACAAATTAGTGAATTTGTGTTTCGGCAATCACAATTTAGAGAAAGTGCATTTTGTTGAAATGCACTTTTGCTAAATAGAAAACGCAAAGAAAGCATGCAGTCAGCATGCATCGTTAGTTGTAAATCAACATATACTATTGATTTACAACTAACAGAACTATTGCTGACATCGTACTACAGTGGGGATAAGGGAATATTTCCTTTTCCCCACTGTAATGTGATCTCAGAGTGAGAATAATAAAGTGGGGGGCACAGCCCCCACATGGGGGGTGCAGGGAGTTTGCCTCCTGCATAACAATATTTAATGTTTTTTTTTTTGTTTTTTTGTTTTTTTTTTTTGTGGTTATTTTGGGTTTAGCGAAAATGCATAGTCGATAGTTTGCACTTTCGACAAGATGCACTTTTGCTAAACTGAATTATCGGAAACACAATTCGATGGATTGTGTTTTCGATAATTCAACAGTGACCCACTTTACCACATTACAGCAGTACACAGTTACAGGACATGCTACGGAAACTACTGGGTTACAGCATCCCCAGAGGTGTATGTCTAGGTGGGTGACATCAGCAGGATTGCCAAAGTAGGGCCAATAAATTGTAGTGAGTGTGACTAGCCAAATATGCAGTGCTCATCATACAGGTATAGTAACAGACACAAAAGCATCCCCAACTCCCATGTGTGGGACTAGAACCCCCACCAGAGTTCTATATCACACTACAGCATTACACTGTTATAGTACGTACCACAGAGATTGCTGGAGTGCTCGTTTCCCCAAAGGTGTACTCCCCAGTGATTGACATCTGCAGGATTGCCAATGTAGAGCATTTGAATTGTATTGAGTGTGACTAACCTAAATTGCCACAATTAGTCTGTATGCATTAACTGCTGTCCTGGCCAGCCCAAAATAACCCAACTTTTCAGGTCATGAACCCAGGACCCTGTACATCATAGTCACAGTAACTAACCACTAGGCCATCACAGCAGTACATGAGACTGAGGTTTCACCACAGTACTCCCACCATAGGCTAATCAAAGTATACATGTGAAAGGAATGTATATACAGTTGTCCATTAAAGACCTCTCCAACGTCAACTTCATGCTACTCAAGGCAGAAGTGACAATGTTTGTGACACCCATGAAGACAGGAGCTGACAGTTCGACTGATGAATCCTGCATGAAGGTATTGTATGAGCACATCCACTTGGGCATGATTCCTGACATCCCACATGGAACCTCAACGCTCACCTCCCAAATAAGCAAGCCAGTCTGGTGGTCTCCTGCCAGAAACAGAGTATACAACAGAAGGTAGACACTGTTGAAGCAAAATGGATACTCCAAGGATGCAAACAACTCCCTTACCAGCCGCAGTAAGATGATGAGATCCCTCATGGAATCCTCCAAAGCTGGTTATGTAACTAAAATCACCACAGATTCCATAGACAACCGCAGAGCATTCTATAGTTATGTCCATAATCTAACTGGCAATGCTGAGAAGTGCTCTGAGCTATGACAGAATGGCATTACACAGACTGCTCCCATGGATTGTGCCAATAACGTGGCAGATTTATTTAGTGCCACTGTCACCCTCTCTCACCCCCAAAAGGGCCCATGGCAATATGAACAGAGTTCCATTGGCCAGTAATCATGGCCACACAAGCAGAAGCCGCACTATCCACAGCTAAGAATACATCAGCCATGGGACCAGACTGTCATGTGTAATCATAACCTCGCATCAGGTTTGGTGCCCACTGAGTGGCGCACAGCTGCAGTTATCCCACTCCACAAGGGGGGATCCACCTTGGATCCCTGGAACTACTGTCACATCACTCTGATGAGCCTGATCTGCATGGCCATGGAATGCATTATCAGGGAGCTTTGGAACACAGACCTTGGCAACCCTCAAACACTGGACCCCACACAGATTGGGCTCATGGAGGGCCACTCTTGCCTCCTGAAACCAATTGTTTGC